>NW_027361686.1:21297500-21677500 GCF_039654945.1 Dendrobates tinctorius | reverse complement strand
AACTGATTTCCCTAAAAAGCTTTGACCCCAGCATATTTTTGAGGATGTTTGTCTCAGTAATGCGACATCATTTTATAGTCAAACATACACTGCTGAAATCATTCAGCTAGTGTCTGATGCGTGCTGCCCATATATGCTATCAGATTCCCTTTAATTCCTCTTACATTTAAGAGAAACTGAAATAAACAAAATAGAGTAAAAATACCAAAAAATGCTAACTTGCTCAAAAAGAAAAAGTTCCACTTTCTCAAGTTTTTACCACTTTATTTTCCGCAGATAGTTGGACTGATTGTCTATGTGCTTTGCGTATTTTCCCCCTAAAATGTAAAATGGAAGCATGTTGCCAAAACCCGGGATCGAACCAGGGACCTTTCGATCTTCAGTCTAACTCTCTCCCAACTGAGCTACTTGAGCCATGCGCTATCTTTTTCAGTAGTGTTTCACACTCTATAAATGTCAATCAAAACCCTTGGAAGTATATATTTTTATGTTTCCTTTTTCTGTCTTTTTGCAGCACAATTTCTATTTTTATCCACTGCCATTTTGCTGTATATATTTAATAACTTTCATTAACTCTCTGTGAATGAGAAGAAAAAAACAGCAATTTTAAAATTGATTTTTTTTACATTTTCAATTTAACTCCATTTACCAGTTTAATAGAGACCCTGTTTGTGGGACAGTTGATAGTTGCACATGAAACACAATTTGCAGGCATACTGTTACATCAAGTTTTAGTTGTTATTAGATGCAAACTATTGGAGTAATATAGAGGCAAAAACTTAAAGAAAATATTTTAATGATTGTTAATGATGACAGTGAGAACATTTGTCCCAAAATGTGCTGAAACTTAGATGTCAGTAGCACATGCGCATTTCAAACTTTTTAAACTATGATTAACTACTTTTTAAGCTTTTGTTTATTAAGGATCATTATGGTCTAGTAATGAATGAAGTAAAACAATATGAAATTAGACCTGCCAGCAGTTTAGTTTATAGAAATCTACCAGGACATCACCATAGGAGTCGGACTGTCTGACTTAATAGGGAAAGAGAACACAGAGGTAAAGTGGTCCCTCCCCTTTGACCATCTGCAGCATTTTTCCAGTGCCTAAACAGCTAACATATGCACAAAAATCTATTTGATGTTCCTAGAGTTCTTTTTTGAAAGGACAATTTCTGATTCACCCCAAAAACTACCAGGAAGTGCCAAATTTGGGAACAGGTTTTTAAGGTCTATTACTAAGTTTGGTTTGACCCCCATCAAATCAATCACTGAAGAGAAGCGGTATTGTTTCTTGAAATATAAAGGTGATGTCAGAGGTGAGATTGAAACCCACACAGCGCCATAGATGGCTCAGCCATCCTGACTTCTGGTTGCTTTTGTTACTTAACTCTTTTCAAGTTAATCAGCAGAATTATGACCAATACTTGTGATTGACAGTGATTTTATAACAAATTTTACATTTTTTCTTTTAATACAGATTTCAAAACTATTAGTGATCGAGCCTAGTTTGAGCTTAATGGCCAAGCCCAATTTTTTCTAAAATATGACATGTATCACTTTATGTCGTATTAACTCTTCTGGAATGCTTCAACATATCCCCACAATTCGGAAAGTGTTTTTTGTGACACATTGTACTTAATATTAACAATTTAAGTCACTATAGTTTTAGTTTTTCCTGTGAAAGTAACTAAAGTTTGCTTTAAAATTTGAAATATTAGCAATTTTTATTCTTTGATTGTTTATATCCTTAAGCCAACTTTTCGCATCACACAAAATTTAATAAATAACATTTTCCAAATGTGTACTTTTTGTCAGCATTAATTTTTAAATCTCCATTTACTTTGTTAGGGTGATAGAAATGTTAGATTCTCACAAACGCAGAAACGCCCATCATTCTTCAGAAACTACTGTTAGGCCACACAGCAGGGCTTTGAAAATAAGACTGCTATTTGGGTTTTGGAATGCAAATTTTGCAAGCATAGTTTGCGGGTGAAATTTGCAGAGTACCAAAGGTACCAAAACAGCAGAAAACTCCCCCAACATGACCCCATTTTAGAAATTACTTCTCTCAATGAATTCATCAACACCTGCAACTACTATTTTCGCCCTGCAGGTGTTTTCACTCTGAAACATCCAGAATTGCAGTTTAGTGAACAGCTTGTGCTTACGGAGACAAGCACCCCATACATTTTTAAGTGGGCTCTCCTCATTGGAGCAATGCCAAACATGTAGATGCTTTGTCTTACCCTTAAAGTAGAAACCTCCAATATTTCAAATAAAAGATGTTGGGCCTGAGAGTGGACTTGTGTTTTTTGCCTTTTCAACTGATTTCCCAAAAAAGCTTTGACCCCAGCATATTTTTGAGGATGTTTGTCTCAGTAATGCGACATCATTTTATAGTCAAACATACACTGCTGAAATCATTCAGCTAGTGTCTGATGCGTGCTGCCCATATATGCTATCAGATTCCCTTTAATTCCTCTTACATTTAAGAGAAACTGAAATAAACAAAATAGAGTAAAAATACCAAAAAATGCTAACTTGCTCAAAAAGAAAAAGTTCCACTTTCTCAAGTTTTTACCACTTTATTTTCCGCAGATAGTTGGACTGATTGTCCATGTGCTTTGCGTATTTTCCCCCTAAAATGTAAAAGGGAAGGATGTTGCCAAAACCCGGGATCGAACCAGGGACCTTTAGATCTTGAGTCTAACACTCTCCCAACTGAGCTACTTCGGCCATGCACATATTATTTCAGTAGTGTTTCACACTCTACACATGTCAATCAAAACCCTTGGAAGTATATATTTTTATGTTTCCTTTTCCTGTCTTTTTGCAGCACAATTTCTATTTTTATCCACTGCCATTTTGCTGTACATATTTAATAACTTTCATTAACTCTCTGTGAATGAGAAGAAAAAAACAGCAATTTTAAAATTGATTTTTTTTACATTTTCAATTTAACTCCATTTACCAGTTTAATAGACACCCTGTTTGTGGGACAGTTGATAGTTGCACATGAAACACAATTTGCAGGCATAATGTTACATCAAGTTTTAGTTGTTATTAGATGCAAACTATTGGAGTAATATAGAGGCAAAAACTTAAAGAAAATATTTTAATGATTGTTAATGATGACATTGAGAACATTTGTCCCAAAATGTGCTGAAACTTAGATGTCAGTAGCACATGCGCATTTCAAACTTTTTAAACTATGATTAACTACTTTTTAAGCTTTTGTTTATTAAGGATCATTATGGTCTAGTAATGAATGAAGTAAAACAATATGAAATTAGACCTGCCAGCAGTTTAGTTTATAGAAATCTACCAGGACATCACCATAGGAGTCGGACTGTCTGACTTAATAGGGAAAGAGAACACAGAGGTAAAGTGGTCCCTCCCCTTTGACCATCTGCAGTATTTTTCCAGTGCCTAAACAGCTAACATATGCACAAAAATCTATTTGATGTTCCTAGAGTTCTTTTTTGAAAGGACAATTTCTGATTCACCCCAAAAACTACCAGGAAGTGCCAAATTTGGGAACAGGTTTTTAAGGTCTATTACTAAGTTTGGTTTGACCCCCATCAAATCAATCACTGAAGAGAAGCTGTATTGTTTCTTGAAATATAAAGGTAATGTCAGAGGTGAGATTGAAACCCACACAGCACCATAGATGGCTCAGCCATCCTGACTTCTGGTTGCTTTTGTTACTTAACTCTTTTCAAGTTAATCAGCAGAATTATGACCAATACGTGTGATTGACAGTGATTTTATAACAAATTTTACATTTCTTCTTTTAATACAGATTTCAAAACTATTAGTGATCGAGCCTAGTTTGAGCTAAATGGCCAAGCCCAATTTTTTCTAAAATATGACATGTATCACTTTATGTCGTATTAACTCTTCTGGAATGCTTCAACATATCCCCACAATTCGGAAAGTGTTTTTTGTGACACATTGTACTTAATATTAACAATTTAAGTCACTATAGTTTTAGTTTTTCCTGTGAAAGTAACTAAAGTTTGCTTTAAAATTTGAAATATTAGCAATTTTTATTCTTTGATTGTTTATATCCTTAAGCCAACTTTTCGCATCACACAAAATTTAATAAATAACATTTTCCAAATGTGTACTTTTTGTCAGCATTAATTTTTAAATCTCCATTTACTTTGTTAGGGTGATAGAAATGTTAGATTCTCACAAACGCAGTAACGCCCATAATACTTCAGAAACTACTGTTTGGCCACACAGCAGGGCTTTGAAAATAAGACTGCTATTTGGGTTTTGGAATGCAAATTTTGCAAGCATAGTTTGCGGGTGAAATTTGCAGAGTACCAAAGGTACCAAAACAGCAGAAAACTCCCCCAACATGACCCCATTTTAGAAATTACTTCTCTCAATGAATTCATCAACACCTGCAACTGCTATTTTCGCCCTGCAGGTGTTTTCACTCTGAAACATCCAGAATTGCAGTTTAGTGAACAGCTTGTGCTTACGGAGACAAGCACCCCATACATTTTTAAGTGGGCTCTCCTCATTGGAGCAATGCCAAACATGTAGATGCTTTGTCTTACCCTTAAAGTGGAAACCTCCAATATTTCAAATAAAAGATGTTGGGCCTGAGAGTGGACTTGTGTTTTTTTGCCTTTTCAACTGATTTCCCAAAAAAGCTTTGACCCCAGCATATTTTTGAGGATGTTTGTCTCAGTAATGCGACATCATTTTATAGTCAAACATACACTGCTGAAATCATTCAGCTAGTGTCTGATGCGTGCTGCCCATATATGCTATCAGATTCCCTTTAATTGCTCTTACATTTAAGAGAAACTGAAATAAACAAAATAGAGTAAAAATACCAAAAAATGCTAACTTGCTCAAAAAGAAAAAGTTCCACTTTCTCAAGTTTTTACCACTTTATTTTCCGCAGATAGTTGGACTGATTGTCCATGTGCTTTGCGTATTTTCCCCCTAAAATGTAAAAGGGAAGCATGTTGCCGAAATCCGGGATCGAACCAGGGACCTTTAGATGTTCAGTCTAACTCTCTCCCAACCGAGCTACTTCGGCCATGCGCATATTTTTTCAGTAGCGTTTCACACTCTACAAATGTCAATCAAAACCCTTGGAAGTATATATTTTTATGTTCCCTTTTTCTGTCTTTTTGCAGCACAATTTCTATTTTTATCCACTGCCATTTTACTGTACATATTTAATAACTTTCATTAACTCTCTGTGAATGAGAAGAAAAAAACAGCAATTTTAAAATTGATTTTTTTTACATTTTCAATTTGACTCCATTTACCATTTTAATAGAGACCCTGTTTGTGGGACAGTTGATAGTTGCACATGAAACACAATTTGCAGGCATAATGTTACATCAAGTTTTAGTTGTTATTAAATGCAAACTATTGGAGTAATATAGAGGCAAAAACTTAAAGAAAATATTTTAATGATTGTTAATGATGACAGTGAGAACATTTGTCCCAAAATGTGCTGAAACTTAGATGTCAGTAGCACATGCGCATTTCAAACTTTTTAAACTATGATTAACTACTTTTTAAGCTTTTGTTTATTAAGGATCATTATGGTCTAGTAATGAATGAAGTAAAACAATATGAAATTAGACCTGCCAGCAGTTTAGTTTATAGAAATCTACCAGGACATCACCATAGGAGTCGGACTGTCTGACTTAATAGGGAAAGAGAACACAGAGGTAAAGTGGTCCCTCCCCTTTGACATCTGCAGTATTTTTCCAGTGCCTAAACAGCTAACATATGCACAAAAATCTATTTGATGTTCCTAGAGTTCTTTTTTGAAAGGACAATTTCTGATTCACCCCAAAAACTACCAGGAAGTGCCAAATTTGGGAACAGGTTTTTAAGGTCTATTACTAAGTTTGGTTTGACCCCCATCAAATCAATCACTGAAGAGAAGCGGTATTGTTTCTTGAAATATAAAGGTGATGTCAGAGGTGAGATTGAAACCCACACAGCGCCATAGATGGCTCAGCCATTCTGACTTCTGGTTGCTTTTGTTACTTAACTCTTTTCAAGTTAATCAGCAGAATTAAGACCAATACTTGTGATTGACAGTGATTTTGTAACAAATTTTACAATTTTTTTTTTAATAAAGATTTCAAAACTATTAGTGATCGAGCCTAGTTTGAGCTAAATGGCCAAGCCCAATTTTTTCTAAAATATGACATGTATCACTTTATGTCGTATTAACTCTTCTGGAATGCTTCAACATATCCGCACAATTCGGAAAGTGTTTTTTTGTGACACATTTTACTTAATATTAACAATTTAAGTCACTATAGTTTTAGTTTTTCCTGTGAAAGTAACTAAAGTTTGCTTTAAAATTTGAAATATTAGCAATTTTTATTTTGGTTTATTTTGGAATGCAAATTTTGCAAGCATAGTTTGCGGTGAAATTTGCAGAGTATCAAAGGTACCAAAACAGCAGAAAACTCCCCCAACATGACTCCATTTTAGAAATTACTTCTCTCAATGAATTCATCAACACCTGCAACTACTATTTTCGCCCTGCAGGTGTTTTCACTCTGAAACATCCAGAATTGCAGTTTAGTGAACAGCTTGTGCTTACGGAGACAAGCACCCCATACATTTTTAAGTGGGCTCTCCTCATTGGAGCAATGCCAAACATGTAGATGCTTTTTCTTACCCTTAAAGTAGAAACCTCCAATATTTCAAATAAAAGATGTTGGGCCTGAGAGTGGACTTGTGTTTTTTGCCTTTTCAACTGATTTCCCAAAAAAGCTTTGACCCCAGCATATTTTTGAGGATGTTTGTCTCAGTAATGCGACATCATTTTATAGTCAAACATACACTGCTGAAATCATTCAGCTAGTGTCTGATGCGTGCTGCCCATATATGCTATCAGATTCCCTTTAATTCCTCTTACATTTAAGAGAAACTGAAATAAACAAAATAGAGTAAAAATACCAAAAAATGCTAACTTGCTCAAAAAGAAAAAGTTCCACTTTCTCAAGTTTTTACCACTTTATTTTCCGCAGATAGTTGGACTGATTGTCCATGTGCTTTGCGTATTTTCCCCCTAAAATGTAAAAGGGAAGGATGTTCCCGAAATACGGGATCGAACCAGGGACCTTTAGATGTTCAGTCTAATGCTCTCCCAACTGAGCTACTTCGGCCATGCACATATTATTTCAGTAGCGTTTCACACTCTACAAATGTCAATCAAAACCCTTGGAAGTATATATTTTTATGTTCCCTTTTTCTGTCTTTTTGCAGCACAATTTCTATTTTTATCCACTGCCATTTTGCTGTACATATTTAATAACTTTCATTAACTCTCTGTGAATGAGAAGAAAAAAACATCAATTTTAAAATTGATTTTTTTTACATTTTCAATTTGACTCCATTTACCAGTTTAATAGAGACCCTGTTTGTGGGACAGTTGATAGTTGCACATGAAACACAATTTGCAGGCATAATGTTACATCAAGTTTTAGTGGTTATTAGATACAAACTATTGGAGTAATATAGAGGCAAAAACTTAAAGAAAATATTTTAATGATTGTTAATGATGACAGTGAGAACATTTGTCCCAAAATGTGCTGAAACTTAGATGTCAGTAGCACATGCGCATTTCAAACTTTTTAAACTATGATTAACTACTTTTTAAGCTTTTGTTTATTAAGGATCATTATGGTCTAGTAATGAATGAAGTAAAACAATATGAAATTAGACCTGCCAGCAGTTTAGTTTATAGAAATCTACCAGGACATCACCATAGGAGTCGGACTGTCTGATTTAATAGGGAAAGAGAACACAGAGGTAAAGTGGTCCCTCCCCTTTGACATCTGCAGTATTTTTCCAGTGCCTAAACAGCTAACATATGCACAAAAATCTATTTGATGTTCCTAGAGTTCTTTTTTGAAAGGACAATTTCTGATTCACCCCAAAAACTACCAGGAAGTGCCAAATTTGGGAACAGGTTTTTAAGGTCTATTACTAAGTTTGGTTTGACCCCCATCAAATCAATCACTGAAGAGAAGCGGTATTGTTTCTTGAAATATAAAGGTGATGTCAGAGGTGAGATTGAAACCCACACAGCGCCATAGATGGCTCAGCCATCCTGACTTCTGGTTGCTTTTGTTACTTAACTCTTTTCAAGTTAATCAGCAGAATTATGACCAATACTTGTGATTGACAGTGATTTTATAACAAATTTTACATTTTTTCTTTTAATACAGATTTCAAAACTATTAGTGATCGAGACTAGTTTGAGCTAAATGGCCAAGCCCAATTTTTTCTAATATATGACATGTATCACTTTATGTCGTATTAACTCTTCTGGAATGCTTCAACATATCCCCACAATTCGGAAAGTGTTTTTTGTGACACATTGTACTTAATATTAACGATTTAAGTCACTATAGTTTTAGTTTTTCCTGTGAAAGTAACTAAAGTTTGCTTTAAAATTTGAAATATTAGCAATTTTTATTCTTTGATTGTTTATATCCTTAAGCCAACTTTTCGCATCACACAAAATTTAATAAATAACATTTTCCAAATGTGTACTTTTTGTCAGCATTAATTTTTAAATCTCCATTTACTTTGTTAGGGTGATAGAAATGTTAGATTCTTACAAACGCAGAAACGCCCATAATTCTTCAGAAACTGCTGTTTGGCCACACAGCAGGGCTTTGAAAATAAGACTGCTATTTGGGTTTTGGAATGCAAATTTTGCAAGCATAGTTTGCGGGTGAAATTTGCAGAGTACCAAAGGTACCAAAACAGCAGAAAACTCCCCCAAAATGACCCCATTTTAGAAATTACTTCTCTCAATGAATTCATCAATACCTGCAACTACTATTTTCGCCCTGCAGGAGTTTTCACTCTGAAACATCTAGAATTGCAGTTTAGTGAACAGCTTGTGCTTACGGAGACAAGCACCCCAAACATTTTTAAGTGGGCTCTCCTCATTGGAGCAATGCCAAACATGTAGATGCTTTGTCTTACCCTTAAAGTAGAAACCTCCAATATTTCAAATAAAAGATGTTGGGCCTGAGAGTGGACTTGTGTTTTTTGCCTTTTCAACTGATTTCCCAAAAAAGCTTTGACCCCAGCATATTTTTGAGGATGTTTGTCTCAGTAATGCGACATCATTTTATAGTCAAACATACAATGCTGAAATCATTCAGCTAGTGTCTGATGCGTGCTGCCCATATATGCTATCAGATTCACTTTAATTCCTCTTACATTTAAGAGAAACTGAAATAAACAAAATAGAGTAAAAATACCAAAAAATGCTAACTTGCTCAAAAAGAAAAAGTTCCACTTTCTCAAGTTTTTACCACTTTATTTTCCGCAGATAGTTGGACTTATTGTCCATGTGCTTTGCGTATTTTCCCCCTAAAACGTAAAAGGTAAGGATGTTGCCGAATCCCGGGATCGAACCAGGGACCTTTATTCTAACGCTCTCCCAACTGCGCTACTTGGGCCATGCACATATTTTTTCAGTAGTGTTTCACACTCTACAAATGTCAATCAAAACCCTTGGAAGTATATATTTTTATGTTTCCTTTTTCTGTCTTTTTGCAGCACAATTTCTATTTTTATCCACTGCCATTTTGCTGTACATATTTAATAACTTTCATTAACTCTCTGTGAATGAGAAGAAAAAAACAGCAATATTAAAATTGATTTTTTTTTACATTTTCAATTTGACTCCATTTACCAGTTTAATAGAGACCCTGTTTGTGGGACAGTTGATAGTTGCACATGAAACACAATTTGCAGGCATAATGTTACATCAAGTTTTAGTTGTTATTAGATGCAAACTATTGGAGTAATATAGAAGCAAAAACTTAAAGAAAATATTTTAATGATTGTTAATGATGACAGTGAGAACATTTGTCCCAAAATGTGCTGAAACTTAGATGTCAGTAGCACATGCGCATTTCAAACTTTTTAAACTATGATTAACTACTTTTTAAGCTTTTGTTTATTAAGGATCATTATGGTCTAGTAATGAATGAAGTAAAACAATATGAAATTAGACCTGCCTGCAGTTTAGTTTATAGAAATCTACCAGGACATCACCATAGGAGTCGGACTGTCTGACTTAATAGGGAAAGAGAACACAGAGGTAAAGTGGTCCCTCCCCTTTGACCATCTGCAGTATTTTTCCAGTGCCTAAACAGCTAACATATGCACAAAAATCTATTTGATGTTCCTAGAGTTCTTTTTTGAAAGGACAATTTCTGATTCACCCCAAAAACTACCAGGAAGTGCCAAATTTGGGAACAGGTTTTTAAGGTCTATTACTAAGTTTGGTTTGACCCCCATCAAATCAATCACTGAAGAGAAGCGGTATTGTTTCTTGAAATATAAAGGTGATGTCAGAGGTGAGATTGAAACCCACACAGCGCCATAGATGGCTCAGCCATCCTGACTTCTGGTTGCTTTTGTTACTTAACTCTTTTCAAGTTAATCAGCAGAATTATGACCAATACTTGTGATTGACAGTGATTTTATAACAAATTTTACATTTTTTCTTTTAATACAGATTTCAAAACTATTAGTGATCGAGACTAGTTTGAGCTAAATGGCCAAGCCCAATTTTTTCTAATATATGACATGTATCACTTTATGTCGTATTAACTCTTCTGGAATGCTTCAACATATCCCCACAATTCGGAAAGTGTTTTTTGTGACACATTGTACTTAATATTAACGATTTAAGTCACTATAGATTTAGTTTTTCCTGTGAAAGTAACTAAAGTTTGCTTTAAAATTTGAAATATTAGCAATTTTTATTCTTTGATTGTTTATATCCTTAAGCCAACTTTTCGCATCACACAAAATTTAATAAATAACATTTTCCAAATGTGTACTTTTTGTCAGCATTAATTTTTAAATCTCCATTTACTTTGTTAGGGTGATAGAAATGTTAGATTCTTACAAACGCAGAAACGCCCATAATTCTTCAGAAACTGCTGTTTGGCCACACAGCAGGGCTTTGAAAATAAGACTGCTATTTGGGTTTTGGAATGCAAATTTTGCAAGCATAGTTTGCGGGTGAAATTTGCAGAGTACCAAAGGTACCAAAACAGCAGAAAACTCCCCCAACATGACCCCATTTTAGAAATTACTTCTCTCAATGAATTCATCAATACCTGCAACTACTATTTTCGCCCTGCAGGAGTTTTCACTCTGAAACATCTAGAATTGCAGTTTAGTGAACAGCTTGTGCTTACGGAGACAAGCACCCCAAACATTTTTAAGTGGGCTCTCCTCATTGGAGCAATGCCAAACATGTAGATGCTTTGTCTTACCCTTAAAGTAGAAACCTCCAATATTTCAAATAAAAGATGTTGGGCCTGAGAGTGGACTTGTGTTTTTTGCCTTTTCAACTGATTTCCCAAAAAAGCTTTGACCCCAGCATATTTTTGAGGATGTTTGTCTCAGTAATGCGACATCATTTTATAGTCAAACATACACTGCTGAAATCATTCAGCTAGTGTCTGATGCGTGCTGCCCATATATGTTATCAGATTCCCTTTAATTCCTCTTACATTTAAGAGAAACTGAAATAAACAAAATAGAGTAAAAATACCAAAAATTGTTAACTTGCTCAAAAAGAAAAAGTTGCACTTTCTCAAGTTTTTACCACTTTATTTTCCGCAGATAGTTGGACTGATTGTCCCTGTGCTTTGCATATTTTCCCCCTAAAATGTAAAGGTTGTTGCCAAAACCCAGGATCGAACCAGGGACCTTTAGATCTTCAGTCTAACGCTCTCCCAACTGAGCTACTTCGGCCATGAACATATTATTTCAGTAGTGTTTCACACTCTACAAATGTCAATCAAAACCATTGGAAGTATATATTTTTATGTTTCCTTTTTCTGTCTTTTTGCAGCACAATTTCTATTTTTATCCACTGCCATTTTGCTGTACATATTTAATAACTTTCATTAACTCTCTGTGAATGACAAGTAAAAAACAGCAATTTTAAAATTGATTTTTTTTACATTTTCAATTTGACTCCATTTACCAGTTTAATAGAGACCCTGTGTTTGTGGGACAGTTGATAGTTGCACATGAAACACAATTTGCAGGCATAATGTTACATCAAGTTTTAGTTGTTATTAGATGCAAACTATTGGAGTAATATAGAGGCAAAAACTTAAAGAAAATATTTTAATGATTGTTAATGATGACAGTGAGAACATTTGTCCCAAAATGTGCTGAAACTTAGATGTCAGTAGCACATGCGCATTTCAAACTTTTTAAACTATGATTAACTACTTTTTAAGCTTTTGTTTATTAAGGATCATTATGGTCTAGTAATGAATGAAGTAAAACAATATGAAATGAGACCTGCCAGCAGTTCAGTTTATAGAAATCTACCAGGACATCACCATAGGAGTCGGACTGTCTGACTTAATAGGGAAAGAGAACACAGAGGTAAAGTGGTCCCTCCCCTTTGACCATCTGCAGTATTTTTCCAGTGCCTAAACAGCTAACATATGCACAAAAATCTATTTGATGTTCCTAGAGTTCTTTTTTGAAAGGACAATTTCTGATTCACCCCAAAAACTACCAGGAAGTGCCAAATTTGGGAACAGGTTTTTAAGGTCTATTACTAAGTTTGGTTTGACCCCCATCAAATCAATCACTGAAGAGAAGCGGTATTGTTTCTTGAAATATAAAGGTGATGTCAGAGGTGAGATTGAAACCCACACAGCGCCATAGATGGCTCAGCCATCCTGACTTCTGGTTGCTTTTGTTACTTAACTCTTTTCAAGTTAATCAGCAGAATTATGACCAATACTTGTGATTGACAGTGATTTTATAACAAATTTTACATTTTTTCTTTTAATACAGTTTTCAAAACTATTAGTGATCGAGCCTAGTTTGAGCTAAATGGCCAAGCCCAATTTTTTCTAAAATATGACATGTATCACTTTATGTCATATTAACTCTTCTGGAATGCTTCAACATATCCCCACAATTCGGAAAGTGTTTTTTGTGACACATTGTACTTAATAGTAACGATTTAAGTCACTATAGTTTTAGTTTTTCCTGTGAAAGTAACTAAAGTTTGCTTTAAAATTTGAAATATTAGCAATTTTTATTCTTTGATAGTTTATATCCTTAAGCCAACTTTTCGCATCACACAAAATTTAATAAATAACATTTTCCAAATGTGTACTTTTTGTCAGCATTAATTTTTAAATCTCCATTTACTTTGTTAGGGTGATAGAAATGTTAGATTCTCACAAACGCAGTAACGCCCATAATTCTTCAGAAACTACTGTTTGGCCACACATTGAAGAAGACTCAGGTCTTCAAAAATTCATTTATAACAACAAGCAAAAAGGCAGCAACACTTACCTGCCCAGGTCTAGAACAAATGCACTGCAGGGTGCAGCCAGCCCATATAGCAAGATGTCAGCAACACAGGTGCAAAATACCAGATTAACAGCCACTCTCCACATACCCATTCCTGGAGGGGGTGACTGCCCAGTATACAATTGCACAATGAGGGTCCGCATAGGGTACCGTTCACACAAGGGAACTGCATGGTGTCTGGTTCACAGCCTATTAGTAACGCCCCTACTATTCGATTAGGCGGGCTGGCCAGCACCCTCTCAATGCATCCCAGTGTGAACACCCCTCATACGAGACCAAACGTGTCTGGGCTCGGCTGCACCCCGAATAATGTAGTGCAAAAAAATTTTTACCAATTAGTGAGGTATTAGCTGATATTTTGGCCAAAATACTTGAGCCCGTAAACTGCGCCAAAGTTCCTCACGCTTACGGGTCCCTACACTAAACTAAATAGCAAAGCCATTGAAGAAGACTCAGGTCTTCAAAAATTCATTTATAACAACAAGCAAAAAGGCAGCAACACTTACCTGCCCAGGTCTAGAACAAATGCACTGCAGGGTGCAGCCAGCCCATATAGCAATATGTCAGCAACACAGGTGCAAAATACCAGATTAACAGCCACTCTCCACATACCCATTCTTGGAGGGGGTGACTGCCCAGTATACAATTGCACAATGAGGGTCCGCATAGGGTACCGTTCACACAAGGGAACTGCATGGTGTCTGGTTCACAGCCTATTAGTAACGCCCCTACTATTCAATTAGGCGGGCTGGCCAGCACCCTCTCAATGCATCCCAGTGTGAACACCCCTCATACGAGACCAAACGTGTCTGGGCTCGGCTGCACCCCGAATAATGTAGTGCAAAAAATTTTTTACCAATTAGTGAGGTATTAGCTGATATTTTGGCCAAAATACTTGAGCCCGTATACTGCGCCAAAGTTCCTCACGCTTACGGGTCCCTACACTAAACTAAATAGCAAAGCCATTGAAGAAGACTCAGGTCTTCAAAAATTCATTTATAACAACAAGCAAAAAGGCAGCAACACTTACCTGCCCAGGTCTAGAACAAATGCACTGCAGGGTGCAGCCAGCCCATATAGCAAGATGTCAGCAACACAGGTGCAAAATACCAGATTAACAGCCACTCTCCACATACCCATTCCTGGAGGGGGTGACTGCCCAGTATACAATTGCACAATGAGGGTCCGCATAGGGTACCGTTCACACAAGGGAACTGCATGGTGTCTGGTTCACAGCCTATTAGTAACGCCCCTACTATTCATTTTTTTAGCACCCTCTCAATGCATCCCAGTGTGAACACCCCTCATACGAGACCAAACGTGTCTGGGTGCTGGCCAGCCCGCCTAATCGAATAGTAGGGGCGTTACTAATAGGCTGTGAACCAGACACCATGCAGTTCTCTTGTGTGAATGGTACCCTATGCGGACCCTCATTGTGCAATTGTATACTGGGCAGTCACCCCCTCCAGGAATGGGTATGTGGAGAGTGGCTGTTAATCTGGTATTTTGCACCTGTGTTGCTGACATCTTGCTATATGGGCTGGCTGCACCCTGCAGTGCATTTGTTCTAGACATGGGCAGGTAAGTGTTGCTGCCTTTTTGCTTGTTGTTATGTTTGGCCACACAGCAGGGCTTTGAAAATAAGACTGCTATTTGGGTTTTGGAATGCAAATTTTGCAAGCATAGTTTGCGGGTGAAATTTGCAGAGTACCAAAGGTACCAAAACAGCAGAAAACTCCCCCAACATGACCCCATTTTAGAAATTACTTCTCTCAATGAATTCATTAACACCTGCAACTACTATTTTAGCCCTGCAGATGTTTTCACTCTGAAACATCCAGAATTGCAGTTTAGTGAACAGCTTGTGCTTACGGAGACAAGCACCCCATACATTTTTAAGTGGGCTCTCCTCATTGGAGCAATGCCAAACATGTAGATGCTTTGTCTTACCCTTAAAGTAGAAACCTCCAATATTTCAAATAAAAGATGTTGGGCCTGAGAGTGGACTTGTGTTTTTTGCCTTTTCAACTGATTTCCCAAAAAAGCTTTGACCCCAGCATATTTTTGAGGATGTTTGTCTCAGTAATGCGACATCATTTTATAGTCAAACATACACTGCTGAAATCATTCAGCTAGTGTCTGATGCGTGCTGCCCATATATGCTATCAGATTCCCTTTAATTCCTCTTACATTTAAGAGAAACTGAAATAAACAAAATAGAGTAAAAATACCAAAAAATGCTAACTTGCTCAAAAAGAAAAAGTTTCCACTTTATTTTCCTCAGATAGTTGGACTGATTGTCCCTGTGCTTTGCATATTTTCCCCCTAAAATGTAAAGGGGAAGGATGTTGCAGAAACCCGGGATCAAACCAGGGACCTTTAGATCTTCAGTCTAACGCTCTCGCAACTGAGCTACTTCGGCGATGCACATATTATTTCAGTAGTGTTTCACACTCTACAAATGTCAATCAAAACCCTTGGAAGTATATATTTTTATGTTTCCTTTTTCTGTCTTTTTGCAGCACAATTTCTATTTTTATCCACTGCCATTTTGCTGTACATATTTAATAACTTTCATTAACTCTCTGTGAATGACAAGAAAAAAACAGCAATTTTAAAATTGATTTTTTTTACATTTTCAATTTGACTCCATTTACCAGTTTAATAGAGACCCTGTGCTTGTGGGACAGTTGATAGTTGCACATGAAACACAATTTGCAGGCATAATGTTACATCAAGTTTTAGTTGTTATTAGATGCAAACTATTGGAGTAATATAGAGGCAAAAACTTAAAGAAAATATTTTAATGATTGTTAATGATGACAGTGAGAACATTTGTCCCAAAATGTGCTGAAACTTAGATGTCAGTAGCACATGCGCATTTCAAACTTTTTAAACTATGATTAACTACTTTTTAAGCTTTTGTTTATTAAGGATCATTATGGTCTAGTAATGAATGAAGTAAAACAATATGAAATTAGACCTGCCAGCAGTTTAGTTTATAGAAATCTACCAGGACATCACCATAGGAGTTGGACTGTCTGACTTAATAGGGAAAGAGAACACAGAGGTAAAGTGATCCCTCCCCTTTGACCATCTGCAGTATTTTTCCAGTGCCTAAACAGCTAACATATGCACAAAAATCTATTTGATGTTCCTAGAGTTCTTTTTTGAAAGGACAATTTCTGATTCACCCCAAAAACTACCAGGAAGTGCCAAATTTGGGAACAGGTTTTTAAGGTCTATTACTATGTTTGGTTTGACCCCCATCAAATCAATCACTGAAGAGAAGCGGTATTGTTTCTTGAAATATAAAGGTGATGTCAGAGGTGAGATTGAAACCCACACAGCGCCATAGATGGCTCAGCCATCCTGACTTCTGGTTGCTTTTGTTACTTAACTCTTTTCAAGTTAATCAGCAGAATTATGACCAATACTTGTGATTGACAGTGATTTTATAACAAATTTTACATTTTTTCTTTTAATACAGATTTCAAAACTATTAGTGATCGAGCCTAGTTTGAGCTAAATGGCCAAGCCCAATTTTTTCTAAAATATGACATGTATCACTTTATGTCGTATTAACTCTTCTGGAATGCTTCAACATATCCCCACAATTCGGAAAGTGTTTTTTGTGACACATTGTACTTAATATTAACGATTTAAGTCACTATAGTTTTAGTTTTTCCTGTGAAAGTAACTAAAGTTTGCTTTAAAATTTGAAATATTAGCAATTTTTATTCTTTGATTGTTTATATCCTTAAGCCAACTTTTCGCATCACACAAAATTTAATAAATAACATTTTCCAAATGTGTACTTTTTGTCAGCATTAATTTTTAAATCTCCATTTACTTTGTTAGGGTGATAGAAATGTTAGATTCTCACAAACGCAGTAACGCCCATAATTCTTCAGAAACTACTGTTTGGTCACACAGCAGGGCTTTGAAAATAAGATTGCTATTTGGATTTTAGAATGCAAATTTTGCAAACATAGTTTGCGGGTGAAATTTGCAGAGTACCAAAGGTACCAAAACAGCAGAAAACTTCCCCAACATGACCCCATTTTAGAAATTACTTCTCTCAATGAATTCATCAACACCTGCAACTACTATTTTCGCCCTGCAGGTGTTTTCACTCTGAAACATCCAGAATTGCAGTTTAGTGAACAGCTTGTGCTTACGGAGACAAGCACCCCATACATTTTTAAGTGGGCTCTCCTCATTGGAGCAATGCCAAACATGTAGATGCTTTGTCTTACCCTTAAAGTAGAAACCTCCAATATTTCAAATAAAAGATGTTGGGCCTGAGAGTGGACTTGTGTTTTTTGCCTTTTCAACTGATTTCCCAAAAAAGCTTTGACCCCAGCATATTTTTGAGGATGTTTGTCTCAGTAATGCGACATCATTTTATAGTCAAACATACACTGCTGAAATCATTCAGCTAGTGTCTGATGCGTGCTGCCCATATATGCTATCAGATCTATCAGATTCCCTTTAATTACTCTTACATTTAAGAGAAACTGAAATAAACAAAATAGAGTAAAAATACCAAAAAATGCTAACTTGCTCAAAAAGAAAAAGTTCCACTTTCTCAAGTTTTTACCACTTTATAGTTGGACTGATTGTCCATGTGCTTTGCGTATTTTCCCCGTAAAATGAAAGGATGTTGCCGAAACCCGGGATCGAACCAGGGACCTTTAGATCTTCAGTCTAACGCTCTCCCAACTGAGCTACTTCAGCCATGCACATATTATTTCAGTAGTGTTTCACACTCTACAAATGTCAATCAAAACCCTTGGAAGTATATATTTTTATGTTTCCTTTTTCTGTCTTTTTGCAGCACAATTTCTATTTTTATCCACTGCCATTTTGCTGTACATATTTAATAACTTTCATTAACTCTCTGTAAATGACAAGAAAAAAACAGCAATTTTAAAATTGATTTTTTTTACATTTTCAATTTGACTCCATTTACCAGTTTAATAGAGACCCTGTGTTTGTGGGACAGTTGATAGTTGCACATGAAACACAATTTGCAGGCATAATGTTACATCAAGTTTTAGTTGTTATTAGATGCAAACTATTGGAGTAATATAGAGGCAAAAACTTAAAGAAAATATTTTAATGATTGTTAATGATGACAGTGAGAACATTTGTCCCAAAATGTGCTGAAACTTAGATGTCAGTAGCACATGCGCATTTCAAACTTTTTAAACTATGATTAACTACTTTTTAAGCTTTTGTTTATTAAGGATCATTATGGTCTAGTAATGAATGAAGTAAAACAATATGAAATTAGACCTGCCAGCAGTTTAGTTTATAGAAATCTACCAGGACATCACCATAGCAGTCGGACTGTCTGACTTAATAGGGAAAGAGAACACAGAGGTAAAGTGGTTCCTCCCCTTTGACCATCTGCAGTATTTTTCCAGTGCCTAAACAGCTAACATATGCACAAAAATCTATTTGATGTTCCTAGAGTTCTTTTTTGAAAAGACAATTTCTGATTCACCCCAAAAACTACCAGGAAGTGCCAAATTTGGGAACAGGTTTTTAAGGTCTATTACTAAGTTTGGTTTGACCCCCATCAAATCAATCACTGAAGAGAAGCGGTATTGTTTCTTGAAATATAAAGGTGATGTCAGAGGTGAGATTGAAACCCACACAGCGCCATAGATGGCTCAGCCATCCTGACTTCTGGTTGCTTTTGTTACTTAACTCTTTTCAAGTTAATCAGCAGAATTATGACCAATACTTGTGATTGACAGTGATTTTATAACAAATTTTACATTTTTTCTTTTAATACAGATTTCAAAACTATTAGTGATCGAGCCTAGTTTGAGCTAAATGGCCAAGCCCAATTTTTTCTAAAATATGACATGTATCACTTTATGTCGCATTAACTCTTCTGGAATGCTTCAACATATCCCCACAATTCGGAAATTGTTTTTTGTGACACATTGTACTTAATATTAACGATTTAAGTCACTATAGTTTTAGTTTTTCCTGTGAAAGTAACTAAAGTTTGCTTTAAAATTTGAAATATTAGCAATTTTTATTCTTTGATTGTTTATATCCTTAAGCCAACTTTTCGCATCACACAAAATTTAATAAATAACATTTTCCAAATGTGTACTTTTTGTCAGTATTAATTTTTAAATCTCCATTTACTTTGTTAGGGTGATAGAAATGTTAGATTCTCACAAACGCAATAACGCCCATAATTCTTCAGAAACTACTGTTTGGCCACACAGCAGGGCTTTGAAAATAAGACTGCTATTTGGGTTTTGGAATGCAAATTTTGCAAGCATAGTTTGCGGGTGAAATTTGCAGAGTACCAAAGGTACCAAAACAGCAGAAAACTCCCCCAACATGACCCCATTTTAGAAATTACTTCTCTCAATGAATTCATCAACACCTGAAACTACTATTTTCGCCCTGCAGATGTTTTCACTCTGAAACATCCAGAATTGCAGTTTAGTGAACAGCTTGTGCTTACGGAGACAAGCACCCCATACATTTTTAAGTGGGCTCTCCTCATTGGAGCAATGCCAAACATGTAGATGCTTTGTCTTACCCTTAAAGTAGAAACCTCCAATATTTCAAATAAAAGATGTTGGGCCTGAGAGTGGACTTGTGTTTTTTGCCTTTTCAACTGATTTCCCAAAAAAGCTTTGACCCCAGCATATTTTTGAGGATGTTTGTCTCAGTAATGCGACATCATTTTATAGTCAAACATACACTTCTACACTGCTGAAATCATTCAGCTAGTGTCTGATGCGTGCTGCCCATATATGCTATCAGATTCCCTTTAATTCCTCTTACATTTAAGAGAAACTGAAATAAACAAAATAGAGTAAAAATACCAAAAAATGCTAACTTGCTCAAAAAGAAAAAGTTCCACTTTCTCAAGTTTTTACCACTTTATTTTCCGCAGATAGTTGGACTGATTGTCCATGTGCTTTGCATATTTTCCCCCAGGGACCTTTAGATCTTCAGTCTAACGCTCTCCCAACTGAGCTACTTCGGCCATGCACATATTATTTCAGTAGTGTTTCACACTCTACAAATGTCAATCAAAACCCTTGGAAGTATATATTTTTATGTTTCCTTTTTCTGTCTTTTTGCAGCACAATTTCTATTTTTATCCACTGCCATTTTGCTGTACATATTTAACAACTTTCATTAACTCTCTGTGAATGAGAAGAAAAAAACAGCAATTTTAAAATTGATTTTTTTTACATTTTCAATTTGACTCCATTTACCAGTTTAATAGAGACCCTGTGTTTGTGGGACAGTTGATAGTTGCACATGAAACACAATTTGCAGGCATAATGTTACATCAAGTTTTAGTTGTTATTAGATGCAAACTATTGGAGTAATATAGAGGCAAAAACTTAAAGAAAATATTTTAATGATTGTTAATGATGACAGTGAGAACATTTGTCCCAAAATGTGCTGAAACTTAGATGTCAGTAGCACATGCGCATTTCAAACTTTTTAAACTATGATTAACTACTTTTTAAGCTTTTGTTTATTAAGGATCATTATGGTCTAGTAATGAATGAAGTAAAACAATATGAAATTAGACCTGCCAGCAGTTTAGTTTATAGAAATCTACCAGGACATCACCATAGCAGTCGGACTGTCTGACTTAATAGGGAAAGAGAACACAGAGGTAAAGTGGTTCCTCCCCTTTGACCATCTGCAGTATTTTTCCAGTGCCTAAACAGCTAACATATGCACAAAAATCTATTTGATGTTCCTAGAGTTCTTTTTTGAAAAGACAATTTCTGATTCACCCCAAAAACTACCAGGAAGTGCCAAATTTGGGAACAGGTTTTTAAGGTCTATTACTAAGTTTGGTTTGACCCCCATCAAATCAATCACTGAAGAGAAGCGGTATTGTTTCTTGAAATATAAAGGTGATGTCAGAGGTGAGATTGAAACCCACACAGCGCCATAGATGGCTCAGCCATCCTGACTTCTGGTTGCTTTTGTTACTTAACTCTTTTCAAGTTAAGCAGCAGAATTATGACCAATACTTGTGATTGACAGTGATTTTATAACAAATTTTACATTTTTTCTTTTAATACAGATTTCAAAACTATTAGTGATCGAGCCTAGTTTGAGCTAAATGGCCAAGCCCAATTTTTTCTAAAATATGACATGTATCACTTTATGTCGCATTAACTCTTCTGGAATGCTTCAACATATCCCCACAATTCGGAAATTGTTTTTTGTTACACATTGTACTTAATATTAACGATTTAAGTCACTATAGTTTTAGTTTTTCCTGTGAAAGTAACTAAAGTTTGCTTTAAAATTTGAAATATTAGCAATTTTTATTCTTTGATTGTTTATATCCTTAAGCCAACTTTTCGCATCACACAAAATTTAATAAATAACATTTTCCAAATGTGTACTTTTTGTCAGTATTAATTTTTAAATCTCCATTTACTTTGTTAGGGTGATAGAAATGTTAGATTCTCACAAACGCAATAACGCCCATAATTCTTCAGAAACTACTGTTTGGCCACACAGCAGGGCTTTGAAAATAAGACTGCTATTTGGGTTTTGGAATGCAAATTTTGCAAGCATAGTTTGCAGGTGAAATTTGCAGAGTACCAAAGGTACCAAAACAGCAGAAAACTCCCCCAACATGACCCCATTTTAGAAATTACTTCTCTCAATGAATTCATCAACACCTGAAACTACTATTTTCGCCCTGCAGATGTTTTCACTCTGAAACATCCAGAATTGCAGTTTAGTGAACAGCTTGTGCTTACGGAGACAAGCACCCCATACATTTTTAAGTGGGCTCTCCTCATTGGAGCAATGCCAAACATGTAGATGCTTTGTCTTACCCTTAAAGTAGAAACCTCCAATATTTCAAATAAAAGATGTTGGGCCTGAGAGTGGACTTGTGTTTTTTGCCTTTTCAACTGATTTCCCAAAAAAGCTTTGACCCCAGCATATTTTTGAGGATGTTTGTCTCAGTAATGCGACATCATTTTATAGTCAAACATACACTGCTACACTGCTGAAATCATTCAGCTAGTGTCTGATGTGTGCTGCCCATATATGCTATCAGATTCCCTTTAATTCCTCTTACATTTAAGAGAAACTGAAATAAACAAAATAGAGTAAAAATACCAAAAAATGCTAACTTGCTCAAAAAGAAAAAGTTCCACTTTCTCAAGTTTTTACCAATTTATTTTCCGCAGATAGTTGGACTGATTGTCCATGTGCTTTGCATATTTTCCCCCAGGGACCTTTAGATCTTCAGTCTAACGCTCTCCCAACTGAGCTACTTCGGCCATGCACATATTATTTCAGTAGTGTTTCACACTCTACAAATGTCAATCAAAACCCTTGGAAGTATATATTTTTATGTTTCCTTTTTCTGTCTTTTTGCAGCACAATTTCTATTTTTATCCACTGCCATTTTGCTGTACATATTTAACAACTTTCATTAACTCTCTGTGAATGAGAAGAAAAAAACAGCAATTTTAAAATTGATTTTTTTTACATTTTCAATTTGACTCCATTTACCAGTTTAATAGAGACCCTGTGTTTGTGGGACAGTTGATAGTTGCACATGAAACACAATTTGCAGGCATAATGTTACATCAAGTTTTAGTTGTTATTAGATGCAAACTATTGGAGTAATATAGAGGCAAAAACTTAAAGAAAATATTTTAATGATTGTTAATGATGACAGTGAGAACATTTGTCCCAAAATGTGCTGAAACTTAGATGTCAGTAGCACATGCGCATTTCAAACTTTTTAAACTATGATTAACTACTTTTTAAGCTTTTGTTTATTAAGGATCATTATGGTCTAGTAATGAATGAAGTAAAACAATATGAAATTAGACCTGCCAGCAGTTTAGTTTATAGAAATCTACCAGGACATCACCATAGGAGTCGGACTGTCTGATTTAATAGGGAAAGAGAACACAGAGGTAAAGTGGTCCCTCCCCTTTGACCATCTGCAGTATTTTTCCAGTGCCTAAACAGCTAACATATGCACAAAAATCTATTTGATGTTCCTAGAGTTCTTTTTTGAAAGGACAATTTCTGATTCACCCCAAAAACTACCAGGAAGTGCCAAATTTGGGAACAGGTTTTTAAGGTCTATTACTAAGTTTGGTTTGACCCCCATCAAATCAATCACTGAAGAGAAGCGGTATTGTTTCTTGAAATATAAAGGTGATGTCAGAGGTGAGATTGAAACCCACACAGCGCCATAGATGGCTCAGCCATCCTGACTTCTGGTTGCTTTTGTTACTTAACTCTTTTCAAGTTAATCAGCAGAATTATGACCAATACTTGTGATTGACAGTGATTTTATAACAAATTTTACATTTTTTCTTTTAATACAGATTTCAAAACTATTAGTGATCGAGCCTAGTTTGAGCTAAATGGCCAAGCCCAATTTTTTCTAAAATATGACATGTATCACTTTATGTCGTATTAACTCTTCTGGAATGCTTCAACATATCCCCACAATTCGGAAAGTGTTTTTTGTGACACATTGTACTTAATATTAACGATTTAAGTCACTATAGTTTTAGTTTTTCCTGTGAAAGTAACTAAAGTTTGCTTTAAAATTTGAAATATTAGCAATTTTTATTCTTTGATTGTTTATATCCTTAAGCCAACTTTTCGCATCACACAAAATTTAATAAATAACATTTTCCAAATGTGTACTTTTTGTCAGTATTAATTTTTAAATCTCCATTTACTTTGTTAGGGTGATAGAAATGTTAGATTCTCACAAACACAGTAACACCCATAATTCTTCAGAAACTACTGTTTGGCCACACAGCAGGGCTTTGAAAATAAGACTGCTATTTGGGTTTTGGAATGCAAATTTTGCAAGCATAGTTTGCGGGTGAAATTTGCAGAGTACCAAAGGTACCAAAACAGCAGAAAACTCCCCCAACATGACCCCATTTTAGAAATTACTTCTCTCAATGAATTCATTAACACCTGCAACTACTATTTTCGCCCTGCAGATGTTTTCACTCTGAAACCTCCAGAATTGCAGTTTAGTGAACAGCTTGTGCTTACGGAGACAAGCACCCCATACATTTTTAAGTGGGCTCTCCTCATTGGAGCAATGCCAAACATGTAGATGCTTTGTCTTACCCTTAAAGTAGAAACCTCCAATATTTCAAATAAAAGATGTTGGGCCTGAGAGTGGACTTGTGTTTTTTGCCTTTTCAACTGATTTCCCAAAAAAGCTTTGACCCCAGCATATTTTTGAGGATGTTTGTCTCAGTAATGCGACATCATTTTATAGTCAAACATACACTGCTGAAATCATTCAGCTAGTGTCTGATGCGTGCTGCCCATATATGCTATCAGATTCCCTTTAATTCCTCTTACATTTAAGAGAAACTGAAATAAACAAAATAGAGTAAAAATACCAAAAAATGCTAACTTGCTCAAAAAGAAAAAGTTCCACTTTCTCAAGTTTTCACCACTTTATTTTCCGAAGATAGTTGGACTGATTGTCCCTGTGCTTTGCATATTTTCCCCCTAAAATGTAAAGGGGAAAGATGTTGCAGAAACCCGGGATCGAACCAGTGACCTTTAGATCTTCAGTCTAACGCTCTTGCAACTGAGCTACTTCGGCGATGCACATATTAATTCAGTAGTGTTTCACACTCTACAAATGTCAATCAAAACCCTTGGAAGTATATATTTTTATGTTTCCTTTTTCTGTCTTTTTGCAGCACAATTTCTATTTTTATCCACTGCCATTTTGCTGTACATATTTAATAACTTTCATTAACTCTCTGTGAATGACAAGAAAAAAACAGCAATTTTAAAATTGATTTTTTTTACATTTTCAATTTGACTCCATTTACCAGTTTAATAGAGACCCTGTGTTTGTGGGACAGTTGATAGTTGCACATGAAACACAATTTGCAGGCTTAATGTTACATCAAGTTTTAGTTGTTATTAGATGCAAACTATTGGAGTAATATAGAGGCAAAAACTTAAAGAAAATATTTTAATGATTGTTAATGATGACAGTGAGAACATTTGTCCCAAAATGTGCTGAAACTTAGATGTCAGTAGCACATGCGCATTTCAAACTTTTTAAACTATGATTAACTACTTTTTAAGCTTTTGTTTATTAAGGATCATTATGGTCTAGTAATGAATGAAGTAAAACAATATGAAATTAGACCTGCCAGCAGTTTAGTTTATAGAAATCTACCAGGACATCACCATAGGAGTTGGACTGTCTGACTAAATAGGGAAAGAGAACACAGAGGTAAAGTGGTACCTCCCCTTTGACCATCTGCAGTATTTTTCCAGTGCCTAAACAGCTAACATATGCACAAAAATCTATTTGATGTTCCTAGAGTTCTTTTTTGAAAGGACAATTTCTGATTCACCCCAAAAACTACCAGGAAGTGCCAAATTTGGGAACAGGTTTTTAAGGTCTATTACTAAGTTTGGTTTGACCCCCATCAAATCAATCACTGAAGAGAAGCGGTATTGTTTCTTGAAATATAAAGGTGATGTCAGAGGTGAGATTGAAACCCACACAGCGCCATAGATGGCTCAGCCATCCTGACTTCTGGTTGCTTTTGTTACTTAACTCTTTTCAAGTTAATCAGCAGAATTATGACCAATACTTGTGATTGACAGTGATTTTATAACAAATTTTACATTTTTTCTTTTAATACAGATTTCAAAACTATTAGTGATCGAGCCTAGTTTGAGCTTACTGGCCAAGCCCAATTTTTTCTAAAATATGACATGTATCACTTTATGTCGTATTAACTCTTCTGGAATGCTTCAACATATCCCCACAATTCGGAAAGTGTTTTTTGTGACACATTGTACTTAATATTAACGATTTAAGTCACTATAGTTTTAGTTTTTCCTGTGAAAGTAACTAAAGTTTGCTTTAAAATTTGAAATATTAGCAATTTTCATTCTTTGATTGTTTATATCCTTAAGCCAACTTTTCGCATCACACAAAATTTAATAAATAACATTTTCCAAATGTTTACTTTTTGTCAGCATTAATTTTTAAATCTCCATTTACTTTGTTAGGGTGATAGAAATGTTAGATTCTCACAAACGCAGTAACGCCCATAATTCTTCAGAAACTACTGTTTGGCCACACAGCAGGGCTTTGAAAATAAGATTGCTATTTGGGTTTTAGAATGCAAATTTTGCAAGCATAGTTTGCGGGTGAAATTTGCAGAGTACCAAAGGTACCAAAACAGCAGAAAACTTCCCCAACATGACCCCATTTTAGAAATTACTTCTCTCAATGAATTCATCAACACCTGCAACTACTATTTTCGCCCTGCAGGTGTTTTCACTCTGAAACATCCAGAATTGCAGTTTAGTGAACAGCTTGTGCTTATGGAGACAAGCACCCCATACATTTTTAAGTGGGCTCTCCTCATTGGAGCAATGCCAAACATGTAGATGCTTTGTCTTACCCTTAAAGTAGAAACCTCCAATATTTCAAATAAAAGATGTTGGGCCTGAGAGTGGACTTGTGTTTTTTGCCTTTTCAACTGATTTCCCAAAAAAGCTTTGACCCCAGCATATTTTTGAGGATGTTTGTCTCAGTAATGCGACATCATTTTATAGTCAAACATACACTGCTGAAATCATTCAGCTAGTGTCTGATGCGTGCTGCCCATATATGCTATCAGATCTATCAGATTCCCTTTAATTACTCTTACATTTAAGAGAAACTGAAATAAACAAAATAGAGTAAAAATACCAAAAAATGCTAACTTGCTCAAAAAGAAAAAGTTCCACTTTCTCAAGTTTTTACCACTTGATAGTTGGACTGATTGTCCATGTGCTTTGCGTATTTTCCCCGTAAAATGTAAGGATGTTGCCGACACCCGGGATCGAACCAGGGACCTTTAGATCTTCAGTCTAACGCTCTCCCAACTGAGCTACTTCGGCCATGCACATATTATTTCAGTAGTGTTTCACACTCTACAAATGTCAATCAAAACCCTTGGAAGTATATATTTTTATGTTTCCTTTTTCTGTCTTTTTGCAGCACAATTTCTATTTTTATCCACTGCCATTTTGCTGTACATATTTAATAACTTTCATTAACTCTCTGTGAATGACAAGAAAAAAACAGCAATTTTAAAATTGATTTTTTTTACATTTTCAATTTGACTCCATTTACCAGTTTAATAGAGACCCTGTGTTTGTGGGACAGTTGATAGTTGCACATGAAACACAATTTGCAGGCATAATGTTACATCAAGTTTTAGTTGTTATTAGATGCAAACTATTGGAGTAATATAGAGGCAAAAACTTAAAGAAAATATTTTAATGATTGTTAATGATGACAGTGAGAACATTTGTCCCAAAATGTGCTGAAACTTAGATGTCAGTAGCACATGCGCATTTCAAACTTTTTAAACTATGATTAACTACTTTTTAAGCTTTTGTTTATTAAGGATCATTATGGTCTAGTAATGAATGAAGTAAAACAATATGAAATTAGACCTGCCAGCAGTTTAGTTTATAGAAATCTACCAGGACATCACCAAAGGAGTCGGACTGTCTGACTTAATAGGGAAAGAGAACACAGAGGTAAAGTGGTCCCTCCCCTTTGACCATCTGCAGTATTTTTCCAGTGCCTAAACAGCTAACATATGCACAAAAATCTATTTGATGTTCCTAGAGTTCTTTTTTGAAAAGACAATTTCTGATTCACCCCAAAAACTACCAGGAAGTGCCAAATTCGGGAACAGGTTTTTAAGGTCTATTACTAAGTTTGGTTTGACCCCCATCAAATCAATCACTGAAGAGAAGCGGTATTGTTTCTTGAAATATAAAGGTGATGTCAGAGGTGAGATTGAAACCCACACAGCGCCATAGATGGCTCAGCCATCCTGACTTCTGGTTGCTTTTGTTACTTAACTCTTTTCAAGTTAATCAGCAGAATTATGACCAATACTTGTGATTGACAGTGATTTTATAACAAATTTTACATTTTTTCTTTTAATACAGATTTCAAAACTATTAGTGATCGAGCCTAGTTTGAGCTAAATGGCCAAGCCCAATTTTTTCTAAAATATGACATGTATCACTTTATGTCGCATTAACACTTCTGGAATGCTTCAACATATCCCCACAATTCGGAAAGTGTTTTTTGTGACACATTGTACTTAATATTAACGATTTAAGTCACTATAGTTTTAGTTTTTCCTGTGAAAGTAACTAAAGTTTGCTTTAAAATTTGAAATATTAGCAATTTTTATTCTTTGATTGTTTATATCCTTAAGCCAACTTTTCGCATCACACAAAATTTAATAAATAACATTTTCCAAATGTGTACTTTTTGTCAGTATTAATTTTTAAATCTCCATTTATTTTGTTAGGGTGATAGAAATGTTAGATTCTCACAAACGCAGTAACGCCCATAATTCTTCAGAAACTACTGTTTGGCCACACAGCAGGGCTTTGAAAATAAGACTGCTATTTGGGTTTTGGAATGCAAATTTTGCAAGCATAGTTTGCGGGTGAAATTTGCAGAGTACCAAATGTACCAAAACAGCAGAAAACTCCCCCAACATGACCCCATTTTAGAAATTACTTCTCTCAATGAATTCATCAACACCTGCAACTACTATTTTCGCCCTGCAGATGTTTTCACTCTGAAACATCCAGAATTGCAGTTTAGTGAACAGCTTGTGCTTACGGAGACAAGCACCCCATACATTTTTAAGTGGGCTCTCCTCATTGGAGCAATGCCAAACATGTAGATGCTTTGTCTTACCCTTAAAGTAGAAACCTCCAATATTTCAAATAAAAGATGTTGGGCCTGAGAGTGGACTTGTGTTTTTTGCCTTTTCAACTGATTTCCCAAAAAAGCTTTGACCCCAGCATATTTTTGAGGATGTTTGTCTCAGTAATGCGACATCATTTTATAGTCAAACATACACTGCTACACTGCTGAAATCATTCAGCTAGTGTCTGATGCGTGCTGCCCATATATGCTATCAGATTCCCTTTAATTCCTCTTACATTTAAGAGAAACTGAAATAAACAAAATAGAGTAAAAATACCAAAAAATGCTAACTTGCTCAAAAAGAAAAAGTTCCACTTTCTCAAGTTTTTACCACTTTATTTTCCGCAGATAGTTGGACTGATTGTCCATGTGCTTTGCATATTTTCCCCCAGGGACCTTTAGATCTTCAGTCTAACGCTCTCCCAACTGAGCTACTTCAGCCATGCACATATTATTTCAGTAGTGTTTCACACTCTACAAATGTCAATCAAAACCCTTGGAAGTATATATTTTTATGTTTCCTTTTTCTGTCTTTTTGCAGCACAATTTCTATTTTTATCCACTGCCATTTTGCTGTACATATTTAATAACTTTCATTAACTCTCTGTGAATGACAAGAAAAAAACAGCAATTTTAAAATTTATTTTTTTTACATTTTCAATTTGACTCCATTTACCAGTTTAATAGAGACCCTGTGTTTGTGGGACAGTTGATAGTTGCACATGAAACACAATTTGCAGGCATAATGTTACATCAAGTTTTATTTGTTATTAGATGCAAACTATTGGAGTAATATAGAGGCAAAAACTTAAAGAAAATATTTTAATGATTGTTAATGATGACAGTGAGAACATTTGTCCCAAAATGTGCTGAAACTTAGATGTCAGTAGCACATGCGCATTTCAAACTTTTTAAACTATGATTAACTACTTTTTAAGCTTTTGTTTATTAAGGATCATTATGGTCTAGTAATGAATGAAGTAAAACAATATGAAATTAGACCTGCCAGCAGTTTAGTTTATAGAAATCTACCAGGACATCACCATAGGAGTCGGACTGTCTGACTTAATAGGGAAAGAGAACACAGAGGTAAAGTGGTCCCTCCCCTTTGACCATCTGCAGTATTTTTCCAGTGCCTAAACAGCTAACATATGCACAAAAATCTATTTGATGTTCCTAGAGTTCTTTTTTGAAAGGACAATTTCTGATTCACCCCAAAAACTACCAGGAAGTGCCAAATTTGGGAACAGGTTTTTAAGGTCTATTACTAAGTTTGGTTTGACCCCCATCAAATCAATCACTGAAGAGAAGCGGTATTGTTTCTTGAAATATAAAGGTGATGTCAGAGGTGAGATTGAAACCCACACAGCGCCATAGATGGCTCAGCCATCCTGACTTCTGGTTGCTTTTGTTACTTAACTCTTTTCAAGTTAATCAGCAGAATTATGACCAATACTTGTGATTGACAGTGATTTTATAACAAATTTTACATTTTTTCTTTTAATACAGATTTCAAAACTATTAGTGATCGAGCCTAGTTTGAGCTAAATGGCCAAGCCCAATTTTTTCTAAAATATGACATGTATCACTTTATGTCGTATTAACTCTTCTGGAATGCTTCAACATATCCCCACAATTCGGAAAGTGTTTTTTGTGACACATTGTACTTAATATTAACGATTTAAGTCACTATAGTTTTAGTTTTTCCTGTGAAAGTAACTAAAGTTTGCTTTAAAATTTGAAATATTAGCAATTTTTATTCTTTGATTGTTTATATCCTTAAGCCAACTTTTCGCATCACACAAAATTTAATAAATAACATTTTCCAAATGTGTACTTTTTGTCAGTATTAATTTTTAAATCTCCATTTACTTTGTTAGGGTGATAGAAATGTTAGATTCTCACAAACACAGTAACGCCCATAATTCTTCAGAAACTACTGTTTGGCCACACAGCAGGGCTTTGAAAATAAGACTGCTATTTGGGTTTTGGAATGCAAATTTTGCAAGCATAGTTTGCGGGTGAAATTTGCAGAGTACCAAAGGTACCAAAACAGCAGAAAACTCCCCCAACATGACCCCATTTTAGAAATTACTTCTCTCAATGAATTCATTAACACCTGCAACTACTATTTTCGCCCTGCAGATGTTTTCACTCTGAAACCTCCAGAATTGCAGTTTAGTGAACAGCTTGTGCTTACGGAGACAAGCACCCCATACATTTTTAAGTGGGCTCTCCTCATTGGAGCAATGCCAAACATGTAGATGCTTTGTCTTACCCTTAAAGTAGAAACCTCCAATATTTCAAATAAAAGATGTTGGGCCTGAGAGTGGACTTGTGTTTTTTGCCTTTTCAACTGATTTCCCAAAAAAGCTTTGACCCCAGCATATTTTTGAGGATGTTTGTCTCAGTAATGCGACATCATTTTATAGTCAAACATACACTGCTGAAATCATTCAGCTAGTGTCTGATGCGTGCTGCCCATATATGCTATCAGATCTATCAGATTCCCTTTAATTACTCTTACATTTAAGAGAAACTGAAATAAACAAAATAGAGTAAAAATACCAAAAAATGCTAACTTGCTCAAAAAGAAAAAGTTCCACTTTCTCAAGTTTTTACCACTTGATAGTTGGACTGATTGTCCATGTGCTTTGCGTATTTTCCCCGTAAGATGTAAGGATGTTGCCGACACCCAGGATCGAACCAGGGACCTTTAGATCTTCAGTCTAACGCTCTCCCAACTGAGCTACTTCGGCCATGCACATATTATTTCAGTAGTGTTTCACACTCTACAAATGTCAATCAAAACCCTTGGAAGTATATATTTTTATGTTTCCTTTTTCTGTCTTTTTGCAGCACAATTTCTATTTTTATCCACTGCCATTTTGCTGTACATATTTAATAACTTTCATTAACTCTCTGTGAATGACAAGAAAAAAACAGCAATTTTAAAATTGATTTTTTTTACATTTTCAATTTGACTCCATTTACCAGTTTAATAGAGACCCTGTGTTTGTGGGACAGTTGATAGTTGCACATGAAACACAATTTGCAGGCATAATGTTACATCAAGTTTTAGTTGTTATTAGATGCAAACTATTGGAGTAATATAGAGGCAAAAACTTAAAGAAAATATTTTAATGATTGTTAATGATGACAGTGAGAACATTTGTCCCAAAATGTGCTGAAACTTAGATGTCAGTAGCACATGCGCATTTCAAACTTTTTAAACTATGATTAACTACTTTTTAAGCTTTTGTTTATTAAGGATCATTATGGTCTAGTAATGTATGAAGTAAAACAATATGAAATTAGACCTGCCAGCAGTTTAGTTTATAGAAATCTACCAGGACATCACCATAGGAGTCGGACTGTCTGACTTAATAGGGAAAGAGAACACAGAGGTAAAGTGGTCCCTCCCCTTTGACCATCTGCAGTATTTTTCCAGTGCCTAAACAGCTAACATATGCACAAAAATCTATTTGATGTTCCTAGAGTTCTTTTTTGAAAAGACAATTTCTGATTCACCCCAAAAACTACCAGGAAGTGCCAAATTCGGGAACAGGTTTTTAAGGTCTATTACTAAGTTTGGTTTGACCCCCATCAAATCAATCACTGAAGAGAAGCGGTATTGTTTCTTGAAATATAAAGGTGATGTCAGAGGTGAGATTGAAACCCACACAGCGCCATAGATGGCTCAGCCATCCTGACTTCTGGTTGCTTTTGTTACTTAACTCTTTTCAAGTTAATCAGCAGAATTATGACCAATACTTGTGATTGACAGTGATTTTATAACAAATTTTACATTTTTTCTTTTAATACAGATTTCAAAACTATTAGTGATCGAGCCTAGTTTGAGCTAAATGGCCAAGCCCAATTTTTTCTAAAATATGACATGTATCACTTTATGTCGCATTAACACTTCTGGAATGCTTCAACATATCCCCACAATTCGGAAAGTGTTTTTTGTGACACATTGTACTTAATATTAACGATTTAAGTCACTATAGTTTTAGTTTTTCCTGTGAAAGTAACTAAAGTTTGCTTTAAAATTTGAAATATTAGCAATTTTTATTCTTTGATTGTTTATATCCTTAAGCCAACTTTTCGCATCACACAAAATTTAATAAATAACATTTTCCAAATGTGTACTTTTTGTCAGTATTAATTTTTAAATCTCCATTTATTTTGTTAGGGTGATAGAAATGTTAGATTCTCACAAACGCAGTAACGCCCATAATTCTTCAGAAACTACTGTTTGGCCACACAGCAGGGCTTTGAAAATAAGACTGCTATTTGGGTTTTGGAATGCAAATTTTGCAAGCATAGTTTGCGGGTGAAATTTGCAGAGTACCAAATGTACCAAAACAGCAGAAAACTCCCCCAACATGACCCCATTTTAGAAATTACTTCTCTCAATGAATTCATCAACACCTGCAACTACTATTTTCGCCCTGCAGATGTTTTCACTCTGAAACATCCAGAATTGCAGTTTAGTGAACAGCTTGTGCTTACGGAGACAAGCACCCCATACATTTTTAAGTGGGCTCTCCTCATTGGAGCAATGCCAAACATGTAGATGCTTTGTCTTACCCTTAAAGTAGAAACCTCAAATATTTCAAATAAAAGATGTTGGGCCTGAGAGTGGACTTGTGTTTTTTGCCTTTTCAACTGATTTCCCAAAAAAGCTTTGACCCCAGCATATTTTTGAGGATGTTTGTCTCAGTAATGCGACATCATTTTATAGTCAAACATACACTGCTACACTGCTGAAATCATTCAGCTAGTGTCTGATGCGTGCTGCCCATATATGCTATCAGATTCCCTTTAATTCCTCTTACATTTAAGAGAAACTGAAATAAACAAAATAGAGTAAAAATACCAAAAAATGCTAACTTGCTCAAAAAGAAAATGTTCCACTTTCTCAAGTTTTTACCACTTTATTTTCCGCAGATAGTTGGACTGATTGTCCATGTGCTTTGCATATTTTCCCCCAGGGACCTTTAGATCTTCAGTCTAACGCTCTCCCAACTGAGCTACTTCAGCCATGCACATATTATTTCAGTAGTGTTTCACACTCTACAAATGTCAATCAAAACCCTTGGAAGTATATATTTTTATGTTTCCTTTTTCTGTCTTTTTGCAGCACAATTTCTATTTTTATCCACTGCCATTTTGCTGTACATATTTAATAACTTTCATTAACTCTCTGTGAATGACAAGAAAAAAACAGCAATTTTAAAATTGATTTTTTTTACATTTTCAATTTGACTCCATTTACCAGTTTAATAGAGACCCTGTGTTTGTGGGACAGTTGATAGTTGCACATGAAACACAATTTGCAGGCATAATGTTACATCAAGTTTTAGTTGTTATTAGATGCAAACTATTGGAGTAATAAAGAGGCAAAAACTTAAAGAAAATATTTTAATGATTGTTAATGATGACAGTGAGAACATTTGTCCCAAAATGTGCTGAAACTTAGATGTCAGTAGCACATGCGCATTTCAAACTTTTTAAACTATGATTAACTACTTTTTAAGCTTTTGTTTATTAAGGATCATTATGGTCTAGTAATGAATGAAGTAAAACAATATGAAATTAGACCTGCCAGCAGTTTAGTTTATAGAAATCTACCAGGACATCACCATAGGAGTTGGACTGTCTGACTAAATAGGGAAAGAGAACACAGAGGTAAAGTGGTACCTCCCCTTTGACCATCTGCAGTATTTTTCCAGTGCCTAAACAGCTAACATATGCACAAAAATCTATTTGATGTTCCTAGAGTTCTTTTTTGAAAGGACAATTTCTGATTCACCCCAAAAACTACCAGGAAGTGCCAAATTTGGGAACAGGTTTTTAAGGTCTATTACTAAGTTTGGTTTGACCCCCATCAAATCAATCACTGAAGAGAAGCGGTATTGTTTCTTGAAATATAAAGGTGATGTCAGAGGTGAGATTGAAACCCACACAGCGCCATAGATGGCTCAGCCATCCTGACTTCTGGTTGCTTTTGTTACTTAACTCTTTTCAAGTTAATCAGCAGAATTATGACCAATACTTGTGATTGACAGTGATTTTATAACAAATTTTACATTTTTTCTTTTAATACAGATTTCAAAACTATTAGTGATCGAGCCTAGTTTGAGCTTACTGGCCAAGCCCAATTTTTTCTAAAATATGACATGTATCACTTTATGTCGTATTAACTCTTCTGGAATGCTTCAACATATCCCCACAATTCGGAAAGTGTTTTTTGTGACACATTGTACTTAATATTAACGATTTAAGTCACTATAGTTTTAGTTTTTCCTGTGAAAGTAACTAAAGTTTGCTTTAAAATTTGAAATATTAGCAATTTTTATTCTTTGATTGTTTATATCCTTAAGCCAACTTTTCGCATCACACAAAATTTAATAAATAACATTTTCCAAATGTGTACTTTTTGTCAGCATTAATTTTTAAATCTCCATTTACTTTGTTAGGGTGATAGAAATGTTAGATTCTCACAAACGCAGTAACGCCCATAATTCTTCAGAAACTACTGTTTGGCCACACAGCAGGGCTTTGAAAATAAGATTGCTATTTGGGTTTTAGAATGCAAATTTTGCAAGCATAGTTTGCGGGTGAAATTTGCAGAGTACCAAAGGTACCAAAACAGCAGAAAACTTCCCCAACATGACCCCATTTTAGAAATTACTTCTCTCAATGAATTCATCAACACCTGCAACTACTATTTTCGCCCTGCAGGTGTTTTCACTCTGAAACATCCAGAATTGCAGTTTAGTGAACAGCTTGTGCTTACGGAGACAAGCACCCCATACATTTTTAAGTGGGCTCTCCTCATTGGAGCAATGCCAAACATGTAGATGCTTTGTCTTACCCTTAAAGTAGAAACCTCCAATATTTCAAATAAAAGATGTTGGGCCTGAGAGTGGACTTGTGTTTTTTGCCTTTTCAACTGATTTCCCAAAAAAGCTTTGACCCCAGCATATTTTTGAGGATGTTTGTCTCAGTAATGCGACATCATTTTATAGTCAAACATACACTGCTGAAATCATTCAGCTAGTGTCTGATGCGTGCTGCCCATATATGCTATCAGATCTATCAGATTCCCTTTAATTCCTCTTACATTTAAGAGAAACTGAAATAAACAAAATAGAGTAAAAATACCAAAAAATGCTAACTTGCTCAAAAAGAAAAAGTTCCACTTTCTCAAGTTTTTACCACTTGATAGTTGGACTGATTGTCCATGTGCTTTGCGTATTTTCCCCGTAAAATGTAAGGATGTTGCCGACACCCGGGATCGAACCAGGGACCTTTAGATCTTCAGTCTAACGCTCTCCCAACTGAGCTACTTCGGCCATGCACATATTATTTCAGTAGTGTTTCACACTCTACAAATGTCAATCAAAACCCTTGGAAGTATATATTTTTATGTTTCCTTTTTCTGTCTTTTTGCAGCACAATTTCTATTTTTATCCACTGCCATTTTGCTGTACATATTTAATAACTTTCATTAACTCTCTGTGAATGACAAGAAAAAAACAGCAATTTTAAAATTGATTTTTTTTACATTTTCAATTTGACTCCATTTACCAGTTTAATAGAGACCCTGTGTTTGTGGGACAGTTGATAGTTGCACATGAAACACAATTTGCAGGCATAATGTTACATCAAGTTTTAGTTGTTATTAGATGCAAACTATTGGAGTAATATAGAGGCAAAAACTTAAAGAAAATATTTTAATGATTGTTAATGATGACAGTGAGAACATTTGTCCCAAAATGTGCTGAAACTTAGATGTCAGTAGCACATGCGCATTTCAAACTTTTTAAACTATGATTAACTACTTTTTAAGCTTTTGTTTATTAAGGATCATTATGGTCTAGTAATGAATGAAGTAAAACAATATGAAATTAGACCTGCCAGCAGTTTAGTTTATAGAAATCTACCAGGACATCACCAAAGGAGTCGGACTGTCTGACTTAATAGGGAAAGAGAACACAGAGGTAAAGTGGTCCCTCCCCTTTGACCATCTGCAGTATTTTTCCAGTGCCTAAACAGCTAACATATGCACAAAAATCTATTTGATGTTCCTAGAGTTCTTTTTTGAAAAGACAATTTCTGATTCACCCCAAAAACTACCAGGAAGTGCCAAATTTGGGAACAGGTTTTTAAGGTCTATTACTAAGTTTGGTTTGACCCCCATCAAATCAATCACTGAAGAGAAGCGGTATTGTTTCTTGAAATATAAAGGTGATGTCAGAGGTGAGATTGAAACCCACACAGCGCCATAGATGGCTCAGCCATCCTGACTTCTGGTTGCTTTTGTTACTTAACTCTTTTCAAGTTAATCAGCAGAATTATGACCAATACTTGTGATTGACAGTGATTTTATAACAAATTTTACATTTTTTCTTTTAATACAGATTTCAAAACTATTAGTGATCGAGCCTAGTTTGAGCTAAATGGCCAAGCCCAATTTTTTCTAAAATATGACATGTATCACTTTATGTCGCATTAACTCTTCTGGAATGCTTCAACATATCCCCACAATTCGGAAAGTGTTTTTTGTGACACATTGTACTTAATATTAACGATTTAAGTCACTATAGTTTTAGTTTTTCCTGTGAAAGTAACTAAAGTTTGCTTTAAAATTTGAAATATTAGCAATTTTTATTCTTTGATTGTTTATATCCTTAAGCCAACTTTTCGCATCACACAAAATTTAATAAATAACATTTTCCAAATGTGTACTTTTTGTCAGTATTAATTTTTAAATCTCCATTTACTTTGTTAGGGTGATAGAAATGTTAGATTCTCACAAACGCAGTAACGCCCATAATTCTTCAGAAACTACTGTTTGGCCACACAGCAGGGCTTTGAAAATAAGACTGCTATTTGGGTTTTGGAATGCAAATTTTGCAAGCATAGTTTGCGGGTGAAATTTGCAGAGTACCAAAGGTACCAAAACAGCAGAAAACTCCCCCAACATGACCCCATTTTAGAAATTACTTCTCTCAATGAATTCATCAACACCTGCAACTACTATTTTCGCCCTGCAGATGTTTTCACTCTGAAACATCCAGAATTGCAGTTTAGTGAACAGCTTGTGCTTACGGAGACAAGCACCCCATACATTTTTAAGTGGGCTCTCCTCATTGGAGCAATGCCAAACATGTAGATGCTTTGTCTTACCCTTAAAGTAGAAACCTCCAATATTTCAAATAAAAGATGTTGGGCCTGAGAGTGGACTTGTGTTTTTTGCCTTTTCAACTGATTTCCCAAAAAAGCTTTGACCCCAGCATATTTTTGAGGATGTTTGTCTCAGTAATGCGACATCATTTTATAGTCAAACATACACTGCTACACTGCTGAAATCATTCAGCTAGTGTCTGATGCGTGCTGCCCATATATGCTATCAGATTCCCTTTAATTCCTCTTACATTTAAGAGAAACTGAAATAAACAAAATAGAGTAAAAATACCAAAAAATGCTAACTTGCTCAAAAAGAAAAAGTTCCACTTTCTCAAGTTTTTACCACTTTATTTTCCGCAGATAGTTGGACTGATTGTCCATGTGCTTTGCATATTTTCCCCCAGGGACCTTTAGATCTTCAGTCTAATGCTCTCCCAACTGAGCTACTTCGGCCATGCACATATTATTTCAGTAGTGTTTCACACTCTACAAATGTCAATCAAAACCCTTGGAAGTATATATTTTTATGTTTCCTTTTTCTGTCTTTTTGCAGCACAATTTCTATTTTTATCCACTGCCATTTTGCTGTACATATTTAATAACTTTCATTAACTCTCTGTGAATGACAAGAAAAAAACAGCAATTTTAAAATTGATTTTTTTTACATTTTCAATTTGACTCCATTTACCAGTTTAATAGAGACCCTGTGTTTGTGGGACAGTTGATAGTTGCACATGAAACACAATTTGCAGGCATAATGTTACATCAAGTTTTAGTTGTTATTAGATGCAAACTATTGGAGTAATATAGAGGCAAAAACTTAAAGAAAATATTTTAATGATTGTTAATGATGACAGTGAGAACATTTGTCCCAAAATGTGCTGAAACTTAGATGTCAGTAGCACATGCGCATTTCAAACTTTTTAAACTATGATTAACTACTTTTTAAGCTTTTGTTTATTAAGGATCATTATGGTCTAGTAATGAATGAAGTAAAACAATATGAAATTAGACCTGCCAGCAGTTTAGTTTATAGAAATCTACCAGGACATCACCATAGGAGTCGGACTGTCTGACTTAATAGGGAAAGAGAACACAGAGGTAAAGTGGTCCCTCCCCTTTGACCATCTGCAGTATTTTTCCAGTGCCTAAACAGCTAACATATGCACAAAAATCTATTTGATGTTCCTAGAGTTCTTTTTTGAAAGGACAATTTCTGATTCACCCCAAAAACTACCAGGAAGTGCCAAATTTGGGAACAGGTTTTTAAGGTCTATTACTAAGTTTGGTTTGACCCCCATCAAATCAATCACTGAAGAGAAGCGGTATTGTTTCTTGAAATATAAAGGTGATGTCAGAGGTGAGATTGAAACCCACACAGCGCCATAGATGGCTCAGCCATCCTGACTTCTGGTTGCTTTTGTTACTTAACTCTTTTCAAGTTAATCAGCAGAATTATGACCAATACTTGTGATTGACAGTGATTTTATAACAAATTTTACATTTTTTCTTTTAATACAGATTTCAAAACTATTAGTGATCGAGCCTAGTTTGAGCTAAATGGCCAAGCCCAATTTTTTCTAAAATATGACATGTATCACTTTATGTCGTATTAACTCTTCTGGAATGCTTCAACATATCCCCACAATTCGGAAAGTGTTTTTTGTGACACATTGTACTTAATATTAACGATTTAAGTCACTATAGTTTTAGTTTTTCCTGTGAAAGTAACTAAAGTTTGCTTTAAAATTTGAAATATTAGCAATTTTTATTCTTTGATTGTTTATATCCTTAAGCCAACTTTTCGCATCACACAAAATTTAATAAATAACATTTTCCAAATGTGTACTTTTTGTCAGTATTAATTTTTAAATCTCCATTTACTTTGTTAGGGTGATAGAAATGTTAGATTCTCACAAACACAGTAACGCCCATAATTCTTCAGAAACTACTGTTTGGCCACACAGCAGGGCTTTGAAAATAAGACTGCTATTTGGGTTTTGGAATGCAAATTTTGCAAGCATAGTTTGCGGGTGAAATTTGCAGAGTACCAAAGGTACCAAAACAGCAGAAAACTCCCCCAACATGACCCCATTTTAGAAATTACTTCTCTCAATGAATTCATCAACACCTGCAACTACTATTTTCGCCCTGCAGATGTTTTCACTCTGAAACATCCAGAATTGCAGTTTAGTGAACAGCTTGTGCTTACGGAGACAAGCACCCCATACATTTTTAAGTGGGCTCTCCTCATTGGAGCAATGCCAAACATGTAGATGCTTTGTCTTACCCTTAAAGTAGAAACCTCCAATATTTCAAATAAAAGATGTTGGGCCTGAGAGTGGACTTGTGTTTTTTGCCTTTTCAACTGATTTCCCAAAAAAGCTTTGACCCCAGCATATTTTTGAGGATGTTTGTCTCAGTAATGCGACATCATTTTATAGTCAAACATACACTGCTGAAATCATTCAGCTAGTGTCTGATGCGTGCTGCCCATATATGCTATCAGATTCCCTTTAATTCCTCTTACATTTAAGAGAAACTGAAATAAACAAAATAGAGTAAAAATACCAAAAAATGCTAACTTGCTCAAAAAGAAAAAGTTACACTTTCTCAAGTTTTTACCACTTTATTTTCCGCAGATAGTTGGACTGATTGTCCATGTGCTTTGCATATTTTCCCCCAGGGACCTTTAGATCTTCAGTCTAACGCTCTCCCAACTGAGCTACTTCGGCCATGCACATATTATTTCAGTAGTGTTTCACACTCTACAAATGTCAATCAAAACCCTTGGAAGTATATATTTTTATGTTTCCTTTTTCTGTCTTTTTGCAGCACAATTTCTATTTTTATCCACTGCCATTTTGCTGTACATATTTAATAACTTTCATTAACTCTCTGTGAATGAGAAGAAAAAAAACAGCAATTTTAAAATTGATTTTTTTTTACATTTTCAATTTGACTCCATTTACCAGTTTAATAGAGACCCTGTGTTTGTGGGACAGTTGATAGTTGCACATGAAACACAATTTGCAGGCATAATGTTACATCAAGTTTTAGTTGTTATTAGATGCAAACTATTGGAGTAATATAGAGGCAAAAACTTAAAGAAAATATTTTAATGATTGTTAATGATGACAGTGAGAACATTTGTCCCAAAATGTGCTGAAACTTAGATGTCAGTAGCACATGCGCATTTCAAACTTTTTAAACTATGATTAACTACTTTTTAAGCTTTTGTTTATTAAGGATCATTATGGTCTAGTAATGAATGAAGTAAAACAATATGAAATTAGACCTGCCAGCAGTTTAGTTTATAGAAATCTACCAGGACATCACCATAGGAGTCGGACTGTCTGACTTAATAGGGAAAGAGAACACAGAGGTAAAGTGGTCCCTCCCCTTTGACCATCTGCAGTATTTTTCCAGTGCCTAAACAGCTAACATATGCACAAAAATCTATTTGATGTTCCTAGAGTTCTTTTTTGAAAGGACAATTTCTGATTCACCCCAAAAACTACCAGGAAGTGCCAAATTTGGGAACAGGTTTTTAAGGTCTATTACTAAGTTTGGTTTGACCCCCATCAAATCAATCACTGAAGAGAAGCGGTATTGTTTCTTGAAATATAAAGGTGATGTCAGAGGTGAGATTGAAACCCACACAGCGCCATAGATGGCTCAGCCATCCTGACTTCTGGTTGCTTTTGTTACTTAACTCTTTTCAAGTTAATCAGCAGAATTATGACCAATACTTGTGATTGACAGTGATTTTATAACAAATTTTACATTTTTTCTTTTAATACAGATTTCAAAACTATTAGTGATCGAGCCTAGTTTGAGCTAAATGGCCAAGCCCAATTTTTTCTAAAATATGACATGTATCACTTTATGTCGTATTAACTCTTCTGGAATGCTTCAACATATCCCCACAATTCGGAAAGTGTTTTTTGTGACACATTGTACTTAATATTAACGATTTAAGTCACTATAGTTTTAGTTTTTCCTGTGAAAGTAACTAAAGTTTGCTTTAAAATTTGAAATATTAGCAATTTTTATTCTTTGATTGTTTATATCCTTAAGCCAACTTTTCGCATCACACAAAATTTAATAAATAACATTTTCCAAATGTGTACTTTTTGTCAGTATTAATTTTTAAATCTCCATTTACTTTGTTAGGGTGATAGAAATGTTAGATTCTCACAAACACAGTAACGCCCATAATTCTTCAGAAACTACTGTTTGGCCACACAGCAGGGCTTTGAAAATAAGACTGCTATTTGGGTTTTGGAATGCAAATTTTGCAAGCATAGTTTGCGGGTGAAATTTGCAGAGTACCAAAGGTACCAAAACAGCAGAAAACTCCCCCAACATGACCCCATTTTAGAAATTACTTCTCTCAATGAATTCATCAACACCTGCAACTACTATTTTCGCCCTGCAGATGTTTTCACTCTGAAACATCCAGAATTGCAGTTTAGTGAACAGCTTGTGCTTACGGAGACAAGCACCCCATACATTTTTAAGTGGGCTCTCCTCATTGGAGCAATGCCAAACATGTAGATGCTTTGTCTTACCCTTAAAGTAGAAACCTCCAATATTTCAAATAAAAGATGTTGGGCCTGAGAGTGGACTTGTGTTTTTTGCCTTTTCAACTGATTTCCCAAAAAAGCTTTGACCCCAGCATATTTTTGAGGATGTTTGTCTCAGTAATGCGACATCATTTTATAGTCAAACATACACTGCTGAAATCATTCAGCTAGTGTCTGATGCGTGCTGCCCATATATGCTATCAGATTCCCTTTAATTCCTCTTACATTTAAGAGAAACTGAAATAAACAAAATAGAGTAAAAATACCAAAAAATGCTAACTTGCTCAAAAAGAAAAAGTTACACTTTCTCAAGTTTTTACCACTTTATTTTCCGCAGATAGTTGGACTGATTGTCCATGTGCTTTGCATATTTTCCCCCAGGGACCTTTAGATCTTCAGTCTAACGCTCTCCCAACTGAGCTACTTCGGCCATGCACATATTATTTCAGTAGTGTTTCACACTCTACAAATGTCAATCAAAACCCTTGGAAGTATATATTTTTATGTTTCCTTTTTCTGTCTTTTTGCAGCACAATTTCTATTTTTATCCACTGCCATTTTGCTGTACATATTTAACAACTTTCATTAACTCTCTGTGAATGAGAAGAAAAAAACAGCAATTTTAAAATTGATTTTTTTTTACATTTTCAATTTGACTCCATTTACCAGTTTAATAGAGACCCTGTGTTTGTGGGACAGTTGATAGTTGCACATGAAACACAATTTGCAGGCATAATGTTACATCAAGTTTTAGTTGTTATTAGATGCAAACTATTGGAGTAATATAGAGGCAAAAACTTAAAGAAAATATTTTAATGATTGTTAATGATGACAGTGAGAACATTTGTCCCAAAATGTGCTGAAACTTAGATGTCAGTAGCACATGCGCATTTCAAACTTTTTAAACTATGATTAACTACTTTTTAAGCTTTTGTTTATTAAGGATCATTATGGTCTAGTAATGAATGAAGTAAAACAATATGAAATTAGACCTGCCAGCAGTTTAGTTTATAGAAATCTACCAGGACATCACCATAGGAGTCGGACTGTCTGACTTAATAGGGAAAGAGAACACAGAGGTAAAGTGGTCCCTCCCCTTTGACCATCTGCAGTATTTTTCCAGTGCCTAAACAGCTAACATATGCACAAAAATCTATTTGATGTTCCTAGAGTTCTTTTTTGAAAGGACAATTTCTGATTCACCCCAAAAACTACCAGGAAGTGCCAAATTTGGGAACAGGTTTTTAAGGTCTATTACTAAGTTTGGTTTGACCCCCATCAAATCAATCACTGAAGAGAAGCGGTATTGTTTCTTGAAATATAAAGGTGATGTCAGAGGTGAGATTGAAACCCACACAGCGCCATAGATGGCTCAGCCATCCTGACTTCTGGTTGCTTTTGTTACTTAACTCTTTTCAAGTTAATCAGCAGAATTATGACCAATACTTGTGATTGACAGTGATTTTATAACAAATTTTACATTTTTTCTTTTAATACAGATTTCAAAACTATTAGTGATCGAGCCTAGTTTGAGCTAAATGGCCAAGCCCAATTTTTTCTAAAATATGACATGTATCACTTTATGTCGTATTAACTCTTCTGGAATGCTTCAACATATCCCCACAATTCGGAAAGTGTTTTTTGTGACACATTGTACTTAATATTAACGATTTAAGTCACTATAGTTTTAGTTTTTCCTGTGAAAGTAACTAAAGTTTGCTTTAAAATTTGAAATATTAGCAATTTTTATTCTTTGATTGTTTATATCCTTAAGCCAACTTTTCGCATCACACAAAATTTAATAAATAACATTTTCCAAATGTGTACTTTTTGTCAGTATTAATTTTTAAATCTCCATTTACTTTGTTAGGGTGATAGAAATGTTAGATTCTCACAAACACAGTAACGCCCATAATTCTTCAGAAACTACTGTTTGGCCACACAGCAGGGCTTTGAAAATAAGACTGCTATTTGGGTTTTGGAATGCAAATTTTGCAAGCATAGTTTGCGGGTGAAATTTGCAGAGTACCAAAGGTACCAAAACAGCAGAAAACTCCCCCAACATGACCCCATTTTAGAAATTACTTCTCTCAATGAATTCATTAACACCTGCAACTACTATTTTCGCCCTGCAGATGTTTTCACTCTGAAACCTCCAGAATTGCAGTTTAGTGAACAGCTTGTGCTTACGGAGACAAGCACCCCATACATTTTTAAGTGGGCTCTCCTCATTGGAGCAATGCCAAACATGTAGATGCTTTGTCTTACCCTTAAAGTAGAAACCTCCAATATTTCAAATAAAAGATGTTGGGCCTGAGAGTGGACTTGTGTTTTTTGCCTTTTCAACTGATTTCCCAAAAAAGCTTTGACCCCAGCATATTTTTGAGGATGTTTGTCTCAGTAATGCGACATCATTTTATAGTCAAACATACACTGCTGAAATCATTCAGCTAGTGTCTGATGCGTGCTGCCCATATATGCTATCAGATTCCCTTTAATTCCTCTTACATTTAAGAGAAACTGAAATAAACAAAATAGAGTAAAAATACCAAAAAATGCTAACTTGCTCAAAAAGAAAAAGTTACACTTTCTCAAGTTTTCACCACTTTATTTTCCGAAGATAGTTGGACTGATTGTCCCTGTGCTTTGCATATTTTCCCCCTAAAATGTAAAGGGGAAAGATGTTGCAGAAACCCAGGATCGAACCAGGGACCTTTAGATCTTCAGTCTAACGCTCTCGCAACTGAGCTACTTCGGCGATGCACATATTAATTCAGTAGTGTTTCACACTCTACAAATGTCAATCAAAACCCTTGGAAGTATATATTTTTATGTTTCCTTTTTCTGTCTTTTTGCAGCACAATTTCTATTTTTATCCACTGCCATTTTGCTGTACATATTTAATAACTTTCATTAACTCTCTGTGAATGACAAGAAAAAAACAGCAATTTTAAAATTGATTTTTTTTTACATTTTCAATTTGACTCCATTTACCAGTTTAATAGAGACCCTGTGTTTGTGGGACAGTTGATAGTTGCACATGAAACACAATTTGCAGGCTTAATGTTACATCAAGTTTTAGTTGTTATTAGATGCAAACTATTGGAGTAATATAGAGGCAAAAACTTAAAGAAAATATTTTAATGATTGTTAATGATGACAGTGAGAACATTTGTCCCAAAATGTGCTGAAACTTAGATGTCAGTAGCACATGCGCATTTCAAACTTTTTAAACTATGATTAACTACTTTTTAAGCTTTTGTTTATTAAGGATCATTATGGTCTAGTAATGAATGAAGTAAAACAATATGAAATTAGACCTGCCAGCAGTTTAGTTTATAGAAATCTACCAGGACATCACCATAGGAGTTGGACTGTCTGACTAAATAGGGAAAGAGAACACAGAGGTAAAGTGGTACCTCCCCTTTGACCATCTGCAGTATTTTTCCAGTGCCTAAACAGCTAACATATGCACAAAAATCTATTTGATGTTCCTAGAGTTCTTTTTTGAAAGGACAATTTCTGATTCACCCCAAAAACTACCAGGAAGTGCCAAATTTGGGAACAGGTTTTTAAGGTCTATTACTAAGTTTGGTTTGACCCCCATCAAATCAATCACTGAAGAGAAGCGGTATTGTTTCTTGAAATATAAAGGTGATGTCAGAGGTGAGATTGAAACCCACACAGCGCCATAGATGGCTCAGCCATCCTGACTTCTGGTTGCTTTTGTTACTTAACTCTTTTCAAGTTAATCAGCAGAATTATGACCAATACTTGTGATTGACAGTGATTTTATAACAAATTTTACATTTTTTCTTTTAATACAGATTTCAAAACTATTAGTGATCGAGCCTAGTTTGAGCTAAATGGCCAAGCCCAATTTTTTCTAAAATATGACATGTATCACTTTATGTCGTATTAACTCTTCTGGAATGCTTCAACATATCCCCACAATTCGGAAAGTGTTTTTTGTGACACATTGTACTTAATATTAACGATTTAAGTCACTATAGTTTTAGTTTTTCCTGTGAAAGTAACTAAAGTTTGCTTTAAAATTTGAAATATTAGCAATTTTTATTCTTTGATTGTTTATATCCTTAAGCCAACTTTTCGCATCACACAAAATTTAATAAATAACATTTTCCAAATGTGTACTTTTTGTCAGTATTAATTTTTAAATCTCCATTTACTTTGTTAGGGTGATAGAAATGTTAGATTCTCACAAACACAGTAACGCCCATAATTCTTCAGAAACTACTGTTTGGCCACACAGCAGGGCTTTGAAAATAAGACTGCTATTTGGGTTTTGGAATGCAAATTTTGCAAGCATAGTTTGCGGGTGAAATTTGCAGAGTACCAAAGGTACCAAAACAGCAGAAAACTCCCCCAACATGACCCCATTTTAGAAATTACTTCTCTCAATGAATTCATTAACACCTGCAACTACTATTTTCGCCCTGCAGATGTTTTCACTCTGAAACCTCCAGAATTGCAGTTTAGTGAACAGCTTGTGCTTACGGAGACAAGCACCCCATACATTTTTAAGTGGGCTCTCCTCATTGGAGCAATGCCAAACATGTAGATGCTTTGTCTTACCCTTAAAGTAGAAACCTCCAATATTTCAAATAAAAGATGTTGGGCCTGAGAGTGGACTTGTGTTTTTTGCCTTTTCAACTGATTTCCCAAAAAAGCTTTGACCCCAGCATATTTTTGAGGATGTTTGTCTCAGTAATGCGACATCATTTTATAGTCAAACATACACTGCTGAAATCATTCAGCTAGTGTCTGATGCGTGCTGCCCATATATGCTATCAGATTCCCTTTAATTCCTCTTACATTTAAGAGAAACTGAAATAAACAAAATAGAGTAAAAATACCAAAAAATGCTAACTTGCTCAAAAAGAAAAAGTTACACTTTCTCAAGTTTTCACCACTTTATTTTCCGAAGATAGTTGGACTGATAGTCCATGTGCTTTGCATATTTTCCCCCAGGGACCTTTAGATCTTCAGTCTAACGCTCTCCCAACTGAGCTACTTCGGCCATGCACATATTATTTCAGTAGTGTTTCACACTCTACAAATGTCAATCAAAACCCTTGGAAGTATATATTTTTATGTTTCCTTTTTCTGTCTTTTTGCAGCACAATTTCTATTTTTATCCACTGCCATTTTGCTGTACATATTTAACAACTTTCATTAACTCTCTGTGAATGAGAAGAAAAAAAACAGCAATTTTAAAATTGATTTTTTTTTACATTTTCAATTTGACTCCATTTACCAGTTTAATAGAGACCCTGTGTTTGTGGGACAGTTGATAGTTGCACATGAAACACAATTTGCAGGCATAATGTTACATCAAGTTTTAGTTGTTATTAGATGCAAACTATTGGAGTAATATAGAGGCAAAAACTTAAAGAAAATATTTTAATGATTGTTAATGATGACAGTGAGAACATTTGTCCCAAAATGTGCTGAAACTTAGATGTCAGTAGCACATGCGCATTTCAAACTTTTTAAACTATGATTAACTACTTTTTAAGCTTTTGTTTATTAAGGATCATTATGGTCTAGTAATGAATGAAGTAAAACAATATGAAATTAGACCTGCCAGCAGTTTAGTTTATAGAAATCTACCAGGACATCACCATAGGAGTCGGACTGTCTGACTTAATAGGGAAAGAGAACACAGAGGTAAAGTGGTCCCTCCCCTTTGACCATCTGCAGTATTTTTCCAGTGCCTAAACAGCTAACATATGCACAAAAATCTATTTGATGTTCCTAGAGTTCTTTTTTGAAAGGACAATTTCTGATTCACCCCAAAAACTACCAGGAAGTGCCAAATTTGGGAACAGGTTTTTAAGGTCTATTACTAAGTTTGGTTTGACCCCCATCAAATCAATCACTGAAGAGAAGCGGTATTGTTTCTTGAAATATAAAGGTGATGTCAGAGGTGAGATTGAAACCCACACAGCGCCATAGATGGCTCAGCCATCCTGACTTCTGGTTGCTTTTGTTACTTAACTCTTTTCAAGTTAATCAGCAGAATTATGACCAATACTTGTGATTGACAGTGATTTTATAACAAATTTTACATTTTTTCTTTTAATACAGATTTCAAAACTATTAGTGATCGAGCCTAGTTTGAGCTAAATGGCCAAGCCCAATTTTTTCTAAAATATGACATGTATCACTTTATGTCGTATTAACTCTTCTGGAATGCTTCAACATATCCCCACAATTCGGAAAGTGTTTTTTGTGACACATTGTACTTAATATTAACGATTTAAGTCACTATAGTTTTAGTTTTTCCTGTGAAAGTAACTAAAGTTTGCTTTAAAATTTGAAATATTAGCAATTTTTATTCTTTGATTGTTTATATCCTTAAGCCAACTTTTCGCATCACACAAAATTTAATAAATAACATTTTCCAAATGTGTACTTTTTGTCAGTATTAATTTTTAAATCTCCATTTACTTTGTTAGGGTGATAGAAATGTTAGATTCTCACAAACACAGTAACGCCCATAATTCTTCAGAAACTACTGTTTGGCCACACAGCAGGGCTTTGAAAATAAGACTGCTATTTGGGTTTTGGAATGCAAATTTTGCAAGCATAGTTTGCGGGTGAAATTTGCAGAGTACCAAAGGTACCAAAACAGCAGAAAACTCCCCCAACATGACCCCATTTTAGAAATTACTTCTCTCAATGAATTCATTAACACCTGCAACTACTATTTTCGCCCTGCAGATGTTTTCACTCTGAAACCTCCAGAATTGCAGTTTAGTGAACAGCTTGTGCTTACGGAGACAAGCACCCCATACATTTTTAAGTGGGCTCTCCTCATTGGAGCAATGCCAAACATGTAGATGCTTTGTCTTACCCTTAAAGTAGAAACCTCCAATATTTCAAATAAAAGATGTTGGGCCTGAGAGTGGACTTGTGTTTTTTGCCTTTTCAACTGATTTCCCAAAAAAGCTTTGACCCCAGCATATTTTTGAGGATGTTTGTCTCAGTAATGCGACATCATTTTATAGTCAAACATACACTGCTACACTGCTGAAATCATTCAGCTAGTGTCTGATGCGTGCTGCCCATATATGCTATCAGATTCCCTTTAATTCCTCTTACATTTAAGAGAAACTGAAATAAACAAAATAGAGTAAAAATACCAAAAAATGCTAACTTGCTCAAAAAGAAAAAGTTCCACTTTCTCAAGTTTTTACCACTTTATTTTCCGCAGATTGTTGGACTGATTGTCCATGTGCTTTGCATATTTTCCCCCAGGGACCTTTAGATCTTCAGTCTAACGCTCTCCCAACTGAGCTACTTCAGCCATGCACATATTATTTCAGTAGTGTTTCACACTCTACAAATGTCAATCAAAACCCTTGGAAGTATATATTTTTATGTTTCCTTTTTCTGTCTTTTTGCAGCACAATTTCTATTTTTATCCACTGCCATTTTGCTGTACATATTTAATAACTTTCATTAACTCTCTGTGAATGACAAGAAAAAAACAGCAATTTTAAAATTTATTTTTTTTACATTTTCAATTTGACTCCATTTACCAGTTTAATAGAGACCCTGTGTTTGTGGGACAGTTGATAGTTGCACATGAAACACAATTTGCAGGCATAATGTTACATCAAGTTTTATTTGTTATTAGATGCATACTATTGGAGTAATATAGAGGCAAAAACTTAAAGAAAATATTTTAATGATTGTTAATGATGACAGTGAGAACATTTGTCCCAAAATGTGCTGAAACTTAGATGTCAGTAGCACATGCGCATTTCAAACTTTTTAAACTATGATTAACTACTTTTTAAGCTTTTGTTTATTAAGGATCATTATGGTCTAGTAATGAATGAAGTAAAACAATATGAAATTAGACCTGCCAGCAGTTTAGTTTATAGAAATCTACCAGGACATCACCATAGGAGTTGGACTGTCTGACTTAATAGGGAAAGAGAACACAGAGGTAAAGTGGTCCCTCCCCTTTGACCATCTGCAGTATTTTTCCAGTGCCTAAACAGCTAACATATGCACAAAAATCTATTTGATGTTCCTAGAGTTCTTTTTTGAAAGGACAATTTCTGATTCACCCCAAAAACTACCAGGAAGTGCCAAATTTGGGAACAGGTTTTTAAGGTCTATTACTATGTTTGGTTTGACCCCCATCAAATCAATCACTGAAGAGAAGCGGTATTGTTTCTTGAAATATAAAGGTGATGTCAGAGGTGAGATTGAAACCCACACAGCGCCATAGATGGCTCAGCCATCCTGACTTCTGGTTGCTTTTGTTACTTAACTCTTTTCAAGTTAATCAGTAGAATTATGACCAATACTTGTGATTGACAGTGATTTTATAACAAATTTTACATTTTTTTTTTAATACAGATTTCAAAACTATTAGTGATCGAGCCTAGTTTGAGCTAAATGGCCAAGCCCAATTTTTTCTAAAATATGACATGTATCACTTTATGTCGTATTAACTCTTCTGGAATGCTTCAACATATCCCCACAATTCGGAAAGTGTTTTTTGTGACACATTGTACTTAATATTAACGATTTAAGTCACTATAGTTTTAGTTTTTCCTGTGAAAGTAACTAAAGTTTGCTTTAAAATTTGAAATATTAGCAATTTTTATTCTTTGATTGTTTATATCCTTAAGCCAACTTTTCGCATCACACAAAATTTAATAAATAACATTTTCCAAATGTGTACTTTTTGTCAGCATTAATTTTTAAATCTCCATTTACTTTGTTAGGGTGATAGAAATGTTAGATTCTCACAAACGCAGTAACGCCCATAATTCTTCAGAAACTACTGTTTGGCCACACAGCAGGGCTTTGAAAATAAGACTGCTATTTGGGTTTTGGAATGCAAATTTTGCAAGCATAGTTTGCCGGTGAAATTTGCAGAGTACCAAAGGTACCAAAACAGCAGAAAACTCCCCCAACATGACCCCATTTTAGAAATTACTTTTCTCAATGAATTCATCAACACCTGCAACTACTATTTTCGCCCTGCAGGTGTTTTCACTCTGAAACATCCAGAATTGCAGTTTAGTGAACAGCTTGTGCTTACGGAGACAAGCACCCCATACATTTTTAAGTGGGCTCTCCTCATTGGAGCAATGCCAAACATGTAGATGCTTTGTCTTACCCTTAAAGTAGAAACCTCCAATATTTCAAATAAAAGATGTTGGGCCTGAGAGTGGACTTGTGTTTTTTGCCTTTTCAACTGATTTCCCAAAAAAGCTTTGACCCCAGCATATTTTTGAGGATGTTTGTCTCAGTAATGCGACATCATTTTATAGTCAAACATACACTGCTGAAATCATTCAGCTAGTGTCTGATGCGTGCTGCCCATATATGCTATCAGATTCCCTTTTAATTCCTCTTACATTTAAGAGAAACTGAAATAAACAAAATAGAGTAAAAATACCAAAAATTGCTAACTTGCTCAAAAAGAAAAAGTTCCACTTTCTCAAGTTTTTACCACTTTATTTTCCGCAGATAGTTGGACTGATTGTCCCTGTGCTTTGCATATTTTCCCCCTAAAATGTAAAGGGGAAGGATGTTGCTGAAACCCGGGATTGAACCAGGGACCTTTAGTCTAACGCTCTCCCAACTGAGCTTCTTCGGCCATGCACATATTATATCAGTAGTGTTTCACACTCTACAAATGTCAATCAAAACCCTTGGAAGTACATATTTTTATGTTTCCTTTTTCTGTCTTTTTGCAGCACAATTTCTATTTTTATCCACTGCCATTTTGCTGTACATATTTAATAACTTTCATTAACTCTCTGTGAATGACAAGAAAAAAACAGCAATTTTAAAATTGATTTTTTTTACATTTTCAATTTGACTCCATTTACCAGTTTAATAGAGACCCTGTGTTTGTGGGACAGTTGATAGTTGCACATGAAACACAATTTGCAGGCATAATGTTACATCAAGTTTTAGTTGTTATTAGATGCAAACTATTGGAGTAATATAGAGGCAAAAACTTAAAGAAAATATTTTAATGATTGTTAATGATGACAGTGAGAACATTTGTCCCAAAATGTGCTGAAACTTAGATGTCAGTAGCACATGCGCATTTCAAACTTTTTAAACTATGATTAACTACTTTTTAAGCTTTTGTTTATTAAGGATCATTATGGTCTAGTAATGAATGAAGTAAAACAATATGAAATTAGACCTGCCAGCAGTTTAGTTTATAGAAATCTACCAGGACATCACCATAGGAGTCGGACTGTCTGACTTAATAGGGAAAGAGAACACAGAGGTAAAGTGGTCCCTCCCCTTTGACCATCTGCAGTATTTTTCCAGTGCCTAAACAGCTAACATATGCACAAAAATCTATTTGATGTTCCTAGAGTTCTTTTTTGAAAGGACAATTTCTGATTCACCCCAAAAACTACCAGGAAGTGCCAAATTTGGGAACAGGTTTTTAAGGTCTATTACTAAGTTTGGTTTGACCCCCATCAAATCAATCACTGAAGAGAAGCGGTATTGTTTCTTGAAATATAAAGGTGATGTCAGAGGTGAGATTGAAACCCACACAGCGCCATAGATGGCTCAGCAATCCTGACTTCTGGTTGCTTTTGTTACTTAACTCTTTTCAAGTTAATCAGCAGAATTATGACCAATACTTGTGATTGACAGTGATTTTATAACAAATTTTACATTTTTTCTTTTAATACAGATTTCAAAACTATTAGTGATCGAGCCTAGTTTGATCTAAATGGCCAAGCCCAATTTTTTCTAAAATATGACATGTATCACTTTATGTCGTATTAACTCTTCTGGAATGCTTCAACATATCCCCACAATTCGGAAAGTGTTTTTTGTGACACATTGTACTTAATATTAACGATTTAAGTCACTATAGTTTTAGTTTTTCCTGTGAAAGTAACTAAAGTTTGCTTTAAAATTTGAAATATTAGCAATTTTTATTCTTTGATTGTTTATATCCTTAAGCCAACTTTTCGCATCACACAAAATTTAATAAATAACATTTTCCAAATATGTACTTTTTGTCAGCATTAATTTTTAAATCTCCATTTACTTTGTTAGGGTGATAGAAATGTTAGATTCTCACAAACGCAGTAACGCCCATAATTCTTCAGAAACTACTGTTTGGCCACACAGCAGGGCTTTGAAAATAAGACTGCTATTTGGGTTTTGGAATGCAAATTTTGCAAGCATAGTTTGCCGGTGAAATTTGCAGAGTACCAAAGGTACCAAAACAGCAGAAAACTCCCCAAACATGACCCCATTTTAGAAATTACTTCTCTCAATGAATTCATCAACACCTGCAACTACTATTTTCGCCCTGCAGGTGTTTTCACTCTGAAACATCCAGAATTGCAGTTTAGTGAACAGCTTGTGCTTACGGAGACAAGCACCCCATACATTTTTAAGTGGGCTCTCCTCATTGGAGCAATGCCAAACATGTAGATGCTTTGTCTTACCCTTAAAGTAGAACCCTCCAATATTTCAAATAAAAGATGATGGGCCTGAGAGTGGACTTGTGTTTTTTGCCTTTTCAACTGATTCCCCAAAAAAGCTTTGACCCCAGCGTATTTTTGAGGATGTTTGTCTCAGTAATGCGACATCATTTTTTAGTCAAACATAAACAGCTGAAATCATTCAGCTAGTGTCTGATGCGTGCTGCCCATATATGCTATCAGATTCCCTTTAATTCCTCTTATATTTAAAAGAAACTGAAATAAACAAAATAGAGTAGAAATACCAAAAAATGCTAACTTGCTCAAAAAGAAAAAGTTCCACTTTCTCAAGTTTTTACCACTTTATTTTCTGCAGATAGTTGGACTGATTGTCCATGTGCTTTGTGTATTTTCCCCCTAAAATCATAGAATCATAGAATCATAGAATCGTAGAGTTGGAAGGGACCTCCTGGGCCATCTGGTCCAACCCCCTGCTCAAAGCAGGATTCGCTAAATCATCCCAGTCAGATGTCTGTCCAGCCTCTGTTTGAAGACTTCCATTGAAGGAGAACTCACCACTTCTCGTGGCAGCCTGTTCCACTCATTGATCACTCTAACTGTCAAAAAGTTTTTTCTAATATCTAATCTGTGTCTCTTCCCATTCAGTTTCATCCCATTGCTTCTAGTCTTTCCTTGTGCAAATGAGAATAAAGTTGATCCTTCTACAATGTGACAGCCCTTTAGATATTTGTAGACAGCTATTAAGTCTCCTCTCAGTCTTCTCTTTTGCAAACTAAACATTCCCAAATCCTGCAACCTTTCCTCATAAGACAGGGTTTGCAGACCGGTCACCATTCTGGTCGCTCTTTTCTGAACTTGCTCCAGTTTGTTGATGTCTTTTTTAAAATGTGGTGCCCAAAACTGGACACAATATTCCAGATGAGGTCTGACCAAAGAGGAGTAGAGGGAAATAATGACTTCACGTGATCTAGACTGTATGCTTCTGTTAATACATCCTAGAATTGCATTTGCCTTTTTTGCTGCTGCATCACACTGTTGACTCATATTCAGTCTGTGATCTATTAGTATACCCAAGTCTTTTTCACATGTGCTGTCACTTAGCCCTATTCCTCCCATTCTATATATGCTTTTTTCATTTTTATTGCCCAGATGTAGTACTTTGCATTTCTCCCTGTTAAAAACCATTCTGTTAGTTGCTGCCCACTTCTCCAGTTTATTTAAATCTTTTTGAATCCTCTCTCTCTCTTCTCTAGTATTAGCTATCCCTCCTAGCTTTGTGTCATCAGCAAATTTAATCAGTTTACCCTCAATTCCTTCATCTAAATCGTTGATAAAGATGTTGAACAATACAGGGCCCAGGACAGAGCCCTGTGGTACCCCACTTGAGACATTCTTCCAACTGGATGTGCAGCCATTTACGACCACTCTTTGGGTCCGATCACTAAGCCAGTTATGAATCCACCTAACAGTTGCCTTGTCCATTCCATACTTAGTCATTTTTTCAATAAGGATTGTATGAGAGACTTTGTCAAATGCTTTGCTGAAGTCAAGATATACTATATCTACAGCATTTCCTTGATCCACCCAATCAGTGATACCGTCATAGAAGGAAATTAAGTTAGTCTGACATGACTTATTAGTTAGAAACCCATGCTGACTCTGTTTAATCACTTCATTCTTATCCAGGTATTGACATACATGTTGTTTAATAATTTGTTCAAAGATCTTTCCTGGTATAGAAGTCAGACTCACCGGCCTATAGTTGCCTGGGTCCACCTTCTTCCCCTTTTTGAAGATAGGAACAACATTTGCTCTTCTCCAGTCTTCTGGCACTTCTCCTGTTCTCCAAGAATTTTCAAAGATTATGGAGAGGGGTTCAAAAATTTCTTCTGCTATCTCCTTCAGTACTCTGGGGTGTAATTCATCTGGACCTGGAGACTTGAATTCATTTAGGTTAGCTAAGTGTTTCCTCACTATCTTTCTGTTTATAGATATCCTGGATTCTTCTATTCCCTTAATAGGACAGTGAATAACAGTTGATGTTGCATTTCCTTTCTGAGAGAAAACAGATGCAAAATAGGAATTTAAAAGTTCAGCCTTCTCAACATCCTGTCTTACCATTTCATCATTTTCATCCTGTAAAAATCCTATAGCATCTTTGACTTTTCTTTTACTTTTGACATATCCCCAAAATCCTTTATTATTGCTTTTGACATCTCTTGCAAGCCTCAGTTCATTTTCAGCTTTAGCTAATCTGATTTGTGCCCTGCAGGTTCTGCAGACAGCATTATATTCTTCTTTAGATATGCCTCCCTCTTTCCATTTTATAAACATTTTTTTCTTCCTTTTTAGCATGTGCTTAAGTTCTGTGTTCATCCATCCTGGTTTCCTTAAATGCTTCCTATTCTTCCCTCTTTTCGGAATTGTTAACAACTGTGCTTTGAGAATTTCATTTTTCAAGATTTCCCATCCTTCCTGGACATTTTTGTCTTTAAGGATATCCAGCCATTGGATCCCTCCAATTCTCTTTCTGAATCCCTTAAAATCTGCCTTTCTGAAATCTAACCTTGACGTCTGAGTCTTCACAGGTCTTCCACCTCTAGTTATCCAAAATTCTAAAATAGCATGGTCGCTACCTCCTAGGGTCCCAGCCACTTTTACCTCCTCAACCATTTCCTCCCTGTTTATAAGGATTAGATCCAAGGTAGCAGTTCCCCTTGTTTTCTCCCCTACCTTTTGGAAGATAAAGTTGTCAGCAAGAGAGGATAAGAATTTCCTTGACCTGTTAGTTTTGCCTGAGAGAGATTCCCAACAAATGTCTGGATAGTTGAAATCTCCCATGACAACTATGTCATATTTTTTGGAGAACTTGGCCATCTGATGCATAAAGAGTTCATCTATATCTTCGGCTTGCACAGGCGGCCTGTAGTAAATGCCTACAATGGTGTCCTTTCCATTGTTCTGTCCTTGTATTCTTACCCAAACAGTTTCCACAGAACTCCCAGACTCTGAAGCTTCAATCTCTGTGCAGATATACGCGTTTCGAACATACAATGCGACACCCCCTCCTCGTTTATCAAGTCTGTTTCTTGCAAATAAGTTGTATCCTTCTAGTCTTGTATTCCAATCATGTGTATTGTCCCACCAAGTTTCAGTGATTCCAATTACATCATATTTATTTTCCTGTGTTAGAAGTTCCAATTCTCCTTGTTTGTTGCCCATGCTTTGTGCATTAGTATAGAAACATTTTAGTTTGTGATTGGTTTCTCTTTCTCCAATATTTTTATTAATTAGATTCTTTCGTCTTTGTTCTTCCTTTCCACTTCTAATAGCAGAGTTCTCAATAGCATTTGTCAGGTGTATGGCTTTTTCTGGTCTTTTGCTTCCCTTCCCATGTTGTTCTAGTTTAAAGCTCTCCTTACAAGTGTAGCAAGGCGACTTCCAAATACATGCTTTCCAGTCTTCGTAAGGTGCACCCCATCTCTAGCAAGTAGTCCATCGTATAAGTAGTTCACTCCGTGATCCAGAAATCCAAATCGTTGCTGACGGCACCATCGACGTAGCCAGTTGTTCACCTGCAGAATCTTATTCCACCTCCTTGTTCCATGGCCATCCACTGGGAGGATGGAAGAGAAGACCACCTGCGCTCCCAGTTCTTTCACTTTCTTGCCTAAGTCTTCAAAGTCTCTGCAGATGGTTTCCAGGTCGTTTCTTGCGGTGTCATTTGTCCCCACAAGTAGAAGCAGGAATGGGTAGTCATCTGTAGGTCTGAAGAGTCCTGATATCCTGTCAGACACATCTTTAATTTTTGCACCTGGAAGACAGCACATTTCTCTTGTCGTTATATCCGGTCTGCAGATAGCGGCCTCTGTTCCTCTCAGCAGGGAATCCCCCATGACCACCACTCTCCGTTTCTTCTTCACAACATTTTTCTTTCTCCATCCAGGAGGACTCTGAGGGCGTACAAGGTTGCTGTTTGTTGGCAAAGTCTTATCCTGATGTATTTCTTCGTTTTCCTGCGTGAGAGCCTGGTACTGGTTTCTGAGCAGTATGGGTGCTGACTGCCTCCTGATCCTCCTGCTTCTCTGGGTCACATGTCTCCATTCCTCTGTTTCTTCAGGTGCACTTCGAATTTCTTCTCTTTCTGTAACATGAAGAGATAATTCTGCTCTGTCCAAGAACTCTTCACCTTCCTTAATGATCTTCAACGTAGCTAACCTCTCTTCGAGATTTTGCAACTTTTCCTCCAACAGGGACACAAGCTTGCATTTGTGGCATGTGAAGTTTGGCTTTTCCACTGGTAAATCTGTGAACATGTAGCAAGAAATGCAGCTCACCAAATGGCTCCTGGCCTCTTCCATCTTGAGATTTCTTAAAAACGATTAAAGATGAGCCAAATTTCGCGCGCCGATAGGCGCGCGGTTTTTCCGATTTCCTCTTTTCAGCTGCAGCTCGCGGAGACTCTTCACTTATCCCAGAAGGCACTGGGAATATGCAAATGATCTCCTCAAGACTCTTCCCCTGGTTTTCCGATTTCCTCTTTTCAGCTGCAACCGCCAAAACCCAGTGATCGTTGAGCTCGCGGAGACTCTTCACTTATCCCAGAAGGCACTGGGAATATGCAAATGATCTCCTCAAGACTCTTCCCCTGGTTTTCCGATTTCCTCTTTTCAGCTGCAACCGCCAAAACCCAGTGATCGTTGAGCTCGCGGAGACTCTTCACTTATCCCAGAAGGCACTGGGAATATGCAAATGATCTCCTCAAGACTCTTCCCCTGGTTTTCCGATTTCCTCTTTTCAGCTGCAACCGCCAAAACCCAGTGATCGTTGAGCTCGCGGAGACTCTTCACTTATCCCAGAAGGCACTGGGAATATGCAAATGATCTCCTCAAGACTCTTCCCCTGGTTTTCCGATTTCCTCTTTTCAGCTGCAACCGCCAAAACCCAGTGATCGTTGAGCTCGCGGAGACTCTTCACTTATCCCAGAAGGCACTGGGAATATGCAAATGATCTCCTCAAGACTCTTCCCCTGGTTTTCCGATTTCCTCTTTTCAGCTGCAACCGCCAAAACCCAGTGATCGTTGAGCTCGCGGAGACTCTTCACTTATCCCAGAAGGCACTGGGAATATGCAAATGATCTCCTCAAGACTCTTCCCCTGGTTTTCCGATTTCCTCTTTTCAGCTGCAACCGCCAAAACCCAGTGATCGTTGAGCTCGCGGAGACTCTTCACTTATCCCAGAAGGCACTGGGAATATGCAAATGATCTCCTCAAGACTCTTCCCCTGGTTTTCCGATTTCCTCTTTTCAGCTGCAACCGCCAAAACCCAGTGATCGTTGAGCTCGCGGAGACTCTTCACTTATCCCAGAAGGCACTGGGAATATGCAAATGATCTCCTCAAGACTCTTCCCCTGGTTTTCCGATTTCCTCTTTTCAGCTGCAACCGCCAAAACCCAGTGATCGTTGAGCTCGCGGAGACTCTTCACTTATCCCAGAAGGCACTGGGAATATGCAAATGATCTCCTCAAGACTCTTCCCCTGGTTTTCCGATTTCCTCTTTTCAGCTGCAACCGCCAAAACCCAGTGATCGTTGAGCTCGCGGAGACTCTTCACTTATCCCAGAAGGCACTGGGAATATGCAAATGATCTCCTCAAGACTCTTCCCCTGGTTTTCCGATTTCCTCTTTTCAGCTGCAACCGCCAAAACCCAGTGATCGTTGAGCTCGCGGAGACTCTTCACTTATCCCAGAAGGCACTGGGAATATGCAAATGATCTCCTCAAGACTCTTCCCCTGGTTTTCCGATTTCCTCTTTTCAGCTGCAACCGCCAAAACCCAGTGATCGTTGAGCTCGCGGAGACTCTTCACTTATCCCAGAAGGCACTGGGAATATGCAAATGATCTCCTCAAGACTCTTCCCCTGGTTTTCCGATTTCCTCTTTTCAGCTGCAACCGCCAAAACCCAGTGATCGTTGAGCTCGCGGAGACTCTTCACTTATCCCAGAAGGCACTGGGAATATGCAAATGATCTCCTCAAGACTCTTCCCCTGGTTTTCCGATTTCCTCTTTTCAGCTGCAACCGCCAAAACCCAGTGATCGTTGAGCTCGCGGAGACTCTTCACTTATCCCAGAAGGCACTGGGAATATGCAAATGATCTCCTCAAGACTCTTCCCCTGGTTTTCCGATTTCCTCTTTTCAGCTGCAACCGCCAAAACCCAGTGATCGTTGAGCTCGCGGAGACTCTTCACTTATCCCAGAAGGCACTGGGAATATGCAAATGATCTCCTCAAGACTCTTCCCCTGGTTTTCCGATTTCCTCTTTTCAGCTGCAACCGCCAAAACCCAGTGATCGTTGAGCTCGCGGAGACTCTTCACTTATCCCAGAAGGCACTGGGAATATGCAAATGATCTCCTCAAGACTCTTCCCCTGGTTTTCCGATTTCCTCTTTTCAGCTGCAACCGCCAAAACCCAGTGATCGTTGAGCTCGCGGAGACTCTTCACTTATCCCAGAAGGCACTGGGAATATGCAAATGATCTCCTCAAGACTCTTCCCCTGGTTTTCCGATTTCCTCTTTTCAGCTGCAACCGCCAAAACCCAGTGATCGTTGAGCTCGCGGAGACTCTTCACTTATCCCAGAAGGCACTGGGAATATGCAAATGATCTCCTCAAGACTCTTCCCCTGGTTTTCCGATTTCCTCTTTTCAGCTGCAACCGCCAAAACCCAGTGATCGTTGAGCTCGCGGAGACTCTTCACTTATCCCAGAAGGCACTGGGAATATGCAAATGATCTCCTCAAGACTCTTCCCCTGGTGTGTCAGTGTATGAGTGACACTTTGAGTGTGAGAGTATGAGTGTGAGTGAGAGTGCTAGTGTAAGAATGACTGTATGGAAGTGTGAGTGTAATTTTAAGTGTGTGAATGTGAGAGTAAGAGTGAGTGTGAGAGTGTGAATTTGTAAGTGTGTGCATATGAGTGTGTGAGTGTGTGAATGTGACTGTTAGTGTGAGAATTTGAAAGTGAGTGTGTGAGTGTTTTTTGTTTAGTGTATGAATGTGACTGTGACTGTGTGAGTGTGCAAGAGTATGTGTGCGAGTGTGAGTATTAGTGTGAGAGTGAATATGTGAGAGTGTGAGAGTGTGTAAGAGTGAATGTGTGGGTGTGAGGGTGTGTCTGAGAGAGTGTGAATATAAGTGTGTGAGTGTGTAAGTGTGTGTGAATGTAACTGTGAGTGCTAGTGTGAGAATGAGTGTGTTTGAGCATGTGAAATTGAGTGTGTGAGTGTGTAGGTGTGACTGGGAGAGTGTGAATTTGAGTGTCTGAATGTGAGTGTAACTGTAAGTGTGACTGTGAGTATGAGAGTGTGAATGTGAGTGTGTGATTGTGTTAATGTGACTATGAGTGAGAATTTGAATCTGAGTGTGAGTGAGTGTGAGCATGTCAGTGTATGAGGGTGACTGTGAGTGTCTGAGTGTGTGAGTGCTAGTGAGAGTATGTGTGTGAGTGTGATTGTTAGTGTGAGTGTGAATGTGTAAGTGTGTGTGGGAATGTGTGTGAGTGTGTGTGTGTGAGTGTGTGAATGTAACTGTGAGTGTTAAAGTGTGACTGTGAGTGCGAGTGCTAGTGTGAGAATGAGTGTGAATTTGAGTGTCTGAATGTGAGTGTATGAGTGTAACTGTAAGTGTGACTGTGAGTGTGGGAGTGTGTGTGTTTGTGTGATTCTGTAAATGTGACTATGAGTGAGAATTTGAATATGAGTGTGTGAGTGTGAGCATGTCAGTGTCTGAGGGTGACTGTGAGTGTGTGAGAATGTGTGCTAGTGTGAGTGCTAGTGTGAGAATGATTGTAAATGTTAGTGTGAGAGTGAATATGTAAGTGTGAGAGTATGTGTGTGAGTGATTGTAAGTGTGAGAGTGAATGTGGTAGTGTGAGAGTGAGTGTGTGAGAGTGAGCATGTAGGTGTGTCTGAGAGAGTGTAAATTTAAGTGTGCGAGTGTGAATGTGTTAGTGAGTGTGTGTGAGTGTATGGGTGTAAGTGTGTTTGTGTGTGAGTGTGTGAATGCAACTGTGAGTGTGAGTGTGTCAGTGTTTGACTTTAACTTTGAGTGTGTGAGAGGTAGAATCAGTGTGTGAGTGTGAGAGTGTGTGAGGATGTGAGAGTTAGTGTTGTGAGAATCATGTGGGAATAGTGGATGAGGGCAGGTATATCTCGCCCAGATTCCTTTCCTATGTGGCCTAGTCTGGTCAGTATCGCACCTGCTTGCTAATGAATAATGGGAGGTGGATATAAAAGGATGCCAGGTAGTTGTGTGAAGGTCTCAGCCTGGGAACACAGAGAGCCTGTCTGTGTGAGAGACACCATTGAGTGAAAGCAGTGCCCACTGCAACTGTGGTTTGGCTGGACGGGAGAAGCCCGCCAGTTGGTAGTTAGGTTGTCCATTGTTTAGCTAGTGCCGGACAGGAAAGGATTTGTTTTATGTTTTATTTCCTTTTGCATTGCTTTCACCGTTAATAAACCTGACCCAGGGTCAGTTACACCCATATCCCAGCTCTGCGCCTGAGTTTCATGCTGAACGCACGTGACCTTTGACCCCAGCAAAGGCGATCCCGGAGTGTTTTATCACATTGTGGTGGAGAATGCGGGCATCACGTTGCAAGCATGAGCATGGAGGATGTGGTGAAAGCGCTGGTACAGTCCACCGCCGTCCAGCAAGAAGCTAATCGGGTGATGATGGCCCATATGAAGGAGTTGGTGGACATGACAGCTACCGATCGTTCGCTTCTCCAGCAGGTGGCGCAGCGCCTGGCAAGCTTACCTGAGGTTAACCTGGAAGCAGAGTGGAGAGTGATTCACGTGAATCGGTACTGGCAGAAGATGACGACCGAAGATGACGTTGAGGCATACCTGACCACGTTTGAACGGACGGCGGTGCGAGAAAAATGGCCGAAGGCACGATGGGCCAGCCTGATTGCCCCGTTTCTTTCCAGTGAGGCCCAAAAGGCGTATTATGACTTGGAACCTGAAGCTGTGCAGGACTTTGACAAATTGAAAGCCGAAATCTTGGCCCGGCTGGGAGTGACGACCGCTGTCCGTACACAGAGTGCATCAATGGACTTATCAGCCGGATAAACCACCGCGGTCACAGATGTTAGACCTGATCCACGTGACGAAGAAGTGGCTACAACCCGAGGTGTTGACAGCGCCAGAGATAATCCAGAGAGTCGTCATGGACAAGTACCTGAGAGCTCTACCGCCAGCCCTGAGGAAGTGGGTAAGCCATGGAAATCCTACGACGGCAGATCAACTGGTGGATCTGGTTGAACGTTACTCAGTGGCGGAAGGACTACGAGACGACGCTACCCCACCTCGTTCTTCATCATCTCCACGTGGAACCGGTAAGACTGTTCCAGGGAGTAGGGGAGATGGAAAAATCCCTAAGACAGTGGGGGAGGAAAACGGGACTGCCCGCACTGCGAGGCCGAGAGTAACGAACTATGGTCTAAGCAAGGGGCCCGTTAGGTGTTTCCGCTGCCAAGAGATGGGACATATTGCTGCGAACTGTCCGGTCACTACTGAACCCATGCAGTGCGACGTCACAGACTCTAAAAACCGCATGTCTATGGTTGCACGGGTAGTGAGTGTGAATGCCGATCAAAAGGATGTGGAGAAACACTTGTGTGATTTAACTGTTGATGGCAAAAATGTGGTGGCATTGTTAGACTCGGGAAGTGTGGTGACTCTGGTGAAGGCCAGTCTGGTGTCAGCCCCGACTGGACCATCAGACAAATTTTCTGTAACGTGTGTGCATGGAGACACCTGTTCGTACCTCACCACGGTCATATGCATTACTACTTCCTATGGGTCTGTGCAACATAAAGTGGGACTCGTCCCGGCGTTATTGCATGATGTTATCCTGGGCCGGGATTTTCCCCACTTCTGGCAATTGTGGGAGAATCAGTTGATGCCCTCAGGTAATAGTGTACATGATTCTTCTCCCAGGGCACGTGGGGGTCTCGAACCCCTGGAAGATGTCTCCCCGGAAGACTCGGGGGAAGAGTCTGCGGGAAATGACCTGCAGTTCCCGTTTTCAGTCATGGCGGGTGATACGGAGGAGACCGGGGAAGAGGAGGAGGCCGACAGCCGTCCACCTCCCCGTTTGCCGGATTTAGAAGTTCAGAAAGATGACTTCCAAAGCGAGCAAATAAAGGATCCTACCCTTTCTCAGGCTAGGACAAATGTAAAAGTGATAAATGGGGTACCCGCAGAACCTGGCTCTAGGCTGGCATATCCTTACATGGTTCTGGAGAATGATTTACTCTATCAGATAGAGAAAAAGGGGGAAGATACGGTGCAACTATTAGTCGTGCCAAAACCCTACCGGCGGCAGGTGCTGGACCTGGCCCACGGACATGTGATGGGAGGTCACCTGGGAGTCCAGAAAACCACCGAAAGGATATTACACTGTTTTGTTTGGCCAGGCATGCATCACGATATTCGTGTATATTGTGAGTCTTGTCCTGACTGTAAAGCCTCTGCACCTAAGCCCCAGTTCTGTAGCCCTTTGGTACCCCTACCTATTATTGAAGTCCCGTTTGAGAGGATTGGGATGGATTTAGTTGGGCCCCTTCCACGGTCTGCACGTGGACACCAACATATCCTGGTCATCTTGGATTATGCCACTCGTTACCCGGAGGCCATCCCTTTGCGTAACACGGCCACCAAGACGATTGCCAAGGAACTGGTGCATGTGTTTAGTCGGGTCGGTATACCAAAACAGATTCTCACTGACCAGGGGACCCCCTTTATGTCCAGGGTAATGAAGGAGCTCTGCCGATTGGTTACAAATCGAACCGTTACGCACATCCGTGTATCACCCTCAAACAGACGGATTGGTCGAACGGTTCAATAAAACTCTGAAGCAGATGCTGAGAAAGGTGATAGACAAGGATGGGAAGAACTGGGACTATTTACTTCCGTATTTGCTTTTTGCCATCAGGGAAGTACCCCAGTCTTCTACGGGATTCTCGCCTTTCGAGTTATTGTACGCCTGACGTCCTCGCGGAATGTTAGACGTTGCAAAAGAAACCTGGGAGGGTCAGGTCACACCATTTAAAACAGTGATAGATCACGTCACACAAATGCAGGACCGTATTGCGGCTGTTATGCCTATCGTCAAAGAACACATGATACAGGCTCAAGGAGCCCAAAAACGAATCTATGATAGGGGCGCCAAGATCCGTACGTTTGCACCCGGAGATAGGGTGTTGATCCTGGTCCCCACGGTGGACAGTAAGTTCCTGGCAAAGTGGCAGGGCCCCTTTGAGATTAATGAAAGAGTTGGTGAAGTAAACTACAAAGTATACCAGGCAGGTAAATGGAAACCTGAACAGATTTATCATGTAAATCTGATAAAACCCTGGAAAGATCGGTCTGCCTTGTCAGCGGAGCTGGCCCGTCCCGTCTGCTCGCATACCGTACCGGAGGTACGGGTTGCAGAGACTCTCTCGGAGCGGCAAAAGACTGAGGTCAGGCAGTTTCTACTTCACAACCAAAAGTTTTTCTCAGAAAAACCCGGGCAGACTACGAAACATGACATTGTAACGGAACCTGGTGACACAGTTCACGTAAAGCCCTACCGAATCCCGGAAGCGCGCCGTGAAGCCGTTTTCTGAGAAGTGAAGGCAATGTTAGAGTTAGGTGTCATTGAGGAATCGCACAGTGCTTGGTCCAGCCCGATTGTGCTAATTCCTAAACCGGACGGCACCATCCAGTTCTGCAATGACTAAAGGAAACTGAATGCGGTCTCAAAATTTGATGCCTACCCTATGCCCCGGGTCGACGAGTTAATAGATCGGTTAGGAAAAGCCCGGTATATTACGACCCTAGACCTAACAAAGGGGTATTGGCAGATCCCTCTGGCGGAGGCTGCCAGAGAAAAGACGGCATTTGCTACCCCAGAGGGTCTATTTCAGTATGTGTATATGCCGTTTGGACTGCACGGAGCACCGGCGACCTTCCAGAGACTGATGGATCGAGTCATGAGGCCACATAGGCAGTAAGCTTCAGCCTATTTGGACGACATTGTCATTTACAGCTTGGACTGGGAGACTCATCTCCAGAAAGTACAAGCTGTGGTTGACGACTTGTGGGAGGCAGGTCTAACCGCGAACCCCAAGAAATGTCACATCGGGCTAGAAGAAGCCCGGTATTTGGGGTATGTAATTGGGAGGGGTGTTGTTAAACCCCAGGTTGATAAGATTCAGGCGGTTCAGGACTGGCCGCAACCTGTCAACAAGAAGCAGGTGCAAGCCTTCCTGGGGATCGCCGGCTATTATCGCCGGTTCATACCCAATTTTGCAGCCATCGCTACCCCCCTGACGGATCTTACAAAAGGGAAAGACTCCGTCATGATTAAATGGAGTTTAGCGGCTGAAGAAGCCTTCCATAGCCTAAAACGGGCACTTTGCTCTCAGCCCGTACTGGTGACTCCGGACTTCCGCAGCGAGTTTGTGGTACAAACGGATGCCTCTGATACCGGTATCGGGGCCGTACTCTCACAAGTGAGGGACGGAGTGGAACACCCAGTGTCCTCTATCTCAGCAGGAAGCTGAATAAACACGAGCAAAGGTATGCAATCGTAGAAAAAGAGCGCCTCGCCATTAAGTGGGCTCTAGAGGCCCTCAAATATTACCTGGTGGGCCGAAAGTTCAGGCTGATCACTGACCATGCCCCTCAAGTGGATGCACTTGAACAAGGAACGGAATAGCCGGGTGACCCGGTGGTTCCTTGCCCTGCAGGCCTACACTTTTACGGTGGAGCACCGCCCAGGGGTACAGATGGGAAATGCAGATGCCCTGTCCCGAGTGCACTGTTTGGCGGGTGTCATTGCTCGACCGGAGTGGTCTGAGCAGAGGGGGGATATGTGAGAATCATGTGGGAATAGTGGATGAGGGCAGGTATATCTCGCCCAGATTCCTTTCCTATGTGGCCTAGTCTGGTCAGTATCGCACCTGCTTGCTAATGAATAATGGGAGGTGGATATAAAAGGATGCCAGGTAGTTGTGTGAAGGTCTCAGCCTGGGAACACAGAGAGCCTGTCTGTGTGAGAGACACCATTGAGTGAAAGCAGTGCCCACTGCAACTGTGGTTTGGCTGGACGGGAGAAGCCCGCCAGTTGGTAGTTAGGTTGTCCATTGTTTAGTTAGTGCCGGACAGGCAAGGATTTGTTTTATGTTTTATTTCCTTTTGCATTGCTTTCACCGTTAATAAACCTGACCCAGGGTCAGTTACACCCGTATCCCAGCTCTGCGCCTGAGTTTCATGCTGAACGCACGTGACCTTTGACCCCAGCAAAGGCGATCCCGGAGTGTTTTATCACAGTGTGTAGATGTGTCTGAGAGACTGTGAATGTAAGTGTGTGAGCATATGTGAGTGTGTGAGTGTAAGAATCAGTGTGTGAGTGTGAGAGAGTGAGTTTGTGAGTGTGTGAGACTGTCTGAGTGTGAGTGTGGGAGTGTGAGAGTGAGTTTGTGGGTGTGAGAGTGAGTGTGTAAGTGTGTCTGAGAGAGTGTGAATGTAAGTGTGTTTGTGTGTGAGTGTGTGCATGTTAGTATGAGTGTGGGATTGTGAGTGCCTGAATGTGTGTGTGTGCTTGTGACTGTGAGTGTGAAAGATTGAATGTGAGTGTGTGTGAATGAGTGTGAGAGTGTGTCAGTGTATGAGTGTCATTTTGAGTGTGATTTTGAGTGAAAGTGATATCGTATGTAAGTGTGAATGTGTGAATGTAACTGTGAGTGTGAGAGTGTGAGTGTGGCAGTGTTTGACTTTGACTGTGTGTGAGTGTAAGTATCAGTGAGTGAGTGTATGATTGTGAGTGTGTCAGTGTTGGTGTGAATGTGAGAGTGTGAGAGTCTGAGTGTATGAGTGCGAGTGTGAATGTGACTGTGATTGTTAGGGTGTAAATGTGATTAAGTGAGTGTGAGTGTGTGAGTATATGAGTGTGACTGTGAATGTGTGTGTGACCATCAGTGTGTGAGAATAGGAGTGTGAGTGTGTGATTTTGAGTGTGTGATTGTGAGAATGTGAGTGTGTGTGTGTGAGTATGAGTGTGAATGTGATTGTGTGAGTGTGACTAAGACAGAATGTAAAAAATAATGAAAAAATAATAAAAGGTTACTCTCACCTTCCGACGGCCCGATCTCCTCCGTGACGCTCCCAGCATTTTCCATTCCCAATTATGCTAAGCGCGAAGGACCGGACATGACATCACTCTCACGAGAGTGTGACGTCATCAACGGTATTTCGCACAAAGCATTACTGGGACCGGAAGGTGCCGGGCGCATGGGGATAGGCGGGAGTCCCGGGGCCTTCGGAAGGTGAGTATATGACTATTGTTTATCTTAATTCTATTTTTTACAGGATTACGGTACCCAGATCGTGGAGGACAGTCTCCTCTCCTCCAGACCCTGGGTACCAGCCGCACATTCAGCGCTCATTTTACGCATGGTGGACATAGCCACATGCGTAAAATGAGTGTTTCAATGCATTCCTATGGGTGCGGAATCGCCGCGATTCCGCACAAAGAATGAGCATGCTGCGGATTTCACCATGATGCGATTCCGCAGCAAGTAAAATCCGCAGCATTAGCACAGCATTGCGGAATCCCATGGGATGCGTTCTTTGCGTTATCTCGCCGATTCCGCAGCAGAAAATCGTCGCGAAAATGCAAAACAAAGGAACGTGTGAACGCAGTCTAGAGAGTGTGAGTGTGAGTGTGAGTGAGTGTGAGTGTGAATGTGTGAGTTTGCCCCAAGGACCCTCAGGAGTTCTGCCAAAATGCCAACTTTGAGGGGTGGTTTTGTTGCTAAGAATGTTTCTTGGAAGAAATAATATATAACAAACCTCTATGTGCATCAAGCATTAGATCAAATAGTAGAACAATAAATGCTGTTTAGGGTAAAATATATTTTCTTCCACAAAAACTCCAGGAAAACAAAAAACCCTCATAGGATAGGAAACATTTCTTTTCACCACAAACAATGATCATCTGTCTGCTGTCTGGTTTGGAAACAGTTAATCCACACAAGACTCTGCAGAAGTCAGGCTAGTTTCACACTTGCTTTTTTTTGCAGCGCGTTTTTCCCGCAAAAAAACGCATTGAAATAACGCATACAAAAGCATACAACTGCTGCGTTTTTTTCAAGCATTTTTATGAGCATGCTTGAAAAAAACGCAGCGTTTGTATGCGTTTTTAGTGCGTTTTTACCGCGTTTGCGTTTTTTTCCAACATTAGGTGGCCCCTCACACTAACCCAAACCATGACTTTACTAACCCTAACCCTGATCCTAACCCTAACCCTGACCCTAACCCTTAACCAAACCATACTTAACCCAAACCCTAAACCCTAACTAACCCTAACCCTAACCCTGACCCTGACCCTGACCCTAACCCTTAACCAAACCATACTTAACCCTAACCCAAACCCTAAACCCCAACTAACCCAAACCCTGACCCTGACCCTTAACCAAACCATACTTAACCCTAACTAACCCTAACCCTAACCCTGACCCTGACCCTAACCCTTAACCAAACCATACTTAACCCTAACCCTGACCCTGACCCTAACCCTGACCCTAACCCTTAACCAAACCATACTTAACCCTAACCCTGACCCTAACCCTTAACCAAACCATACTTAACCCTAACCCCAACCCTAACCCTGACCCTGACCCTAACCCTAAACCCTCTTAACTAACCCTAACTCTAACCCAAACCCCTAAATTCCATGGTTAACAAAAAAAACGCATGTGCAAAAAAACGCATACATAAGCATGCCAATGCGCACATATGCGCACCCATAGACTTATATTGGGTGTCTTGCTGTAAAAAAACGCATTGCGCGCGCATGCGTTTTTTTGAGGCAAATCGGATGCACAAAAAATGCAACAGGTTGCATTTTGTGCACCCGAGCGCATACCGCAAAAAAACGCATGCGCGGTAAAACGCGTACAAACGCATGTGTATGCGCACATAAGCGCATCCCATGCAAAGTATATGAAAAAAAACGCATGCGCTATTTAGCGCTAAATTACCGCGAAAAAAAAAACGCAAATGTGAAACCAGCCTCAGGAGCGGTCTAAGGCGCTGCGTTCAGGTCGCAGTCTCCACTGGAGGCGTGGGTTCGAATCCCACTTCTGACATCATTTCTTTTCAGTCATGAAATTGTACAGCTTCTCCCACAAATTGTCCAGTTGTCACACAAATATTTGCTTGTGAGACAACACCTGTAACCCTATCCCTGCCATTTATAAGTTATATCATAATGAGAATATCACGAAGCCTAACCCTTTCCACGCTGTGATCCGACCTCCTTATGTTAGAGAGCAGTTACAGTGGGGCAAAAAAGTATTTAGTCAGTCAGCAATAGTGCAAGTTCCACCACTTAAAAAGATGATAGGTGTCTGTAATTTACATCATAGGTAGACCTCAACTATGGGAGACAAACTGGGAAAAAAAAATCCAGAAAATCACATTGTCTGTTTTTTTTTCATTTTATTTGCATATTATGGTGGAAAATAAGTATTTGGTCAGAAACAAAATTTCATCTCAATACTTTGTGATATATCCTTTGTTGGCAATGACAGAGGTCAAACGTTTTCTGTAAGTCTTCACAAGGTTGCCACACACTGTTGGTATGTTGGCCCATTCCTCCATGCAGATCTCCTCTAGAGCAGTGATGTTTTTGGCTTTTCGCTTGGCAACACGGACTTTCAACTCCCTCCAAAGGTTTTCTATAGGGTTGAGATCTGGAGACTGGCTAGGCCACTCCAGGACCTTGAAATGCTTCTTACGAAGCCACTTCTTCGTTGCCCTGGCGGTGTGCTTTGGATCATTGTCATGTTGAAAGACCCAGCCACGTTTCATCTTCAATGCCCTTGCTGATGGAAGGAGGTTTGCACTCAAAATCTCACGATACATGGCCCCATTCATTCTTTCATGTACCCGGATCAGTCGTCCTGGCCCCTTTGCAGAGAAACAGCCCCAAAGCATGATATTTCCACCACCATGCTTTACAGTAGGTATGGTGTTTGATGGATGCAACTCAGTATTCTTTTTCCTCCAAACACGACAAGTTGTGTTTCTACCAAACAGTTCCAGTTTGGTTTCATCAGACCATAGGACATTCTCCCAAAACTCCTCTGGATCATCCAAATGCTCTCTAGCAAACTTCAGACGGGCCCGGACATGTACAGGCTTAAGCAGTGGGACACGTCTGGCACTGCAGGATCTGAGTCCATGGTGGCGTAGTGTGTTACTTATGGTAGGCCTTGTTACATTGGTCCCAGCTCTCTGCAGTTCATTCACTAGGTCCCCCCGCGTGGTTCTGGGATTTTTGCTCACCGTTCTTGTGATCATTCTGACCCCACGGGGTGGGATTTTGCGTGGAGCACCAGATCGAGGGAGATTATCAGTGGTCTTGTATGTCTTCCATTTTCTAATTATTGCTCCCACAGTTGATTTCTTCACTCCAAGCTGGTTGGCTATTGCAGATTCAGTCTTCCCAGCCTGGTGCAGGGCTACAATTTTGTTTCTGGTGTCCTTTGACAGCTCTTTGGTCTTCACCATAGTGGAGTTTGGAGTCAGACTGTTTGAGGGTGTGCACAGGTGTCTTTTTATACTGATAACAAGTTTAAACAGGTGCCATTACTACAGGTAATGAGTGGAGGAAAGAGGAGACTCTTAAAGAAGAAGTTACAGGTCTGTGAGAGCCAGAAATCTTGATTGCTTGTTTCTGACCAAATACTTATTTTCCACCATAATATGCAAATAAAATGAAAAAAAACAGACAATGTGATTTTCTGGATTTTTTTTTCTCAGTTTGTCTCCCATAGTTGAGGTCTACCTATGATGTAAATTACAGACGCCTCTCATCTTTTTAAGTGGTGGAACTTGCACTATTGCTGACTGACTAAATACTTTTTTGCCCCACTGTATATGTGCTCTAACAGCTGGAGCTAATGTACGGGAATATCGATATACAGCGCTTCACTACATTAGTGTAAACATAAGCCAATCCCACCAGTCTCCTGTGCAGCTCGCTCCCTGGTGGTGTCTCCTCCTCTGCTACCAATGACTGACAGGTCTCTCCCCATAGACACACATAGAGAGACACATATCATTCAAGAGCAGCGAGCGGTGAGAAGCCGCAGAATCTTTTACATCTTATTCATCACTCCATGTTCTTTGCTTACTTTCTGCTGAAAATTTAATGGGTGAAGAAAATGTGATTTTCTAGAAGTCGGGATCAAAGCAGGAGCCATCAGATCTTCAATCTCACACTCTCCTAAGTGAGTGATTTTGGTTGTTTGCAATTGATGAAATATCACCCAGTTGTTCTGCAGAACACTACTGCGTCCGGTCAGTATGAGACTGACAAGTAGCCTGCCAGACCCACAATTCTGAAGGAACGTGCAGGAGACCCAGAAGCTATTGTCAGGCATCCATTTGCCATGAAAGCTCATCAGCACCCATGAACCAATGATGACAGATTGGGCGCCCTCCATACGCCAAAATCCTCCTGTGATCCTGTCCCTATTAACAGTGGCATATGTGGGGTTAAACTGCTGCGCTCAGTGAGAAGATGGATCCTAGCAGTTACTACAGGAGCTCGGCTGTGTATATCAGTCAGGCCCCTGCACTTACCCCCATGTCACGTCAGCAGCACCCTACAATTGGCCGCACGGTAACTATAAGTGGAAAGTTTACAGATTCACAATGAACGTCTTGCTTAAAATACATCTTTTTCATGATATTCATTTTAATAAGAGCATTTTTCACAAATGTAATGAAATTTATTCATTTTCTTTCCCTTTCCATCTACTTTTTCAAAAAATTCAATCACGTCTTCTTAGGAGCAGCAGCAATCCGGGTTTTTCTTGCAGGACTCCACAATTCTTAGATAATAAAGTCACATAATATTACAATCTTAAAAATAGCAATTGTGGTTTATAAATCTGTAACTTGTGAATCAGATACTGACATCTAGTGGCCATTATGACAGCTGCAACATTTCAATACTAATTGTTACTTATATAAAACTAGATGGAGGCCCAATGCTGTCGTATCAGGAGGGTCAAAATGTGTTGATACAAGTGTTTATTTTGATTTTCTTTCTAAATTTCTTTATGGTCTCCATGATGGTAAAGATAAAGGTAATGTTTGTACTAAGAGTAACTTTCTTGAACTTTGCCAGTGATTGTCATTTATACACTATAAATCTCACTATAAATGGCTGTTTTTCATTTGCCATATGGTTCACAACATATAGGCCTTATTGATGCTAATTTGTATGTCCTTTATAAATAGGCGCGGCTCACAGCATTCTCTGTGGTCGTGTCTTTAGGCTGCTCTGCATTATTACCCTGAGAGCAATGCTCCTTTTGTAAAAGACATATAAATTATTATTAAAGAAAAATGCCCATATCTCAGGATTAGTGTTGAGCGATACCACCCGATACTGAAAAATATCGTACCGGAATGGATAGGCCGATCTAAAAATAGTATCGGGTGTCGCCAATTCCGATCCTGGAAGTCCCATTCAAGTCAATGGAACAGAAATATCGGAATTAAAAAAAACCCTTTCTTTCCTTGTAGGTTAATTCTACATGAAGAAAAACAACTAATAATAATGTAGAATGTATTGTGGGAGGTGTAGGAGACATTAAAGCCACAGAGGTTTAGCCCATTTAAATGGAATAGCAGGAATTTTTTTTTTTTTTAAAGACGTTCGTAGTCACAAAGATATTGACTATGTTAAAGTCTTTAATTTTTTTGTCAGATATGTATGTTTCACTACTTCCATGCTCTTCACCTTCTTTTTTACTTCTCCCACACTTTCTCCTTCATCATTTTCAGCAGCAGCAGCAGTATCTTCTTCTTCTTCTTCTTCTTCCTATTCTTGTTCATCATATTCTTATTTGTGTCAGGCATTCCTGTAGTTGTTATCTATAAAAGTTTGAAGATTACACCTTCCGTTCAGCCTGTCACAAAAGATTTGCAACAGGTCCAGGGGCACCACGAGGAGGAACGGACTCACCCCCATACACTGCTTAGTCTTCTTCTGCTTATAAATTTGGTAATCTCATTTGCTCAGATTTTAAGTCTTATGCTTAATGTTCTTCTGCTTTTGGTCTTTATGCTTCTTGGTCTTCTGTCTCTTGTTGTTCTGCATCTTGGTGGTTGTCTTCCTGTTCTTTATCCTCTTGGTCATCATCTTCAGGGTAATCTTTTAGGTATTCTTCTGTGTGGTCTTCAGGGTCGTCGTCTTCAGGGTCATTGTCAGGGAGATCCAGAGTGAGAATAAAAACCATTTCCACAAGCTTGAACTTTGAAAAGTAGCAGAAGTTACAAGAAGGCTGAGGAACTGGCGAGAACCAGCTGATGGTGCTGGAACCCAGAGTGGCAGCAGAACAAACAAGAGCCAATGGCACAACCGTGGACCAGCTGACGGTGCTCTAACACGGTTACTAAGCAGGAGGTACCTGTGCTCCAAAGAACTACCAAGGACCAGCAGACGTTGGTGGAACTCGGATACTGACAAGGAGGCACCTAGGCCAAAGGCTCTGCCGGGAACCAGCTGACGTTGCTGGAACCCGGATGGGCAGGAGGGAGTACCCATGGCAAACACACTTCTGAGCAGCAACATGCGATGTTGAAGCTCAGGGGTCAATCATGCAGCAGGCTGAGGCCAACTTGGAGCGAGTTTTATATTGGTTACACACAACTACTGATTGTAACCGTGCTCCACTTTGGCCTCTGGCTCTACTGTCTCTAGTAATTCCCCTGGCCTCCAACCACGCCAGTTGCTGCTCTGCAGTGTTGTCTGCACAATCCACACTTGTTCCTGAGTTACTGGGGCTCAGTCACGTCAGTTGATCCCCCTGATGTGTGTCCGGCAAGGTGTCCTGATCTGTCCACATACCCACAACTATTAATGGGAATGGGGACAGAGCGAGAGACATTGCCGGACACACATCAGGGGATCAACTGACGTGACTGAGCCCCAGTAACACAGAATCAAGTGTGGATTGTGCAGATGGCACATCAGATCAGCGACTGGCGGGGTTGGAGGCCAAGGGAAATACTAGAGACAGTACAGCCAGAGGCCTAAGTGGACCACGGTTAAAAGTCAGTAGTAGTGTGATGTTGGAGGCAGCAGGAGACTTTGCCATCCGCACAGCAGGGGAGCAGCTGGCGTTACTGAACCCCACAGACACAGGAGCGAGTGATTCTATCTGTGCGGGCGGCACTTCCAAGCTACAACTGGCTGTGTTGAAGCCCAGGATCAATGCTCCGAGCAGGCTGAGGCCTACTTGGAGCAAGTGGAAAATAACATGTAGTGTGATGTTGGAGGCAGCAGGAGATTTTGCCATCCGCACAGCAGGGGAACAGCTGGCATTACTGAACCCCACTAACACAGGAGCTAGTGTGTGTTTCTCTGTGAAGACGGCACTTCTGAACACCAACTGGCGTTGTTGGAGCCCAGGATGAGGCATGGAGTTGGCTGAGGCCAACTTGCAGCACGTTTTATAGAGGTTGTAGACTACTACTGATTGTAACCGTGCTCCACTTAGGCCTCTGGCTCCACTGTCTCTAGTATTTCCCCTGGCCTCCAACCCTGCCAGTGACAGCTCTGAAGTGGCGTCAGCACAATCCACACTTGTTCCTGTGTTACTTGGCCTCAGTCCCGTCAGTTGATCCCCTGATGTGTGTTCGGCAAGGTCTCCTGCTCTGTCCTCATTCACACTACTAGTAATGCCAAGTATCACTGGAACAAGTGTGGATTGTGCTGACGCCACTTCAGAGCGCTCACTGGCGGGGTTGGAGGCCAGGGGAAATACTAGAGACAGTGGAGCCAGAGGCCTAAGTGGTGCAGGGTTAAAAATCAGTAGTAGTTTGAATGTGGATGGAGCAGGAGACTTTGCTGTCCACACAGCAGGGGAGCAGCTGGCATTACTGAACTCCAATAACACAGGAGCGAGTGTTTCAATCTGTGCGGACGGAACTTCCAGGCTACAACTGGCTGTGTTGTAGCCCAGGATCAATGTTCCGAGCAGGCTGAGGCCTACTTGGAGCGAGGAGAAAATGCGTTGTAGTGTGAGTTTGGAGGCAGCAGGAGACTTTGCCATCCACACAGCAGGGGAACAGCTGGCTTTACTGAACCCCACTAACACAGGAGCGAGTGTTTCAATCTGTGTGGACAGCACTTCCAGGCTACAACTGGCTGTGTTGTAGCCCAGGATCAATGCTCCGAGCAGGCTGAGGCCTACTTGAAGCGAGGAGAAAAAGCATTGTAGTGTGAGTTTGGAGGCAGCAGGAGACTTTGCCATCCACACAGCAGGGGAATAGCTGGCGTTACTGAACCCCACTAACACAGGAGCGAGTGTTTCAATCTGTGCGGACGGCACTTCCAGGCTACAACTGGCTGTGCTGTAGCCCAGGATCAATGTTCCGAGCAGGCTGAGGCCTACTTGAAGCGAGGAGAAAAAGCATTGTAGTGTGAGTTTGGAGGCAGCAGGAGCCTTTGCCATCCACACAGCAGAGGAACAGCTGGCGTTACTTAACCCCACTATCACAGGAGCGAGTTTTTCAATCTGTGCGGATGGCACTTCCAGGCTACAACTGGCTGTTTTGTAGCCCAGGATGAATCATGCAGCAGGCGGAGGACAACTTGCAGCTGGTTTTATAGAGGTTGTAGACTACTACTGATTGTCACCGTGCTCCACTATGGCCTCCGGCTCCACTGTCTCTAGTATTTCTCCTGGCCAAAAACCCCGCCAGTTACAGCTCTGAAGTGGCGTCTGCACAATCCACACTTGTTCCTGTGTAACTGTGGCTCAGTCCCGTTTGTTGATTCCCTGATGTGTGTCTGGCAAGCTCTCCTGCTCAGTCCTCATTCACACTACTAATAATGTGAATGTGGACAGAGCAGGAGACCTTGCCGGACACACATCAGGGGATCAACTGATGGTACTGAGCCACAGTAACTGATGTTGTTGGAGCCCAGGGTGAGGCATGAAGCAGGCTGAGGCCTGATGGTGTTGGCATGTGGAGGCAGCACTAGACTTTGCCATCTACACAGCAGGGGAACAGCTGGCATTACTGAAACCCACTAACACAGGAGCTAGTGTGTTTTTCTCTGCGAAGACGGCACTTCTGAACACCAACTGGCGTTGTTGGAGCCCAGGATGAGGCATGGAGCAGGCTGAGGCCTGATGGTGTTGGCATGTGGAGGCAGCAGGAGACTTTGCCATCTACACAGCAGGAGAACAGCTGGCAATACTGAACCCCACTAACACAGGAGCTAGTGTGTGTTTCTCGGCGAAGACGGCACTTCTGAACACCAACTGACGTTGTTGGAGCCCAGGATGAGGCATGGAGCTGGCTGAGGCCAACTTGCAGCATGTTTTATAGAGGTAGTAGACTACTACTGATTGTAACCGTGCTCCACTATGGCCTCCGTCTCCACTGTCTCTAGTATTTCCCCTGGCCTCCAACCCCGCCAGTGACAGCTCTGAAGTGGCGTCAGCACAATCCACACTTGTTCCTGTGTTGTTTGGGCTCAGTCCCATCAGTTGATCCCCTGATGTGTGTCCGGCAAGGTCTCCTGCTCTGTCCTCATTCACACTACTAGGCTAGTAATGGGAATGTGGACAGAGCAGGAGACCTTGCCGGACACACATCAGGGGATCAACTGATGTGGCTGAGGCCAAGTAACACTGGAACAAGTGTGGATTATGCAGACGCCTTTTAAGAGCCGTCACTGGCGGGGTTGGAGGCCAGGGGAAATACTAGAGACAGTGGAGCCAGAGGCCTAAGTGGAGCAGGGTTAAAAATCAGTAGTAGTTTGAATGTGGATGGAGCAGGAGACTTTGCCGTCCACACAGCAGGGGAGCAGCTGGCGTTACTGAACCACACTAACACAGGAGCTAGTGTTTTTCTCTGTGCAGACGACACATCTGAGCAACAACTGGCTGTGTTGAAGCCCAGGGATTATAGTTCAGGTGGTAGAAACATGAACACAACAGGAGACCTGGATACAGTTGCCAACCAATTATTTAGTCTGGAATAGGACTGGCAAATTCTGGGGAGATCCAGGCCTTGTTCATTTTCAGAAAAGTAAGCCGGTCGACGTTATCAGAAGAAAGTCGCGTGCGACGGTCTGTTAGTACACCACCTGCGGCACTAAAGACGTGTTCCGATAATACACTGGCAGCAGGGCAAGCCAGCACCTCCAATGCATACTGGTTAAGCTCTGGCCATGTATCCAGCTTAGAGACCCAAAACTTGAAGGGGGAAGAGCCATCTGGGAGTACACTTGCAGGGCAAGACATGTAGTCTGTCACTTTCTGACGGAAACGTTGCCTCCTGCTGACTGGAGCCGTCAGTGATGGTGTAGACAATTGTGGTGGACACACAAAACTTTGCCGCATTTGGGCCATAATGGTCTTGCCTTGTGCTGAGGCGCTGCCTCTGCTCCCTCTTTGTGCGAGTTTCCTCCACTGGCTCGACGCACAGAGGTGCTTTGTAAAGCACTAGCACCACTGCTGTCGGGTGGAATGGAAAACATGATGGACTGCACCAGTGTGTCTTGGTACTCCCGCAGTTTACACTCCCGGTTCAACGTTGGTATGAGGGTTTGCAAATTGTCCCGGTAGCGAGGATCTATGAGGGTGTACACCCAATAATCAGTCGTGTAGAGAATGTGGGCGATGCGGCGGTCGTTTCTCAGGCACTGCAGCATGAAGTCAACCATGTGCTGCAGACTCCCAACTGCCAAAGATCCGCTGTCCCCTGCTTGAGGCGTGATCTCTGCCTGCTGTGCATCACCCCACCCTCGCTGTACATACTGAATAGAGCTTTGTGTACTTCCCTCCTGTGGAGAGGTGTCTTCCTCCTCCATCGACTCCTCCTCATCCTCCTCACAAAGTGTCCCCTGCCTAGGCCTTTGTGAGGAAGCACGTAGCGCAGACTGTCCAGAAGCAGATGGCATTTGGGACTTCTCATCCTCCACCTCTTCCAAAACCTCATCCCTAAAGGTACTGTCACACTTAGCGATGTACCAGCGATCCCGACCAGCGATATGACGCGGTCAGGATCGCTGGTACATCGCTAAGTGGTCGCTAGTGAGCTGCCACACAGGCAGATCTCACTAGCGACATCGCTGGGGACGGGGATCGCTACTTACCTGTCACACCTGCGTCCTCCTGCCCGGCTCCACGCGTCGCTCGTCCTCACAGCAGGAAGCGCCGCAGGAAGCTGACGACGAGAAACAGTCCTGAACGTTCTCGCGCGATCAGCGATAACCAGCGGGGGAGCGGGTCGTAGGTAAGTATCAGACACAGAGATATCGCTAGCAATATCGCTATAACGTCACTAGTTATAGCGATATTGCTAGCGATATCTCTTAGTGTGACATGCCCTTTAGTGCTTGCAGTGTTTTTTGAAGCATGCAGATAAGGGGGACAGTCATGCTGACTAGTGCATCATCTGCACTCGCCATCCGCGTGGAATCATCGAAGGCACGCAGATGTCCTTCATAGAGGCCCACTCAGTGGTGCTGAAGTGTGACCGGCGCACATTGCGACTTGTTTGCGCCTGATGCAGCTGGTACTCCATGACTGCTGCCTGCTGCTCACACAACCGCTCCAACATATGTAACGTTGAATTCCACCTGGTGGGTCGGTCACATATGATGCGATGTTCCGGAAGGCGTAATCGGCGCTGCAGAGCAGCAAGGCGCGATCTTGCCGTGCTGGAACAACGCAAGTGAGCGCACTCTATGCGGACCTTGTGCAGCAGTGCATCAAAATCCGGATAGTCCCTCAGAAAGCTCTGCATGACCAAGATGAGCACATGTGCCAGACATGGGATGTGGGTGAGGTTGCCTAGGCCAACAGCTGCCACCAGATTTTGGCCATTGTCACACACTACCAAGCCCGGCTGGAGATTCGCTGGCACAAACCACACATCGCTCTCCTGCTTGATGGCATTCCAGAGCTCCTGCGCTGTGTGGCTTCGATTCCCCAAAGAAATCAATTTCAGTACGGCCTGTTGACGTTTGGCCACGGCTGTGCTCATATCGGTCGTAACAGGCTCCTGCAGCGCTGTTTCAGAGGAACTTGAGTCGGAAGAGGAGTCAATATATACAGACTGGATTCCTGCAATCCATGGAGTTGGCAGAACACGTAGAGCGCCACTCTCCAGATCTGTACCCGGCTCCATAACATTGACCCAATGGGCAGTGAGGGAAAGGTATCGTCCCTGTCCATGGTTACTGGTCCACGCATCAGTGGTCAGGTGGACCTTGCTACTGACGGCGTTTAGTAGCGCATGTTTTATGTTTGCTTCCACATTTTTCTGCAGGGCAGGGACGGCTCGCCTGCTGAAATAAAAGCGGCTGGGCACGGTGTATTGTGGAACTGCCAATGCCATGAAGTCCCGGAAGGTGTCAGTCTCCACCAGCCTGAATGACAGCATTTCAAGGGCCAGTAGTTTGGTAATGCCAGCATTCAGAACCTGTGCTCGGGGATGGTTTGCCAAGTATGGCCGCCTTTTCTCCCATGCCTGTGCTACTGATGGCTGCCGAGTGGACTGGGAGTGTGAGGATGACTTGGAACGTGGTGCTGTGGGTGGAATGTCACAGGGTCTCCGGAAAAGAGTGCCAGAGGTTCTTCCTTGGCGATCCTGTGAGGAAGCCGAACCAGCTGTGTTTGAGCTGGAGGAAGAGGCCCCAACACGAGCTGAAGAGGGGGTAGGTGGTGCTGTACGTTGGCCTACGTCTTCAGTGTGTCTTTGTAACTCCACCTCGTGCTTGGTCCGCACATGTTTCCTCATATTAGTGGTATTGAGGTTGCTGACATTTTTCCCTCTTTTGACTCTCTGATGACACAGCTTGCATTTGACATTGCAAATGTCATCTGCAGCTGTGTCAAAAAAGGACCACGCACTGCAAGTCTTGGGAGCGCCCGTTTTGCCTTTTGAAAGTGGAATGCTCCTACCGGGTGCCGAAGTGGAGGCTACAGGCAACCAAGTCTGCCCCCTCCCTCTCCCTCCGGTTTTGGCCATTCGGGGAATCTCTTCCTCAGAGCTGCTCCCACCACCTTCCTGCTCCTCACGCCATGATGGGTCAAGGACCTCATCTACACTCCCCTCTTCAAACACCTGCTTCTCCTGGGTTGTCTCGCCAGCACTGTACGCACCAGAAAGTGGTAACTGAGTCTCGTCATCATCTGATGCGTACTGAGGTGTGCTGACCATAGGCACTGGCCCACCCGCCTCTTCAGATTCAGAGGGACAAAGAAGTTGCGCATCACTGCATACTCCCTCTTCACATTCTGGAATGCTGCTTGGCTGGCCCCCTCTTTCCAAACCAACAGATTCCGAGAACAGAAGTAGAGACTGTGATGGCTCCTGTCTCTGACCGCCTGGCACTTTGGCAGGTGGTGAAGAGACAGATGGTTGCTCTTCGGTTCTCTGTCCCTGAGAGGATGTGGAAGTAATTGAAGTCGATGCGTTAGCTGCCATCCATCCGACAACGGCTTCAATTTGTTCCTCCCGCAGCAGTGGGGTACAGTGAAGTCCTACAAAGCTGCGCATAAAGGACTGTTGCCTGCTAAAACTGGGGGATGCTGACTCACTGGTGCCAACAGCAGGCACAGAATCCCCACGTCCTCTCCCTGCTGAAACTCCACGCCCACGGCCACATGCCTTACTCCCTGCCTTCTTCATCTTGCTAGACTGAGTAAGATAGGCAGAAAAGTACAAAGGGGGACCTTAGTGTGCTTATTCCTGAACAGCTGGTTACAGGTATAAGAAACACTAATTTTATGAAGTGTGTGTGTGTCGACTACACTTTAATGGGAGCTACTGTGGCCTACACAACTTTCAAATGTAGTGTTTGGTGAACTTTGTTGTTTGAGGCAAAAAAACTAAAAGGATGTGACCAAAGATTTGAAAGTGAGAGTATCACCAACTTTCTGGAGCTATTACAATGCAGGCAGGTAACCTACAATGCAAAAGATGAGGCTCCAATAAAATTGGGTAATACTAATCTGGCTGCAGCTGAAGGGCACAAGCCAGAAAAAAGGTGCCATGATTTGTAGTTTTGCCCTGTCCTGTATTTTGTATAATGTCATTTAACTTTTCTCTGGTTCATTTGCTGTAAATTAACCATGTCTCCTTCCCCCAATACTTTGCAATGTCTTGTGATGTACCTGGACCATAATCTAATTTAGGCTTGTGTCAACAGCTAGTGGAACTTTGGCTATTGTTTTCCTAAGCAGAAGATAACCTACAATACACACCCTGTAGACTAAGTGGAGCCCTTACATTTCTAGAATCTTCTGATAGACCAAACCATTGAATAGTAGGTGTGACCCCCTACCCCCTTCAGATGGACTGATCCCAGGAGCCCTGACAATAGATTCTTGCTTTAAGATCAGATGTGAGTTGGATGCTAAAAGAGAAGGACGAGGCTGTCTGAGGAAGCTTCGGCCTCTGTGTGATCGTGGTGGATTTCTGGGACTCTTAAAGGACTATGGTTTTGTGATCTGGCACAAGGATTGTCGGGAGGTGCCCCCGAATCAGTTTCCTGTGGACTTATTTTGGGACTCTGCAAATTACCTTCGTGTTGTTCCTGTTTTTTGGTCAATAAATCTGTTGGATCGTTCCCAGGCCTGTTGTCCCTCCTTGCTCTGGAGAATACTCCCGTCACAAACTGGTTGGCAGCGCTGGGATCAGAGCAGAAGGAATGGAGGACAACGGCCCATCAACATCTGGAACCAGCACCGCAGAGTACAAGAACTGGACTGCGGTGAACCTACAAACAAAGGCCCGTGAACTGGGAGTCAGCTACAAGGGACTCTCCAAGGAGCAGCTGATTGAGGCTTTGGAAGCAGTTCGCCTGCAAGATGATGCTGAGGAAGGATCCTCACAGCAAAGAGAGGAAAGGCGGCAGTCGGAGGTAAATACCCAAAAAAGTCAGTGGGTTGTGTGGTACGAGGAGGAGATGGAATTGCTGGGAGAAGAGGCTACCATAGAAGATAAGAGGGAGGTCATGCGCACAGCCAAGGAGAGGCAGCGCAGGATAGAGGAGAGGGCAATGCTGGAGAGGGAGATCACTTTGGAGGCAGCGAGAAGCTCCAGACAGACTGTACCCACAGCATCCCCCATGAGGGAACTCCCCAGAGTGTCCCGCAAAGACTTCAAGCCATTTAATGAGGCTTCCGGTGACATTGAGGGCTTCTTCCTGGACTTTGAGCATCAGTGTCGATTAATGGAAGTCCCGGAAAGGGAGCGCGTCCGACATCTTGTGGGGCTCTTAGAGGGTGGAGCTGCCGCAGCCTATAGAGCTATGGACCCTCGGTTGAACTGCGAGTATGCGGAGATTAAACAGACTATTCTAGAACATTATGCTGTGACCCCAGACACTTACAGGACTCAGTTCCGTACTTTAGCCTGTGATGAGGAAGTGTCCTTCAAGATGTATGCTCACAAACTCAAACATATATGTCATCGCTGGCTGGAGGCAGAGGAGGCCATAACCTGGGAAACGTTCCTGCAGGTCATCCTAAAAGAGAAGTTTTATTTTAAGTGCCCCGTTGAGATACGGGAATGGGTGCATGAAAGGAGACCAGCAACAGTGGAGGAAGCTGCAGCTCTAGCTGATGAGGCTCTCACCATCAAGCCTCAGTGGAAAAAATTACTACTCAGGGAGAAAAACACTACCAGCCCCCCAACGCTGGCGGCCCCTTGTCCTTCTGCCTCCAATATTCACCATCCCACTAGACCATCAACTCATGGTGACCTTCGTGTGACTGTGCCTCGCATTACTCCTGCTCCACCTTTGGGACTACGACGTGGAGGAAGAATCCCAGAGCGCAGATGCTATGGATGTGGGCAGCCCGGGCATATGCAATTCCAATGTCCAGGTGTACGGAGGCAGAACACCTACAGACCGCCTTTGCCTGTTCATTATCTACAGACCCCCTCACCTGGAGAAGAGATGGATTCAGTGCCTGATGACTTGCCAAGTGACTCTGATATCCTGGCTTCCCTACCAGGAGTCTATGGGGTGCGAGCCCCAGCCACCTGTTCTTCTGATCTTCAGCACAAACATCTACAGGAGGTCGTGCTGGATGGTCAAAAAGTTGTTGGCTTCCGTGACACTGCGGCTTTTCTCACCATAGCCGATCCCCGAGTAATTCAACCAGAAGCAATTCAAAAGGGACCAGGAATTGCCATTGAATTGGCTGGAGGTACCCAGAGATATATTCCAAGAGCGAGTGTGACCCTGGATTATGGCTTTGGGGCCAAACAATGCATGGTCGGTGTGATGAGCGGCCTCCCTGCAGACGTTCTTCTAGGAAATGATGTGGGGAATCTTCATTGCCACTTTGTCGGTGCGGTAACCCGAAGTCAAGCCAAGAGAGCAGCAAATGTGGACGTGTACAACCCATCCATGGAAATGAGGCCACCAGAACCGCCGTCACAGCCGGTGAGGGATTCTTCTTGTGGGGATAATATGAATGTTACCTGGGATAAAGTTCAGTTTAGACAAGAAGTGGAGACTGACCCCACCCTAGCTAGTTTTAGAGCTCGAGCTGAAATAGGGCAGCTAGGGGAGAATGGAGAAAGAATTATCAGAGAAAATGGACTTCTGTATCGGGTTACCAATGCCGACTCCCTAGATAAGCCCTGGACTTATAGCAAACAGCTGATTGTTCCTCAGAAATACAGAATTCCCCTATTACACCTTGCTCATGATATTCCTACTGCTGGCCATCAAGGCAAAACCCGCACCGAGAGGCGATTGACTCAATCTTTCTATTGGCCTGGGATTTCCCAAGCAGTGGCGCATTTCTGCCGAACTTGCGACATATGTCAGCGTAGAGGGCGACCCGGAGATCACCCAAAGGCACCCCTGCAACCGCTCCCTATAATAGAAGAACCCTTTCAAAGAGTAGCTGTTGATATCATTGGACCTCTGGCTAAACCAAGTAAATCTGGAAAGCAGTACATTCTCACTGTTGTGGACTATGCCACCCGATATCCAGAAGCGGTGGCCTTGTCAAGTATTTCTACAGCCAAGGTGGCCGAGGCCCTGGTTACCATTTTCACCAGAGTAGGATTTCCCAGTGAGATCTTGTCGGACCAAGGCTCCCAGTTCATGTCAGAGCTGGTCCAATGTCTGTGGCGCACCTGTGGAGTACGAGCGATCCGCATGACCCCGTATCATCCCCAAACAAATGGACTTTGTGAACGATTTAATGGCACTCTGAAGAATATGCTGAGGGCCTTCACTGACAGATTCAAACTGGGAGAAGTACCTACCCCATCTCTTGTTTGCCTATCGGGAAGTTCCCCTGGAGTCCACTGGGTTCTCCCCCTTTGAACTACTCTATGGAAGAAAGGTCTGAGGACCCTTAACCCTGCTCAAGGAATACTGGGAGGGGCAAGTTGAAGATACAGGGGCCCCTGTTGTCCCTTATGTCCTAAAGCTGCGAGAAACCCTGGCCCAACTTGCTAGTTTTGCCCAGAGTCATGTGCGGATGGCTTAAACCAGACAGAAGACATGGTATGACCATAAAGCACGCTACCGGGAGTTTGTAGAAGGACAACAGGTCTTAATGATTGTTCCCCATCGGCAGAATAAACTGCAGACAACATGGGAGGGTCCCTTCCGGGTTCTCAGAAAACTGAATGACACCAATTACCTTCTTGCTTTAGATGATCAGGGGCTAAGACAAAAGACTGTCCATGTGAATATGATTAAGGAGTACCATGACCGGACCCTTCCAATGATAGCAAGCTGTCGGCTAGCTTCAGAGGACGGTCAAGAGGATGAGGACTCCCTACCTGATCTCGTGGAAGCAGCGAGAGCCCCATCCACTGTGGAACAGGTTCCTCTGGGAGATCACCTGGATTCCTTACAGAAAAACCAGATGCTGGGAGTGCTTCAACAGAGACGTGCTGCTTTCTCATCCCAACCAGGTCGAACCACCGTCACCCAACATCATGTGGACACTCAGGGCATCCGTCCCATACAACAGGCTCCTTACCGGGTACCTGAATCAGTTCGAAACACCATGCAGCACGAACTGGAGGAGATGCTATAGCTTGGGGTAATCCAGGCCTCCCATAGCCCTTGGGCCTCTCCTGTGGTGTTAGTACCCAAGAAGGATGGGAGTACTCGATTTTGTGTGGACTATCGACGACTAAATGACCATACCGTCAGTGATCCTTACCCAATGCCTCGTATTGACGAACTTCTAGACCGACTGGCTGGATCCCGATATGTCACTATCTTTGATCTCAGTAAGGGATACTGGCAAATCCCTCTGACGGAGGAGGGGAGAGAACGGTCCGCTTTTATAACCCCCTTTGGTCTGTATGAATTCCTAAATATGCCCTTTGGAAAGAAGAATGCCCCGGCCACCTTCCAGAGAATGGTGGACCAGATCCTCCGGGGATGTGGTGACTTTGCTTGTGCCTACTTGGATGATATCGCCATCTTCAGCCAGACGTGGGAGGAACATCTGAACCAAGTAGCCGTTATTCTTGACCTGCTTCTTGCAGCAGGCCTAACCATTCGACCAGATAAATGCCAATTGGGGATGGGTGAAGTCCAGTACCTAGGGCATAGAGTAGGAGGAGGGAAGCTCCGTCCCGAACCTGCCAAAATCCAGGCTATTAGAGACTGGCCTGTACCCCAAACTAAGAAACAAGTTATGGCTTTTTTGGGCACTGCCAGTTATTACCGAAAATTTGTTTCTCATTTCAGCACTGTGGCCAAGCCTCTTACCGACCTGACCAAGAAAACGATGCCCCGGCTGGTGATCTGGACTCCAGCCTGTGATGAGGCTTTTAACCAGCTGAAGGACGCTCTGGTCTGTGACCCTGTCCTGGCTGCTCCAGACTACAAGAGGAGATTCATTGTGCAGACGGATGCCTCTGCTTATGGACTGGGAGCTGTCCTCAGCCAGGTGAATGCAGCTGGGGACGAGCACCCCATTGCCTACCTCAGCCGGAAACTGCTGGACCGAGAAGTGACCTATGCAACTGTTGAAAAAGAATGTCTGGCTGTAGTGTGGGCCCTTAGGAAACTAAGGCCGTATCTGTATGGACGAGAATTCACTGTGGTTACTGATCACAATCCCCTCACCTGGCTGAACAGAGTCTCTGGGGACAATGGACGCTTACTACGATGGAGCCTGGCACTGCAGCCCTATAACTTTACCATACAGTATAGAAGAGGCAGCCAACACCAAAATGCAGATGGACTGTCCAGGCAGGAGGAGCCCTGAGTCCTGTCAGCCATGCCTGTGTGTACTTAACCAGTGACCTGTAGAGGTCCCTAGTACGTACACAAATTGGGAGGGGAAGGGATTGTCATGATTTGTAGTTTTGCCCTGTCCTGGATTTTGTATAATATGTCATTTAACTTTTCTCTGGTTCATTTGCTGTAAATTAACCATGTCTCCTTCCCCCAATACTTTGCAATGTCTTGTGATGTACCTGGACCATAATCTAATTTAGGCTTGTGTCAACAGCTAGTGGAACTTTGGCTATTGTTTTCCTAAGCAGAAGATAACCTACAATACACACCCTGTAGACTAAGTGGAGCCCTTACATTTCTAGAATCTTCTGATGGACCAAACCATTGAATAGTAGGTGTGACCCCTACCCCCCTTCAGATGGACTGATCCCAGGAGCCCTGACAATAGATTCTTGCTTTAAGATCAGATGTGAGTTGGATGCTAAAAGAGAAGGACGAGGCTGTCTGAGGAAGCTTCGGCCTCTGTGTGATCGTGGTGGATTTCTGGGACTCTTAAAGGACTATGGTTTTGTGATCTGGTACAAGGATTGTCGGGAGGTGCCCCCGAATCAGTTTCCTGTGGACTTATTTTGGGACTCTGCAAATTACCTTCGTGTTGTTCCTGTTTTTTGGTCAATAAATCTGTTGGATCGTTCCCAGGCCTGTTGTCCCTCCTTGCTCTGGAGAATACTCCCGTCACAAAGGCTCCTCTATCTACTCCTATATAGTGTTTGCAACCAACCAATGTAGATGGATATGGATGGATGCACAGTAATAGGAGAAGAAAAAATGAGCTGCAATTAAAGAAAAATATGTGTGAGGCAGTGACGCATGCTGAGCAGCCTACAACCAAACGTAGCTGCAGGACACACTACTCAGCGTGAGCTGCACTCACACACAGTCAGAGACCTCTCAGACAGCCGTGAACAGTGCAGCTAAGTGGGCACTAGCACTGACAGGCTGCAGAAAGGCTCCGCTGTGTACTCCTAGATGTTTGCAACCACCGTATATGGATACGGATGGATGCACACTAATAGGAGAAAAAATGAGCTGCAATAAAAGAAAAATGTGTGAGGCAGTGACACGCTGAGCGGCCTACAACCAGAAGTAGCTGCAGGACACACTACTCAGCATGAGCTGCACTCACACACAGTGAGAGACCTCTCAGACAGCCGTGAACAGTGCAGTGAAGTGGGCACTAGCACTGAAAGGCTGCAGAAAGGCTCCGCTGTCTACTACTAGTGTTTGCAACCAACTTATATGGATACGGATGGAAGCACACTAGATAGAATTTTTTTAAAAATAAGCAGCTCAAAAAGAAAAATATGTATGTGGCAGCAGTGAGGCACGCTGGGCGGCCTACAACCAGACGTGGCATCAGGACCCACTCCACAGCGTGAGCTGCACTCACACAGCCCTTGCAGACAGCTGTGAACACTGCTGCTAGGGAAAAGCAAGCTACAGTGGTGGTTTATGTAGCCTGGGTAAAGCACAATATTGTTTTGAGAATCGCTATTTCTAACTGTCCCTCACAGTCTTCAACAGCAGCCTGTCCCTAACTGACAGCCTGTCCCTATATTTTCTTCCATAAAAACTCCAGGAAAACACAAAACCCTCATAGGATAGGAAACATTTCTTTTCACCACAAGCAATGATCATCTGTCTGGTGTCTGGTTTGGAAACAGTTAATCCACACAAGACTCCTTCAGGTCGCAGTCTCCTCTGGAGGCGTGGGTTCGAATCCCACTTCTGACATTTCTTTTCAGTCATGAAATTGTACAGCTTCTCCCACAAATTGTCCAGTTGTCACACAAATATTTGTTTGTGAAACACCTGTAACCCTATCCCTGCCGTTAATAAGTTATACCGTAATGAGAATATCACAAAGCCTAACCCTTTCCACGCTGTGATCCGACCTCCTTATGTTAGAGAGCAGTTATATGTGCTCTACCAGCTGGATCTAATGTACGGGAATATCGATATACAGCGCTTCACTACATTAGTGTAAACATAAGCCAGTCCCAGCAGTCTCCTGTGCAGCTCGCTCCCTGGTGGCGTCTCCTCCTCTGCTACCAATGACTGACAGGTCTCTCCCCATAGACGCATGTAGAGAGACACATATCATTCCAGAGCAGCGAGTGGTGAGAAGCCGCAGAATCTTTTACATCTTATTCATCACTCCTTGTTCTTTGCTTACTTTCTGCTGAAAATGTAATGGGTAGAGTTGAGCGATACCGTCCGATACTTCAAAGTATCGGATCGGAATGGATCGGCCGATCTTTAAAAAAAGTATCGGTATCGCCGATTCCGATACCGGAAGTCCCATTCAAGTCTATGGGACTTCTGGTATCGGAATAAGAAAAACCCTGTTTTTGCCTTGTACAGCCTCTATGGGGTCTGTACGGGCCTTTCGGGGGGCTGTGCCGGCCTGCCAGGGGGTCTGTGCAGGCTCCGGTGGGCTGTGCCGGCCTGCCGGTGGGCTGTGCCGGCCTGCCGGGGGGCTGTGCCGGCCTGCCGGTGGTCTGTGCAGGCTCCGGTGGGCTGTGCCGGCCTGCCGGGGGGCTGTGCCGGCCTGCCGGTGGTCTGTGAAGGCTTCGGGGGTCTGTGCAGGCATTGTCCGATGGGACTACAAGTCCCATCGGGCGATGCCTGCTACCATGACAGTGATTGACACATTAGCCAATGATGGGACAGTAGTAGTCCCATCATCCGGCTAATGTGTTGAATGTAAAAAAAAAAAAAAAAAAAAAAAATTACATGCTACATACATGCTACATACATACAACATGCATACTACATACATGCTACATTCATACTACATACATGCTACATTCATACTACATATATACTACATGCAACATACATACTACATATATACTACATGCATACTACATATATACTACATGCAACATACATACTACATATATACTACATGCATGCAACATGCATACTACATATATACTACATGCTACATACATACTACATACATACTACATACATGCTACATACATACTGCATGCTACATACATACTGCATGCTACATACATACTGCATGCTACATACATACTAGATATATGCTACATACATACTACATATATACTACATGCATGCTACATACATACTGCATGCTACATACATGCTACATACATACCACATATATACTACATACATACTACATGCATGCTACATGCTACATACATACTACATGCATACTACATACATACTACATGCATGCTACATACATAACACATATATACTACATGCATGCTACATACATACTACATGCTACATACATACTACATGCATGCTACATACATACTACATATATACTACATGCATGCTACATACATACTACATGCTACATACATACTACATATATACTACATGCATGCTACATACATACTACATACATACTACATGCATGCTACATACATACTACATGCTACATACATACTACATATATACTACATGCATGCTACATACATACTGCATGCTACATGCATGCTACATACATACTACATGCTACATGCATACCACATATATACTACATACATACTAGATACAATACATTCATACAATACATACATAGACATACAGTACATATAACATAGAGTAACATACTTACCAATACTTGTCACATTGTTCCCCGAAGCCATTGTCTTTTACGGAATAAATATTAACATAACCACAAAAATACTCACCCACGATCCGAAGCAGTCCACGAGTGTGTCCCACGACGATCTTGGGTAGAGAACTGCAGCATCAGCTGATGCTGCCGTTCTCTACGGGCTGCAGGAATCCAATGACGGAAGGTAGGTATCCTTCCGCACTGTATTCCTCCGCCACTTAAAAAAAAAAAAAAGTCCCTAGTCTCACTTTATGCCATTGCTGTGTGGGAAATTCCCACACAGCAATGGCATAAAGTGAGACTAGGGACTTTTTTTTTTTTTTAAGTGGCGGAGGAATACAGTGCGGAAGGATACCTACCTTCCGTCATTGGATTCCTGCAGCCCGTAGAGAACGGCAGCATCAGCTGATGCTGCAGTTCTCTACCCAAGATCGTCGTGGGACACACTCGTGGACTGCTTCGGATCGTGGGTGAGTATTTTTGTGGTTTGTTATGTTAATATTTATTCCGTAAAAGACAATGGCTTTGGGAACAATGTGACAAGTATTGGTAAGTATGTTACTCTATGTTATATGTACTGTATGTCTATGTATGTATTGTATGAATGTATTGTATGTAGTATGTATGTAGTATATATGTGGTATGTATGTAGCATGTAGTATGTATGTAGCATGCATGTGGTATGTATGTAGCATGTATGTAGCATGCATGTAGTATATATGTAGTATGTATGTAGCATGTAGTATGTATGTATGTAGCATGTAGTATGTAGCATGCATGTAGTATGTAGCATGCATGTAGTATGTAGCATGCATGTAGTATGCATGTAGTATGTATGTAGCATGCATGTAGTATATATGTGTTATGTATGTAGCATGCATGTAGTATGTATGTAGTATGCATGTAGTATGTATGTAGCATGTAGCATGCATGTAGTATGTAGCATGCATGTAGTATGTAGCATGCATGTAGCATGCATGTAGTATGTATGTGGTATGTATGTAGTATGTATGTAGCATGCATGTAGTATATATGTGTTATGTATGTAGCATGTATGTGGTATGTATGTAGCATGCATGTAGTATGTATGTAGTATGTATGTAGCATGTAGTATGTATGTAGCATGCATGTAGTATATATGTGTTATGTGTGTTATGTGTGTGTTATGTGTGTGTTATGTGTGTGTTATGTGTGTGTTATGTGTGTGTTATGTGTGTGTTATGTGTGTGTGTGTTATTTTTTTTTTTTTTTAACATTTAACACATTAGCCGGATGATGGGACTACTACTGTCCCATCATTGGCTAATGTGTCAATCACTGTCATGGTAGCAGGCATCGCCAGATGGGACTTATAGTCCCATCGGACGATGCTTGCACAGACCCCCGGACATCAGCACAGACCACCGGCAGGCCGGCACAGCCCCCCGGCAGGCCGGTACAGACCCCCACAGGGTGCACAGACCACCGGCAGGCCGGCACAGCCCCCCGGCAGGCCGGTACAGACCCCGGGCAGTCCACACAGCCCCCCGGCAGGCCGGCAGAGACCCCCGGAAGGCCCGAAATGACGGCGCATCATGATGCGCACACACCGCGCATCATGATGACGTCATTTCGGCTGTCAATCAACTTTGAACTTCCGATTCCGACTTCCGATATTGAAAAAATATCGGAAGTCGGTATCGGAATTCCGATACAGCAAGTATCGGCCGATACCCGATACTTGCGGTATCGGAATGCTCAACACTAGTAATGGGTGAAGAAAATGTGATTTTCTAGAAGCCGGGATCAAAGCAGGAGCCATCAGATCTTCAATCTCACACTCTCCTAAGTGACTGATTTTGGTTGTTTGTAACTTGCTGAAATATCACCCAGTTGTTCTGCAGAACACTACTGCGTCCGGTCAGTATGAGACTGACAAGTAGCCTGCCAGACCCACAATTCTGAAGGAACGTGCAGGAGTACAGTGTCCTGGACACTGTACAGGAGACCCAGAAGCTATTGTCAGGCATCCATTTGCCATGAAAGCTCATCAGCACCCATGAACCAATGACGACAGATTGGGCGCCCTCCATACGCCAAAATCCTCCTGTGATTCTGTCCCTATTAATAGTGGCATATGTGGGGTTAAACTGCTGCGCTCAGTGAGAAGATGGATCCTAGCAGTTACTACAGGAGCTCGGCTGTGTATATCAGTCAGGCCCCTGCACTTACCCCCATGTCACGTCAGCAGCACCCTACAATTGGCCGCACGGTAACTATAAGTGGAAAGTTTAGAGATTCACAATGAACGACTTGCTTAAAATACATCTTTTTCATGATATTCGTTTTATTGAGAGCATTTTTCACAAATGTAATGAAATTTATTATCATTTCCTTTCCCTTTCCATCTACTTTTTCAAAATATTCAATCACGTCTCCTTAGGAGCAGCAGCAATCCGGGTTTCTGGTTTTAAATAGTTCAACTGAGTGATGAAATCTGACAAAGAAGTCTGGATACTAATGGATGCTAATTTGTATGTCCTAATTTGTATGTCCACAGCATTCTCTGTGGTCGTGTCTTTAGGCTGCTCTGCATTATTACCCTGAGAGCAATGCCCCTTTTGTAATAGACATATAAATTATTATTAAAGAAAAATGCCCATATCTCAGGATCTGTATGGTGATATAAAAAAGCAGTAAATTCAGGGGAACGGTGGGAATAAAATAAGTGCAGAAACTGGCCTGTCCTGACCTTGGCACAGGTCCTCTTGAAGGCGTTTCCCTGTATATTAAAATTTAGTATTTGGTCTATTGTGATTATTTATACCCTGACTTGTCCTCTGTTGTATCACATTCAATATGCTATAATAACTTTCTATATTACCAATTACACTGGGGAACGCAATTTTTTAGTAGTTAGGTCAGACAACTGTTCTTAATTAATTTTTGGATGCTGCATCCAGAAATGATCTCAGTTTTTCTCTATCACGTCAAGTTTTTGAACTATAGGATTTTTGTCTTCTCAAAAATATGTAAACTACTGTACCTAAAAAAAAGTTTTTTGTTTTTTTTTAAATAGTACAAATATGAACAAAAAATGAAATATATAAGAAATAGGCATGACAAATATGTTTTTTAACACTATCATGTTTTTTTACAAAGGATATATATATATATATATATATATATATATGCAAGTATTTAAGGTAAAAATGTACATTTATAGCTTTTTCTGGAGTGTTTAACTTGAGGACAATCACGTTTGATGCTCCAGCAATAGTCAGCCATCATATGTACATCCCATCTACCCTGGTAACGGTCTTCCATAACCTTCAAATCTTGGTGAAATCGTTCACCTTGCTCATCGCTAACAGCACCAAGATTTTCCGGAAAGTTGGCAAGATGGCAATGCAGAAAATGTAGTTTAATACTCATGTTGCAACCAAGCGCTTTGTAGCTCTCCAATAGTTTCTGCACAATTTCTTTGTAATTACTTGCACTTGTATTTCCAAGAAAGTTCTTGACGACGTCTTTGAATGATAACCAAGCATTCTTCTCAAGATCTGACATAGTCCCGGTGAAATGTTCATCTTTGATGAGCTGTCGAATTTGTGGACCATCAAATACACCAGCCTTGATTTTTTCAATGGACAGTCCAGGAAGTGCCAACATGATGTACTTAAAACAGTCGCCATCAGTTGGCAATGCTTTTACAAATTGCTTCATGAGACCTAGTTTTATGTGCAGAGGTGGGAATAGTATATTCTTCCTGTCAACAGGTGGCTGATGTAGAATGTTAGGATCTCCAGGTTTAAGACCAGATCTTGGAGGCCAATTCGACTCAACCCAATGCTTTTCTCGAGCTCTGCTATCCCACATACAGAGAAAGCAGGGATACTTTGTGTACCCACGTTGCTGACCAAGAAGGAAGCAAACCATTTTAAGGTCAACACAGATGATCCAATTGTGTGTGTCATATTTCAATAACTCAATAACTCTCTTTACATCTCCATGTTCTTCACGAAGAGAGACAGAAAGCCCAATAGGGACTGCACCAAATAAATTGCCATTGTGTAGAAGGGCACACTTAAGACTCCGCTTTGAGCTATCAATAAACAGTCGCCATTCATTTGGATTGTACATTGAAAGCCCTAATTCTTGTAGTAAACCAGGAATATTATGGCAAAACACAAAACCGCTGTCACACCGAAAGTACTGCAAAAATGTACTTTCTCTAGTACGAAAGTATGATGCCTTCGCTCCTTGTTCAAGTAACTGTTTCTCATTCAGCCTTGATGCTAGTAATTCTGAAGCTTTTTTTGATAAGCCCAATTCACGTGCTAAATCATTTAACTCGTGCTGATCAAATCCCTTACGAACTGAATCCTTGTGACTTTCAAATTCTGCATCATTGCTGTCACTGTGTTCGTCAACATCACTCAGAACTTCTAGAGATGGTAGCTGTTCGAAAACTGGCACTGGAATTTCAGCTGAATGAGGCATTGGTCTGATAGCTGACGGTAGATTTGGATATTCTATTTTACTTTTATTTTTCCTGTTAAATCCTGATGTTTTCACTAAACAGAAGTAACAGTCTGTGGAATGACTTTTTTTGCTCTCTCCACACCATGGGGATACCAAAGGCCAACTTTTCACGTGTTCCTTTGGTCCACATCCGTAAACTCTCGACACACTGCTTGCACACTATGTGAGGGGCCCATGGCTTATCTTGATCACCGAGTTTTACTTTAAAATATGCAAAATATGCTTGTTTGACAAATGCACTGATGTTTGCCCTTTGAACTGGAATGGTGAAAACACCACAAATATAGCAGAAGGAGTCAGGGTTGTTTAGGCATTTACGACGAGAGGAAGAAGGAGCAGACATGATCTGAAACAAAGGAAATATGTACATAAGTAAATAAAACACTGAGATGGAAAGTTACAAGCTTTGAAAACTAACAAAGAAAAAAATCATAAAAGATATATAAATTACAACTAAGCGCCCAATGTAAAGAGAAAAGCTATCACAAATCCTATTTATTCCTACTATGATACATTTTTTGGGTAAAGATATTGATAATTATGACGTATTGGGAGCTGTACACACCTCTCACCACACTGTCTCAGTTGTGACTACTCTTACAAGTTGCCACGTAGCTCTATATGAGTCGAATTGTACTCAGATAACAAGTCTTATTACAGAAATCAGTGCAATTGTGCTTCTATGGCAGGTAAGTTGAGGAGGAAAAACTCGACGTGATAGAAAAAAACTGACTACATTTTTGGAATCAGCATGCAAATTTTAGTATAAATCAGCTCAAAAACCTAACTCAACAGAAAATTTTTTTCAAATTGTTCCCCAGTGTTATTAATCTTTAGAACTGCTGGTGATATAACAATATAATTTTCATTTACTGGAACTTTCCTACACCTCAGTGTACACTGTTCAAAATCTCCAGTGTCCGTCAGCCGAAATAGCTTGGTCGAGCGTTAGACTGAAGATCTAAAGGTCTCTGGTTTGATCCTGGGTTTCGGCATGAGTAGGGTTACTTTATAAACAATATTTTTAAATTTTCTTTTTGCTTTGATTTTCTTGCAGGACTCCACAATTCGTAGATAAAAAAGTCACATAATATTACAATCTTACAAATAGCAATTGTGTTTTATAAATCTGTAGCATGTGAATCAGATACTGACATCTAGTGGCCATTATGACATCTGCAACATTTCAATACTAATTGTTACTTATATAAAACTAGATGGAGGCCCAATGCTATCGCACCAGGAGGGTGAAAATGTCACAATAGGGGCAGGCTTTGAGAATTTCTCCCCCCCATGTGCTCATGCACTTATTTACTCTCTCCCCATCTGAATTCTGCTGAATTCTCCCATCTGTGCTCTCTTCTTTGACCTGTCTTCCCCATGTGCTGTTCCCCTTGTCTGCTGTCTCTCTTCTTCCTGTGCTGTGTTCTCCCCTCATGTGATGTTCTGTTTGAGCTGTCTGCCCCCTGTGCTCTGTCTCTCTCACCCCTGTGTCTGACCGTGTACAGTGTGAGTGTGTGAATGTGAGAGTGAGTGTGTGAGAGTGTGTGTATGTGAGTGTGCGTGTGTGAGTGTCAATATGTGAGTGTATGAATGTAGCTGTGAGAGTTAGAGTGGGAAGATGAGTGTGTGAGTGTGTCATTGTTTGACTGTGACTGTGCGAGTGTAAGGGTCAGTGTGAAAGTGTGGGCATGAGAGTGTGAGTGTGAGGGTGTGATTGTGAGTGTATGAGTATGACTCAGAATGTGAGAGTTTGAATGTGAGTTTGTGAGTGTGTTAGTGTGTGTGTTACTGTGAATGTGAGTGTGAGAGTTTGAATGTGAGTATGTGAGTGAGTGTGTCAGTGTATGAGTGTGAGTGTGAGAGCTAGTGTGAGAATGAGTGGATGTGAGTTTGAGTGTGTGAATGTGAGTGTAAGAGTGAGTTTGTAGGTGTGACTAAGAGAGTGTGAATGTGAGTCTGTGAGTGTGACTGTGAGTGTGAGAATTTGAATATGAGTGTGTATGAGGGTGACTGTGAGAGTGTGAGAGTGAATATGTAAGAGTGAGAGTGTGAGAGTGAGTGTGGGAGTGTGAGAGCGAGTGTGTAGGTGTGTCTGAGAGAGTGTGAATGTAAGTGTGTGTGTGAGTGTATGAGCTTAAGTGTGATTGTTTGTGAGTGTGAGTGCATGAGTGTGTGTGAGTGTGAAAGTGTGAGTGTGTCAGTGTTTGGCTTTGAATGTGAGTTTGTGAGTGTGTGAGAGTGTCTGAGTGGGAGTGTGAGATTGAGTTTGTGGGTGAGTGAGTGTGTAGGTGTGTCTGAGAGAGTGTGAATGTAAATGTGTAAGTGTGTGGGAGTGTGTGTGAGGGTGTGAATTTAACTGTGAGAGTTAGTGTGAATGTGAGTGTGAGAGTGTGAGTGTAAGAATCAGTGTGGGGGTGTGAGTGTGAGAGTGTGACTGTGAGAGTTTGAATGTGAGTGTGTGAGTGTGAGAGTGTGTCAGTGTATGAGTGACACTTTGAGTTTGAGAGTATGAGTGTGAGTGAGAGTGCTCTAGTGTGAGAATGACTGTGTGTGAGTGTGAGTTTGAGTGTGTGAATGTGAGTGTAAGGCCGGGGTCACACTAACCGACGCAAAATACGGTCAGTATTTTACATGCGTAATACGGATGAATGGCCCCTAAATAGTGCACCGTATGTCATCCGTAATCAAGGTGTGGTCGCATATTTTGCGCATGTCAGCATCCGTATGTAATCCGTATGGCGAGATTTTCTCGCAGGCTTGCAAAATGGACATATAATGGAGCCCTATGACAGGGTTTCTAACAGAAAACAAAGAATAGATATAGACACATAGAATGTGTATATATATATATATATATATATATATATATATATATATATATGTATGTATTTTATGTGTTTATATCTATTCTTTCGTTTCTTTATTAAACCTGTCAGTGTGAGTTTAATGTATAGCGGACTGAATTGCCGGCTTTGCTAAAAGACACCTGGTGGGTATTTCTCGCAAGTCACATGTGTGGAACGTGTGTAATCCGTATTTTTTGCGCACCCATAGACTTGCATTGGCGTATTACGGGCGTAGTACGCTGACAATCGCAACATGCTGCGATTGGCACAGACCGTAGAATACGCCCGAGAAATATACGGCTGAAGGGAGCAAACCCATAGAGAATAATTTGTCCGTGTGTAATGCGTGCTTTTAACGCCTCTCACTCGTCTGTATTCCTCGCCAGTGTGACCCCGGCCTAAGAGAGAGTGTGTGAGTGTGAATGTGTAGGTGTGACTGAGAGAGTGTGAATGTGAGTGTGTGAATGTGAGTGAGTGGGTGTGTGAGTGTGATTGTGAGAGTGTGAGTTTGTAAGTGTGTGCATATGAGTGTGTGTGTGAATGTGACTGTTAGTGTGAGAATTTGAATTTGAGTCTGTGAGTGTGAGTGTGTCAGTTTATGAATGTGACTGTGACTGTGTGAGTGTGCAAGAGTATGAGTGTGAGTGCTCATGTGAGAATGAGTGTGACTGTTAGTGTGAGAGTGAATATGTAAGTGTGGGAGTGTGTGAGAGTATGTGTGAGTGTGAGAGTTAGTTTGAGAGTGATTGTGTGGGTGTGAGTGTGTATGTGTGTCTGAGAGAGTGTGAATGCAAGTGTGTGAGTGTATGAGTGTAAGTGTGTGAATGTAACTGTGAGTGTGAGAGTGAGTATGTAAGTGTGAGAGTGTGAGAGTGAGTGTGGAGGTGTGTCTGAGAGAGTGTGAAAGTAAGTGTGTGAATGTGTTAGTGAGTGTGTCTGAGTGTGGGAGTGTGTGAGTGTATGAGTGTAAGTGTGTTTGTGTGTGAGTGTGTGAATGCAACTGTGAGTGTTAGTGTGAGAGTGTGAGTGTGTCAGTGTTTGACTTTAACTTTGTGTGTGAGAGTAAGAATCAGTGTGTGAGTGTGAGAGAGTGAGTGTGTGAGTATGTGAGAGTGTGAGAGTGTGTGAGTGTGAGTGTGGGAGAGTGAGAGTGTGTGTGGGTGTGAGAGTTAGTGTGTACATGTGTCTGAGAGAGTGTGAATGTAAGTGCGTGAGTGTATGAGTGTAAGTTTGTTTGTGTTTGCGTGTGAGAGTGTGAATGTGAGTGTGAGTGCGCCAGTGTTTGACTTTAACTGTGAGTGTGTGAGTGTAAGAATCAGTGTGTGAGTGTGAGAGAGTGAGTTTTTGAGTGTGTGAGACTGTGAGTGTGGGAGTGTGAGTTTTCCGTTCCCAGTTATACTGAGCGCGAAGGACCGGAGATGACATCACTCTCACGAGAGCGTGATGTCATCAACGGTATTTCGCGCAAAGCATTACTGGGACCGGAAGGTGCCGGGCGCGTGGTGAGAGGCGGGAGTCCCGGGGCCTTCGGAATGTGAGTATATGACTATTTATCTTAATTCTATTTTTTACAGGGTTATGGTACCCAGATCGTGGAGGACAGTCTCCTCTCCTCCAGACCCTGGGTACCATCCGCACATTCAGCGCTCATTTTACGCATGGTGGACATAGCAGAAAATCACCGCGAAAATACAAAAAAAGTAACGTGTGAACACAGTCTAGAGTGTGAGTGTGAGAGTGTGAGTTTGCCCCATGGACCCTCAGGAGTTCTGCCAAAATGCCAACTTTGAGGGGAGGTTTTGCTGCTAAGAATGTTTCTTGGGAGAAATAATATATAACAAAACTCTATGTGCATCAAGCATTAGATCAAATAGTAGAACAATAAATGCTGTTTAGGCTATGTGCACACGTAGCGTTTTAAAACGCTTACTGAAAACCGGACTCCTTCCCAGAAATCGTGCGGTTTTTTCCGCGCGATTTCACCGCGATTTTACCGCGATTATGATCGCGATTTTGCCGCGATTTTCACGTGCGATATTCAAGCACTTTCCAAGCGATTTGAAGGATTGCTTGGAAAGTGATTGACAGGTTGGTCACACTCGTCAAACATAGTGTTTGACAAGTGTGACCAGGTTTTTACTATTGAGGCCGCCTATGCGGCATCAATAGTAAAAGATAGAATGTTAAAATGCTAAAAAAATCGGTGTATATTTACCTTCCGGCGTCCCGCGCTGCATTCCCGGGCCTCAGCGTTCCCAGTAATGCCTTGCGAGACCTGTGATGAGGTAGTCTCGCGTTGCTATAGCGATCTCGCGAGACCACATCATCACAGGACCTTGCCGCAAGGCATTACTGGGAACGCTTAGGCCGGGAATGCATCGCGGGACGCCGGAAGGTAAATATACACCGATTTTTTATTTTTTATTCTTTTTTTTACAGGGGTATGGTACCCAGGGCCTGGAGGACAGTCTCCTCTCCTCCACACCGTGGGTACCAACCGCACATGAGACGCTTAACTTCCCGCATGGTGGGCATAGCCACATGCGGGAAGTAAGCGATTCTCATGCATTCCTATGGGTGCGGAATCGCAGCAATTCTTTGCGATTCTGCACAAAGAATGAGCATGCTGCGATTTTTTCCGCAATGCGATTCCACCGCGGAAAAAAGCGCAGCATTAGCACAGCATGTGCGGAATGCCATAGGAATGCATGGGGGGCGTTCTGTACATGATTTTTAAGCATTTTCGCGCCGAAAATCGCGGCAAAAACGCTTAAAAATCGCTACGTGTGCACACAGCCTTAGGGTAAAATATATTTTCTTCCACAAAAACTCCAGGAAAACAAAAAACCCTCATAGGATAGGAAACATTTCTTTTCACCACAAGCAATGATCATCTGTCTGCTGTCTGGTTTGGAAACAGTTAATCCACACAAGACTCCGCAGAAGTCAGGATGGCCAAGCGGTCGAAGGCGCTGCGTTCTGATCACAGTCTCCTCTGGAGGCGTGGGTTTGAATCCCATTTCTGACATCATTACTTTTCTGTCATGAAATTGTACAGCTTCTCCCACAAATTGTCCAGTTGTCACACAAATATTTGTTTGTGAAACACCTGTAACCCTACAGTGAGTTTTTTGGGACTATTAAGGATGTACATCTTTTTGCTAGGTCGTTGCTATTCAAAAGGTACTTTGATTCTAATGATGCTTCTACATTGTTTCCCACAGAGGAGGAACAGGAGGCTTTGAGGATACTTGAGGAACTCTCCTTGGAAAATTGCCCTGATGGAGGTAAGATCCCTCATTCAATTCGCCCACGATCTACTAAGTTTCCTGCGTTATCTTCGTGTGCCAATATTGATATGTTCGTCCGTGTGGTTACGGATGAACTGTACAAAATTCCCAGCTTTATTGCTGGAGATAACCTTAATAGGGAGGAAAGACAGCGTTTGGGATATTTACAAAAACTGCCAGGTGTTCTTATCAAACCGGCTGATAAGGGTGGTAATGTCGTCCTGTGGCCAACTGAGATGTACGAGAGGGAGGCATTTCGTCAGTTAAACAACAAATCCTGTTACAGGAAGTTGACGTATAACCCCCTCTCGGCCTATTCATCTCAGTTGGAAACTATATTAAAAAGATCTTTGCAGGACGGCATTATCACTAAGCCGCTATGTTCGGCATTATTGGTATCTGAACCTGCGATCCCTATGTTGTACTTACTGCCTAAGATACATAAGAATGCCTCCATACCACCCGGACGACCGATTGTATCTGGACGGGGCAATTTCCTGGAGAATGTTAATAAATGGATAGATTACCATCTGCAACCTCTTGTGTCCAGCCTTCCTTCCTCCTCCGTGACACTGGGGATCTTCTGCGCAGGGTCGACAGGCTTTGCCTTGAGAGTGATACTCTTTTAGTTTCAGCAGATGTAGAGTCCCTTTATACTAACATCAAACATACTGACGGATTGAGAGCCGTGAGATTTTTCTTGAATACATCTGGCCTATCATTAGGCCTAAGGGACCTTCTGCTGGAGCTATTAGAGTTCACTCTAACACACAATTTCTTTGTGTTCAAGGGGTCCTTCTACCTGCAGCTCCAGGGTACCGCAATGGGAGCGGCCTTCGCGCCTTCCTATGCGGGCCTATTCCTGGGGCTGTGGGAGAGGGACCTCTTTCTGTCAGATGAGGTTTTGTCAATGGGCCGCGTCCCCTTTTGGACGCGGTACATTGATGATGTCTTCTTCATCTGGCAGGGCACGCCCGTCGACCTTGAGCAGTTGATGACCATTTTGAACAGAAATGACCGTAACATCCATTTAACATTTACGTATAGTTCAGAGGCTTTGGATTTTCTAGATGTTACTGTTAGGAGGGACCCTGCCGGGTTTTTACAGACGGACATCTTCAGAAAGACTACGGCTGCCAACTCCTTACTTCACGCCACGTCATCTCATCCAGAACATATTATTAAATCTGTCCCAGTTGGACAATTTTTACGATTACGTCGTATTTGTTCGACGGATGAAACTTTCTTCCATCGCTTCTTAGATCGTGGATACAGCCGTAGATCACTGAAGCGAGCCTTTAATCGTGCCAAACATACTTCTAGACAAGATTTACTGTATAAAACGGGGTCATCTACTGAGTCTAGGGATCGGCAGGTTGTGAGGTTCGTTACCACTTACAACTCCAGATCTAATGCCGTTCGGACGGCTTTACAAAAGGCCTGGCCTATACTCCGGATTGACCCAGTCATTAATAAATTCACCACCGAAAAACCGTCTTTGGCATTTCGACGGGCAAAAAATTTAAGAGACCATTTGGTCTCCAGTCACTATTCTGGTGGTTTTAGACCCTCATTCCTGGACTCCTTTACTCTCAGGGCTGGTTGTTCTCCATGTGGTCACTGTGTTGCCTGCCCCAACATATTGCGATGCAATGATTTCACCAACTCGGATGATGATCAAACTTTCACCATTAAACAACGAATCACATGCACGACAAGATACGTAATTTATTACGCCACTTGTCCGTGTGATCTTATTTATGTTGGCCTTACAACACGCCAGCTAAAGGTCCGTGTGCGGGAGCATGTGTTGGGGATCCAGGCGGCACAGGACCACATGGATGACTCCGCCCTGAGAACTATTCCCAAGCACTTCAAAGATCATCATAAATGTGACGCATCTTTATTTAAAGTGCGTGGCATCGAGGCTCTGAGAATAGATATCAGAGGTGGGGGCCTATCTAAAAGGCTGGGTCAATTGGAAACCAGGTGGATCTGGAAGTTGCAAACGGTTCATCCGAGGGGTCTTAATGAGTGTCTGTCATTTGCTCCATTTTTATGATTATCCTCTCTATCCCCTTTTCTGCTGCTGCCAGTTGGGTGACTCTTTGTGTCTTTGGTTTTAACATTTGTTTTTATTTTAGTTTTAATTGCAGGCACCTGTCTGATGGTTTTCTTGTGGCTTTCCTTGTTGGGTTGGATGGATATCCTACTTGGGAAGATGAAGATATATCTACTCCTCCATTGTTGTATGGAGAATATGGCGGTTTCAAGGCCTCATTTTTCCCTCATCGCAATACTATGAATGCTGGACTAATAATGCCTCTGTATTTATGTGCCAGTTTACTCTATGGCACATTTTGAATGGAGAATTTGGTGGCTTCAAGGCCTCATCTTTTTTTTCATCACAATACCATGAATGTTGGTTTAATAATGTCTCTGTATTTATGTGCAAGTTTAATTTATAGCACATTTTCATGGAGAATATGGTGGTGCCCTAGTCCTTATTCTTTCTCCATCTCATTATTATGAATGCTGGACTAAGGATGTTGCTGTATCCATATGTAGGTGTATCTTATGGCTCAATATTATGGATGTGTATACTGATGTATATATCGACACGTATACAGCTTTTGTGCGGCTTTATGTATTTAAAATCATGTATTCGATTATATATGATAGGTATGGGCACTGAACACTGGTTACTGTTATTAACTCTGTAATATTATGTGCTCTGCCTCTCATCTTACCGATTATTCTTGCTGCCCAGGTGTAATTTATACACTTAGTTTACATTTCCATTTCTTGTTAATGCCCTATTTGCGCTCCCCTATATATTAATTAATTTGTATATCATTGGTGATGCATTACTACATTGTTATACTAGGGTACTTCATTAGTTGTAGCGCTATTCAGCCCGCTTCTATCTTGTAAGGCCCTTTCAGGGACGCTTACTATTCCCCTTCACAGTTCTGGCAGATTTCCTGCCTTTTGCCCATATCCAAGATGGCCACGGCCGTCTTTCCTGTTCCTGTACATGTGTGGGTGGACGCGCTTCCTGTCCCGCCCCCGTCTGCCTGTGGTCTGTCGTCTGACGTCATGGGGCCCCGTGCTGATCAGCGCCAGCCCAGGCAGCGATGGGGGATGTGGGGGGATTGGTCAGCATCACCCCTCATGATTGGTGCTTGTTTTTACTTCCCCTATTTAAACCGCAATTAACACCCTATTGACACTTCCCCTGAGGAAGGAAGATCATTTCCAAAACGTACGTCGGGGTCAGCTGAGCTTTGGATTCAGTGTCTCTCCCCTTTCCCCTCCTGGTATGTTTACCTTACTTTTGTGTCTTTGTAATTTCACCCCTGATTATATGGCTGTCCAGCTGGGGATTTTACCCCTTACTGCTTTTCACTGGTCTGCCTGTTATATATTGGGTGTTTATACTTGGACACTTATTTATCTTTACCACCAGGTGTTTACTCATGATAAGGGTCAGAGTGAGGTTTTTGACACTGTATACCCCTTTGCTCTGCTTCTGCTTGTGTCACCCTTTGTCTGTCATTGTTTGTGCTTTTCTACCTGTGTTATCTAATAAAGATTTGTGATTTTATCATACCTTGGACATCTATGCACTGATTTCCTTTTGCTGCTTCTTATTGATTACAGTGTGTCCTACACTGATTTTCCATGGGCTGATTGTGTTGGTTTTCTTTTCATCTGCACCCACATGTAATATATGATGTTATACTGTTTCAGCCTTGTGGTCTGTCATTTTTATTTATCGTGCTCTAACAGCTGTAGCTAATGTATGGGAATATAGATATACAGCGCTTCACTACATTAGTGGAAACATAAGCCAATCCCACCGGTCTCCTGTGCAGCTCGCTCCCTGGTCGCGTCTCCTCCTCTGCTACCAATGACTGACAGGTCTCTCCCCATAGACGCATGTAGAGAGACACATATCATTCAAGAGCGGTGAGAAGCCGCAGAATCTTTTCCATCTTATTCATCACTCCATGTCAGGGTCGCCATCAGGGCATGACAGGCATTACACCTGTATGGGGCCCGGTGACTTCGGGGGCCCGCCCAGGCCCGGCGGCCGTGGCGGCGCCTGAGCAAGCTGGGCGCTGCAGCCTGGTCCGCGCATGCCGCTTGGGTCCCGGCCGGGCCCCCCCTACAATTTTTTCAGCGGTTCGGGGCCCCCGTCCTCCCCCTCTGCCTGGTGTTACATTCATTCACTGTGATGTGACAGACAGCAGGGAAGCGCTTGGCTCCTCCTCTCTCCCTCCCCCCCAGGCTCCAGTGCACCATGGTCGGATCTGGTCCACATTCCAGCACTGCCCCCAGGCCCGGCTCACTTGACGTGACGTCACACGCTGCTCCTACTCTTCACTTCCTCATTCCTGAGAAAGCAGAAGAGCGGTGTGCACGTGGCGTCGGCATGGCTGAGACTGGGAGCGGCTGCAGGCCTGCAGAAGACGTCTGTCCCTGGGTGACGTGACGGTCTGACGGTGCGGTGGACGGCCAGCGAGCAGGTAAGTGAATATTCTTTTTCTTTTATGTCTGACTCTGTATGCAAAGCCTGCTGATCATGGGGACATCGGGGGCCTGTTGTCCAGACTCAGTCTGTTCAGGGGGGGTCTGGGGGCCCCGGCGCCGGTTGTGTCTAATCATGGGGGACATTGGTGGTCCTGTTGGGACCCAGGGTCCCACCCTGCTGTCTGTGGGGGGGTCTGGGGTACCCAGGGGCCCAGCTGTCTGTGGGGGGGGGTCACCCAGGGGCCCAGCTGTCTGTGGGGGGGTCACCCAGGGGTCCAGCTGTCTGTGGGGGGGTCACCCAGGGGTCCAACTGTCTGTGGGGGGGTCACCCAGGGGCCCGGCTGATGATGGGGGGGGACCAAGGGGCTGATGGGGTGATCCAGGGCTCAGGGGGACAGATCTCCAGTGCCAAGATTAGTAGGCACATTGTTGACTGTCTCGACCTGCAGCTCAGCCCGTAGTCCTATCCTTTTAGATATCACAGACTGTGCTGAGCAGTACCAGCATGTTGACTGTCTCCACCTGCAGCTCAGCCCGTAGTCCTATCCTTTTAGTTATCACAGACTGTGCTGAGCAGTACCAGCATGTTGACTGTCTCCACCTGCAGCTCAGCCCATAGTCCTATCCTTTCAGTTATCACAGACTGTGCTGACCAGTACCAGCATGTTGACTGTCTCTACCTGCAGCTCAGCCCATAGTCATATATGGGGTATCAGCCTACTCAGGACAAATTGCACAACTTCTGTTAGGGTCCAATTTCTCATGTTACACTTGGGGAAAAACAAACATTGGGGAGGAAAAGATCATTTTTCTGAAAATAAAATTAGATTTTAGATTGGCACCTAATAAAAACCAAATGCAAGCGGTTAGTATGTTAATCAAAAGCACAAGACAATAGAAAAGGCCGCTTTGTAAACAGGGTTAAAGTTAGAGTAGAAAAAAAGGGGTTACTAGAAATACTAGGGTCAATGATAATACCCGCGGAGGGATTTTGGAAGGTTCGTATGGTGGAGGAGGAGCTAGGGTGGAGGCGGAACTGGGGGTGGAGCCTGGGTGGAGTCTCAAGGGGGGCCCCATAAATTTTGCCAGTATGGGGCCCCGAAATTCCTAGTGGCAGCCCTGCTCCATGTTCTTTGCTTACTTTCTGCTGAAAATTTAATGGGTGAAGAAAATGTGACTTTCTAGAAGTCGGGATCAAAGCAGGAGCCATCAGATCTTCAATCTCACACTCTCCTAAGTGACTGATTTTGGTTGTTTGCAATTGATGAAATATCACCCAGTTGTTCTGCAGAACACTACTGCGTCCAGTCAGTATGAGACTGACAAGTAGCCTGCCAGACCCACAATTCTGAAGTAACATGCAGGAGACCCAGAAGCTATTGTCAGGCATCCATTTGCCATGAAAGCTCATCAGCACCCATGAACCAATGATGACAGATTGGGCACCCTCCATACGCCAAAATCCTCCTGTGATTCTGTCCCTATTAACAGTGGCATATGTGGGGTTAAACTGCTGCGCTCAGTGAGAAGATGGATCCTAGCAGTTATTATAGGAGCTCGGCTGTGTATATCAGTCAGGCTCCTGCACTTACCCCCATGTCACGTCAGCAGCACCCTACAATTGGCCGCACGGTAACTATAAGTGGAAAGTTTAGAGATTCACAATGAACGTCTTGCTTAAAATACATCTTTTTCATGATATTCGTTTTATTGAGAGCATTTTTCACAAATGTAATGAAATTTATTATCATTTCCTTTCCCTTTCCATCTACTTTTTCAAAAAATTCAATCACGTCTTCTAAGGAGCAGCAGCAATCCGGGTTTCCGGTTTTAAATAGTTCAACTGAGTGATGAAATCTAACAAAGAAGCCCGGATAATGTGTTCAACCATCGCTGAGCCCCAGTGGCCTAATGGATAACGCACTGGCCTCCTAAGCCAGGGATTGTGGCTTAGAGTCTCATCTGGGGTGATTGGTGTTGATACAAGTGTTTATTTTGATTTTCTTCCTACATTTCTTTATGGTCTCCATTATGGTAAAGGTAATGTTTGTACTAAGAGTAACTTTCTTGAACTTTGCCAGTGATTGTCATTTATACACTATAAATCTCACTATAAATGGCTGTTTTTTATTTGCCATATGGTTCACAACATATAGGCCTTAGGCTACTTTCACACATCAGGTTTTCGGCGTCAGGCGCGATCCGGCGTCGTGCCGGATCCGGCAAATGTTTCGTAAAACCGGATGTGACGGATCCGGTTTTCTGCCGGATCCGTCTTTTTCTTGACAGACAAAACCGGATCCGTCTCATCCGGTTCATCCGTTTTTCTATCCGTTTTTCGACGGATTACGCCGGATCCGGTTTTTAAAATTGACCCTTGTGGCCTTCCGAACGGGATTGGCTACTGGAAAACTATATATACCGTGTTCCTACAGCCCTTCTTTGACAGGTTGTAGAGGAGAAAGTGCAGGTTGGAGAGAAGAGCAAGTACTGGCGAAGATGGATGTTGTCATTGGAAATATTTTGAAGAATTTGGCGGATTTTATAGCGGAGGCGAATCGTTTGAGGGTGATTGTTCTGGAGAAGCAGAGAGCGAGACAGCAGCGCATCAGGCATCGTAGATGACGTTTGTGGATCCACCCCATCACAGCCAAGAGAATGACGCGTGGGGTCTATTCTACACTCTGCATGGACCTTCGACGAAACCCGGATACATTTTTTGGATATGTTAGGATGAAAATGGAGAATTTTGATTACTTGGTGGAGCGCATTGCACACCTCATAAGAAAAGCGGACACCTATTGCCGCTTCTCTGTTTCACCCGCAGAGCGTCTGATGGTGACTTTAAGGTAAGCCACATTTATTGGATATGCTCGCATCAGAGCACACTTTCACTGCAATCTTGTTGGTGGTAGTTTATATCTCCAAGTGTTATAGGTCAGTTTTGGTATGTAATGCTGTGATTTAAAACTAATTTATTGTTTTTTAATTCCCCACAGATTTCTTGCAACTGGAGAATCCCTTTCGTCACTGCATTTCCAGTACAGACTCGGGATTTCCACCATATCTGGAATTGTGAAGTACACATGCCGTGCACTGTGGGACTCCTTAGCTGAAGAGTTTTTACCAGAGCCCACAACAGAGAGGTGGATTGAAATTGCTGACAAGTAGAGTTGAGCGATACCGTCCGATACTTCAAAGTATCGGATCGGAATGGATCGGCCGATCTTAAAAAAAAAAGTATCGGTATCGCCGATTCCGATACCGGAAGTCCCATTCAAGTCTATGGGACTTCCGGTATCGGAATAAGAAAAATCCTGTTTTTCCCTTGTACAGCCTCTCTGGGGTCTGTACGGGCCTTTCGGGGGGCTGTGCCAGCCTGCCGGGGGGTCTGTGCAGGCTCCGGTGGTCTGTGCCGGCCTGCCGGGGGGCTGTGCCGGCCTGCCAGGGGGGCTGTGCAGGCTCCGGTGGGCTGTGCCGGCCTGCCAGGGGGGCTGTGCAGGCTCCGGGGGGCTGTGCCGGCCTGCCGGGGGGCTGTGCAGGCTTCGGGGGTCTGTGCAGGCATCGTCCGATGGGACTACAAGTCCCATCGGGCGATGCCTGCTACCATGACAGTGATTGACACATTAGCCAATGATGGGACAGTAGTAGTCCCATCATCCGGCTAATGTGTTGAATGTAAAAAAAATAAAATAAAAAAATTTACATGCTACATACATACAACATGCATACTACATACATGCTACATTCATACTACATATATGCTACATACATACTACATACATACTACATGCATGCTACATACATGCTACATATATACTACATGCATGCTACATACATACTGCATGCTACATGCATGCTACATACATACTACATTCATACTACATGCAACATACATACTACATACATATACATGCAACATACATACTACATGCATGCAACATGCATACTACATATATACTACATATATGCTACATACATACTACATATATACTACATGCATGCTACATACATACTACATGCTACATACATACTACATACATACTACATACTACATACATACTACATACTAAATGCTACATACATACTACATATATACTACATGCATGCTACATACATACATACTGCATGCTATTAACATAACAAACCACAAAAATACTCACCCACGATCCGAAGCAGTCCACGAGTGTGTCCCACGACGATCTTGGGTAGAGAACTGCAGCATCAGCTGTTGCTGCCGTTCTCTACGGGCTGCAGGAATCCAATGACGGAAGGTAGGTATCCTTCCGCACTGTATTCCTCCGCCACTTAAAAAAAAAAAAAGTCCCTAGTCTCACTTTCTGCCATTGCTGTGTGGGAAATTCCCACGCAGCAATGGCATAAAGTGAGACTAGGGACTTTTTTTTTTTTAAGTGGCGGAGGAATACAGTGCGGAAGGATACCTACCTTCCGTCATTGGATTCCTGCAGCCCGTAGAGAACGGCAGCAACAGCTGATGCTGCAGTTCTCTACCCAAGATCGTCGTGGGACACACTCGTGGACTGCTTCGGATCGTGGGTGAGTATTTTTGTGGTTTGTTATGTTAATATTTATTCCGTAAAAGACAATGGCTTCGGGGAACAATGTGACAAGTATTGGTAAGTATGTTACTCTGTTATATGTACTGTATGTCTATGTATGTATTGTATGAATGTATTGTATCTAGTATGTATGTGGTATGTATGTAGTATGTATGTAGTATGTATGTAGCATGCATGTAGCATGCAGTATGTATGTAGCATGCATGTAGTATATATGTAGTATGTATGTAGCATGTAGTATGTATGTAGCATGCATGTAGTATATATGTAGTATGTATGTAGTATATATGTAGTATGTATGTAGCATGTAGTATGTATGTAGCATGCATGTAGTATATATGTAGTATGTATGTAGCATGCATGTAGCATGCATGTAGTATGTATGTAGTATATATGTAGTATGTATGTAGCATGCATGTAGTATATATGTAGTATATATGTAGTATGTATGTAGCATGTAGTATGTATGTAGCATGCATGTAGTATGTATGTAGTATGTATGTAGCATGTAGTATGTATGTAGCATGCATGTAGTATATATGTAGTATGCATGTAGTATGTATGTATGTAGTATGTATGTAGTATGTATGTAGCATGCATGTAGTATGTATGTAGCATGCATGTAGTATGTATGTAGTATTTTTTTTTTTATTTAACACATTAACCGGATGATGGGACTACTACTGTCCCATCATTGGCTAATGTGTCAATCACTGTCATGGTAGCAGGCATCGCCAGATGGGACTTGTAGTCCCATCGGACGATGCTTGCACAGACCCCCGGACATCAGCACAGCCCCCCGGCAGGCCGGCACAGCCCCCCGGCAGGCCGGCACAGCCCCCCGGCAGGCCGGTACAGACCCCCACAGGGTGCACAGACCACCGGCAGGCCGGCACAGCCCCCCGGCAGGCCGGTACAGACCCCCACAGGGTGCACAGACCACCGGCAGGCCGGCACAGCCCCCCGGCAGGCCGGTACAGACCCCGGGCAGTCCACACAGCCCCCCGGCACCGCGCATCATGATGACGTCAGGCTGTCAATCAACTTTGAACTTCCGATTCCGATGCCGACTTCCGATATTGAAAAAATATCGGAAGTCGGTATCGGAATTCCGATACAGCAAGTATCGGCCGATACCCGATACTTGCGGTATCGGAATGCTCAACACTACTGACAAGTTTCAACAGATATGTCAGTTTCCAAACTGCTCGGGCGCTGTGGACGGGAAACATATCCGCATTGTAAAGCCAGCTGGATCGGGATCGGAATATTTCAATTACAAGAAATATTTTTCAATTGTCCTCATGGCCATCGCTGACGCGGAATACAAATTTATTGCGGTTGATATTGGGGCCTATGGCCGCTCCAATGACTCTCAAGTTTTCAAACTGTCTGCCATGGGGCGTAAACTGTATGGAAACACCTTCCAGTTCCCACCACCTAGACCGCTGCCGCAAACATCTGGTCCACCTATGCCATTTGTCTGTGTAGGGAATGAAGCCTTCCAGCTGTCAGAACACCTTTTGAAACCGTACTCTAGCAGAGGATTGACAAGACCAAAATGCATTTTTAATTACCGCCTCACAAGAGCAAGAAGAATGGTTGAATGTACCTTTGGTATTCTGACAGCCAAATGGCGGGTCCTATTGACTGCGATCAACCTCAAGACAGAAACTGTGGACGAGGTGATCAAAGCGTGCGTGGTACTCCACAATTTTGTTATCTGCAAGGAACCCATTTCCATTGAGGACACCTCTGAAGAAACCACCTTGCAAGATTACCATGACATTACCACTAGAAGTTCTGTGACGGTTTCAGTAATGAGGGACAATTTTGCACTATACTTTGTCACCTCAAGGCAGAGTACACTGGCAGGATGACAGAGTGTGAAAGATTTGTGCCCTAACCAAACTTGTGTACCTTCTGGACCAACAGTATATACCTTTGCCAACCAAAGTTGGCTATCTTGTCATGGTCTTACTATTTTTAGCTTTAGGCCACAGGTGTGTACCTGGTTGTGTTTTATGCTAAGTATTTCACCTTTTAACAAAAGTTGTGTACATTGTTAGGAAATCACCAACAATAAACACAACTTTTTAGGTGAAATACTTTGCTTCAAACACAACCAGGAACACAACTGTGGCAAAAAGCTAAAATTTACCCACAGTTATATACCTAGTTTTGAATACCATTTCACCTTTTAAATACCCTGTATTTAACCTTTTTCGCCGCAGAAAGAAATGACAGACAACCAGTGTAAAATAATTTAACTTTTATTGAAAAATGTTTTTTTTAGTAAACTTTTTTAAAATTTTAATAAACTTGTTTAATAAAACTTTGAAACCATAAAACTGGTCATTTTTATTTAAATACACACATTATAAATCTGTGTAGTGTGTGGTGGAAATACTGCTGGAGGGGCTGCGGGACACTTCGACACTGGGAGTGTGGAGAGAGGACTGGGATCGTGGTGGGGAAGGAACAGTTAGAGGTGAAGGTGTGGAAAAATCTACAGAATGGGTGGACATGTGGGAAGCAGAAGAGGTGGTGGGTGGTGGAGTGGAGGGTTGGGCAGGGACTGTAGGAGCAGATGATGTTGATGGCAAGTTGTATGGGGAAGGAGTTTGGTACGGGGCAGGTTGCTGGAAGTGGGGAGATGTCTGGTACGGGGCAGGTTGCTGGAAGTGGGGAGATGTCTGGTACTGGGGAGGTTGCTGGTACTGGGGAGTTTGCAGGTACTGGGGAGGTTGCTGGTACTGGGGAGGTTGCTGGTACTGGGGAGGTTGCTGGTACTGGGGAGGTTGCTGGTACTGGGGAGGTTGCTGGTACTGGGGAGGTTGCTGGTGCTGGGGAGGTGGATGGTGCTGGGGAGGTGGATGGTGCTGGGGAGGTGGATGGTGCTGGGGAGGTGGATGGTGCTGGGGAGGTGGAGGATGGGAAGTGGCTGGAGGGGGTGTAGATGTAATAGGAGGGGGAGGATGGAAAGTGGCTGGAGGGGGTGTAGATGTAATAGGAGGGGGAGGATGAAAAGTGGCTGGAGGGGGTGTAGATGTAATAGGAGGGGGAGGATGGAAAGTGGCTGGAGGGGGTGCAGGTGGAGGAACTACTGTGGTGGGAGGAGGAGGTTGGGAGGTAACTTGCTGGAGAGCAGCGTGGCATGAATGCATTACATGCATCTGCTGGGCAGGAGAGAGCGTTTCCATGCGCTCCACAACAGACCTGAAAAAGGTGTGGTTTGGCGAAGATCTTGCTTCTGAATGCATGGTTTGCAGAAGTGTCTTCACCTCCAGAATGCTGGAGTTGATCTGCTGATAGCCTGCGGAGATTTGCTCTGACAAGACTTTTAGACAGTTCTGGAAAGATGCATTCAGATGCAAGAGCTCTGGCGCATAAGTCTTTTCCTGACCCCTCTGCCGCTGCCGCCCAGTACCCGCAGGTGTACTAGAGGTGGCAGGGGCAGAAGGGTGGGGTAAAGGGAAAGCGATCTCCTCACCAGCAGCTTCATGTAATGTAGGCGGCCACGATGCTCCTGTGCTGGTGGATGGGACAGATGGGTCGAATGTGTGGGAAGGCTGGGAAGGTGCAGATGTACCGGGGCGGTCGAAGTGTCCCTCGGTGCCGGTCTACTCAGGGATCGCCTCAGAAGGGTCCAATCGTGCAGGCTCCCGAGTGATGCTCACCGTGCTGTGGAATAAAGAGAAAAAAAAACAATTAAAGTACTGACATGGTATGGCCCTGGCTGAAAAAAAAAATTTACATCTAACATTTTTTTTCACATGTGGTGTGTAATATTTACCTTCTAGTGACCATTGTTTCCCGGAGGAACGACAGGGCTTCTGCGTACTTGTACTTGCTCCTGCGTCCTCCAGATCCACTCGGGGCCCGCATCTCTTTATTGAACTCCTTCTTGAAACGATCCCTCACAGACCGCCACAGATTCACAATTCTGTTCCCTGAAACGAGAAAGGACAAAGTGGTTAGTATACAACATCAGTGTTTCCCAAACTCCAGTCCTCATGGTCCCCAGGGGTCATGTTTTCAGGATTTCCATAGTAAATAGAAATCCTGAACACATGATCCGTGGGGACCACGAGGACTGGAGTTCGTGAAACACTGGTTTACATCAAGCAACCGGTACTGTATATACTTACGCTCTTTAATCTGGGCCCGAACATCGAGGTCCTCCCAGCGGCCCACAAGGAGCGAACAGATTTCCTCCCAGAGTCGTCGGGTAACAATAAGGTCAGCGTGGCGGCGGTCAGCCATATTCCAGAGCTGCTCCCTTTCTCTGACGAGATCGATGAGGTGGTCCACATCGAGTCCTCCATCCTCACCGTCAGAGTCGGGAGCACGCTGTGAAGGCTGTTAAAGAAAAAGACAAAAATAACATAATTAGCCTCCACAAAAGAAATGAAATAAAAAGTGCAAAAAAACAAAGCAAAAATATTTATACTTACACGCTGGTGACCGCCGCGTTGCTGTCGCCGACGACCCTGGGAGGCACTGCGAGGACCTCTTGGCCGAGCACCAGATTGGGAAGACTAGAGAAGAAAACAAAAAATGTTATGTCTTTGGATGTAGGCATTTGTTTGCTGTGTGTGGTCTGCAGAACATTGTTTTCTATGTGTTGTGTGTAGTGTGATGTTGTGTTTCTGCGTTTGATGCAAAAAACTTACCAATTGTGAGCCCACTCCAGGTGTCTGTCCACCCCTTCCTTCTTCTTCTGGGAGCTCCTCTTCATCTTGTGAATCCTGTTTTGAAATAAAAGGCAATGAATAGACATATATTACAGAGATGATGGATTTTGGAAATAAAAACTTACCGTCAAACGCTGACGATGCGAGGGAGGGCTCCCAGAAGATGATGTGCTGTCTTCCTGGTGGCCACACTCCATGCCTGTGGGTGGTGTTCCAGCTGCTGCCATTGCTGCTGCTGCTGCATCTATTGGGCGGCTGTTGAATAAAGAGAAACAAAGGGCCAATGAATATCTTGATATTCAATAGCCCTAGTTTGGAGGAATGGGGGATTTGATAATTACCGTCTCTCATCTGCTGCTGGCCTCCCCTCCTCAGCATGTTCCATTTGCTGCTCCATTTGGGGTGGTGGTGGTGCTGATGGTGCTGCAGTGGTCTCCTGCCTTCTCCCGCTGCGCTTGGTTGCTTTCTTGGGTGGCATGTTGGGTGTGGCTGTGGGTCCCACTGTCTTGCTTTTATATATGTCTTGTGGGCAGAGCTACTGAGCATGCTCAGACAAAAAAAAACGGATCCGGCCACCGGATCCGGCTTTCGCCGGATCAGGCGCATTGCGGCGCTCATAGGCTTTCATTGTGTGAAAAAGCCGGACGCGCCGGATCCGGCGTGTCCGGCTTTTTCGCCGGAGACAAAAAACGTTACAGTAGCCGTTATTTCCAGACGCCGGATCGCGACACATTGCCGGATCCGGCGAAAACCGGATGAAACGCATGGCCATCCGGCGCGATCCGGCGCAAATGCAAGTCAATGGGGGGGAAACCGGATCCGGCATTGCATTTCGCCGGATCCGGTTTCTGTCAAAAGCGCCGGATCGCGCCTGACGGCGAAAACCTGATGTGTGAAAGAGGCCTTATTGATGCTAATTTGTATGTCCTTTATAAATAGGCGTGGCTCACAGCATTCTCTGTGGTCGTGTCTTTAGGCTGCTCTGCATTATTACCCTGAGAGCAATGCCCCTTTTGTAAAAGACATATAAATTATTATTAAAGAAAAATGCCCATATCTCAGGACTAGTGTTGAGCGATACCACCCGATACTGAAAAATATCGTATCGGAATGCATCGGCCTATCTAAAAAGAGTATCGGGTGTCGCCGATTCCAATCCCGGAAGTCCCATTCAAGTCAATGGAACAGAAATATCGGAATTAAAAAAACCCTTTCTTTCCCTGTCAGTTAATTCTACATGAAGAAAAACAACTAATAATAATGTAGAATGTATTGTGGGAGGTGTAGGATACATTAAAGCCACAGAGGTTTAGCCCAATCAAATGGAATAGCAGGAATTTTTTTTTTTTTTTTTTAAGACGTTCGTAGTTACAAAGATATTGACTATGTTAAAGTCTTTAATTTTTTTGTCAGATATGTATGTTTCACTACTTCCATGCTCTTCACCTTCTTTTTTACTTCTCCCACACTTTCTCCTTCATCATTTTCAGCAGCAGCAGCAGCAGCAGTATCTTCTTCTTCTTCCTATTCTTCTTCATCATATTCTTATTTGTGTCAGGCATTCCTGTAGTTGTTATCTATAAAAGTTTGAAGATTACACCTTCCGTTCAGCCTGTCACAAAAGATTTGCAACAGGTCCAGGGGCACCACGAGGAGGAACGGACTCACCCCCATACACTGCTTAGTCTTCTTCTGCTTATAATTTAGATAATATCATTTGCTCTTATTTTTAGTCTTATGCTTAATGTTCTTCTGCTTTTGGTTTTTATGCTTCTTGGTCTTCTGTCTCTTGTTGTTCTGCATCTTGGTGGTTGTCTTCCTGTTCTTTGTCCTCTTGGTCATCTTCTTCAGGGTAATCTTTTAGGTATTCTTCTGTATGGTCTTCAGGGTCGTCGTCTTCAGGGTTATTGTCAGGGAGATCCAGAGTGAGAATCAAAAACCATTTCCACAAGCTTGAACTTTGAAAAGTAGCAGAAGTTACAAGAAGGCTGAGGAACTGGCGAGAACCAGCTGATGGTACTGGAACCCAGAGTGGCAACAGAACAAACAAGAGCCAATGGCACAACCGTGGACTAGCTGACGGTGCTGGAACACGGTTACTAAGCAGGAGGTACCTGTGCTCCAAAGCACTACCAAGGACCAGCAGACATTGGTGGAACTCGGTTACCGACAAGGAGGCACCTAGGCCAAAGGCTCTGCCGGGAACCAGCTGACGTTGCTGGAACCCGGATGGGTAGCAGAAGGTACCCATGATTAACAAAGTGTCGCGTCCGCGAGCAGGCCGCAGTTACCGAAACCCACAGTCCTACAGGGGGTATTTTCCTATTGGCACTATGGAACCAATCTTTGTTACCAGAACCCGCAGTCCACATAGGAAGCACTGAAACTGCAGGCACCATAGACTCGGCTAACTCGACCGCAACACGACAGGACAACGTATCAGTGGCAAAGTGACGTTGACACTACCCGGAAACAGCAGGCGTGCTGTAACCTGGCTGGGCAGGAGGGAGTACCGGTGCCAAAGACACTGCCGAGAACCAGCTGACGGTGCTGGAACCCGGAGGGGCAGCAGAATGAACAATAGCCAATGGCACAACTGTGGACCAGCTGACGGTGCTGGAACACGGTTACTAAGCAGGAGGTACCTGTGCTCCAAAGCACTAACAAGGACCAGCAGACGTTGGTGGAAATCGGATACCGACAAGGAGGCACCTCAGCCAAAGGCACTGCCGAGAACCAGCTGACGGTGCTGGAACCCGAATGGGTAGCAGAAGGTACCCATGAAAAACAAAGTTGCAAGGCCGCGAGCCGGCTGCAGTTACCGAAACCCACAGTCCTACAGGGGGTGCTTGTCCTATTGGCACTATGGAACCAGTCTTTGTTACCAGAACCCGCAGTCCACATAGGAAGCACTGAAACTGCAGGCACCATAGACTCGGCTAACCCGACCACAACACGACAGGACAACGTATCAGTGGCAAAGTGACGTTGACACTACCCGGAAACAGCAGGCATGCTGTAACCAGGCTGGGTAGGAGGGAGTACCCGTGCGATAGACACTGCCGAGAACCAGCTGACGGTGCTGGAACCCGGAGGGGCAGCAAAATGAACAAGAGCCAATGGCACAACCGTGGACCAGCTGAAGGTGCTGGAACACGGTTTCTAAGCAGGAGTTACCTGTGCTAAAAAGCACTATCAAAGACCAGCAGACGTTGCTGGAACTCGGATACCAAGAAGGAGGCACCTAGGCCAAAGGCTCTGCCGAGAAACAGCTGACGGTGATGGAACCTGGCTGGGCAGGAGGGAGTACCCATGGCAAACACACTTCTGAGCAGCAACATGCGATGTTGAAGCCCAGGGATCAATCATGCAGCAGGCTGAGGCCAACTTGGAGCAAGTTTTATATTGGTTGTACACAACTACTGATTGTAACCGTGCTCCACTTTGGCCTCTGGCTCTACTGTCTCTAGTAATTCCCCTGGCCTCCAGCCACGCCAGTTGCTGCTCTGCAGTGTTGTCTGCACAATCCACACTTGTTCCTGTGTTACTGGGGCTCAGTCACGTCAGTTGATCCCCTGATGTGTGTCCGGCAAGGTGTCCTGCTCTGTCCACATTCCCACAACTATTAATGGGAATGGGGACAGAGCAGGAGACATTGCCGGACACACATCAGGGGATCAACTGACGTGACTGAGCCCCAGTAACACAGGAACAAGTGTGGATTGTGCAGATGGCACATCAGAGCAGCGACTGGCGGGGTTGGAGGCCAGGGGAAATACTAGAGACAGTACAGCCAGAGGCCTAAGTGGACCACTGTTAAAAGTCAGTAGTAGTGTGATGTTGGAGGCAGCAGGAGATTTTGCCATCCGCACAGCAGGGGAACAGCTGGCATTACTGAACCCCACTAACACAGGAGCTAGTGTGTGTTTCTCTTTGAAGACGGCACTTCTGAACACCAACTGGCATTGTTGGAGCCCAGGATGAGGCATGGAGCAGGCTGAGGCCAACTTGCAGCACGTTTTATAGAGTTTGTAGACTACTACTGATTGTAACCGTGCTCCACTTAGGCCTCTGGCTCCACTGTCTCTAGTATTTCCCCTGGCCTCCAACCCTGCCAGTGACAGCTCTGAAGTGGCATTAGCACAATCCACACTTGTTCTTGTGTTACTTGGCCTCAGTCCCGTCAGTTGATCCCCTGATGTGTGTCCGGCAAGGTCTCCTGCTCTGTCCTCATTCACACTACTAGTAATGGGAATGTGGACAGAGCAGGAGACCTTGACGGACACACATCAGGGGATCAACTGACGTGACTGAGGCCAAGTAACACAGGAACAAGTGTGGATTGTGCAGACGCCACTTCAGAGCTGTCACTGGCGGGGTTGGAGGCCAGGGGAAATACTAGAGACAGTGGAGCCAGAGGCCTAAGTGGAGCAGGGTTAAAAATCAGTAGTAGTTTGAATGTGGATGGAGCAGGAGACTTTGCTGTCCACACAGCAGGGGAGCAGCTGGCATTACTGAACTCCAATAACACAGGAGCGAGTGTTTCATTCTGTGTGGACGGCACTTCCAGGCTACAACTGGCTGTGTTGTAGCCCAGGATCAATGCTCCGAGCAGGCTGAGGCCTACTTGGAGCGAGGAGAAAAAGCGTTGTAGTGTGAGTTTGGAGGCAGCAGGAGACTTTGCCATCCACACAGCAGGGGAACAGCTGGCGCTACTGAACCCCACTAACACAGGAGCGAGTTTTTCAATCTGTGCGGACGGCACTTCCAGGCTACAACTGGCTGTGTTGTAGCCCAGGATGAATCATGCAGCAGGCGGAGGACAACTTGCAGCTGGTTTTATAGAGGTTGTAGACTACTACTGATTGTCACCGTGCTCCACTATGGCCTCCAGCTCCACTGTCTCTAGTATTTCCCCTAGCCAACAAGCCCGCCAGTTACAGCTCTGAAGTGGCGTCTGCACAATCCACACTTGTTCCTGTGTAACTGTGGCTCAGTCCCGTTTGTTGATTCCCTGATGTGTGTCTGGCAAGCTCTCCTGCTCAGTCCTCATTCACACTACTAATAATGTGAATGTGGACAGAGCAGGAGACCTTGCCGGACACACATCAGGGGATCAACTGATGGTACTGAGCCACAGTAACTGATGTTGTTGGAGCCCAGGGTGAGGCATGGAGCAGGCTGAGGCCTGATGGTGTTGGCATGTGGAGGCAGCACTAGACTTTGCCATCTACACAGCAGGGGAACAGCTGGCATTACTGAAACCCACTAACACAGGAGCTAGTGTGTTTTTCTCTGCGAAGATGGCACTTCTGAACACCAACTGGCGTTGTTGGAGCCCAGGATGAGGCATGGAGCAGGCTGAGGCCTGATGGTGTTGGCATGTGGAGGCAGCAGGAGACTTTGCCATCTACACAGCAAGGGAACAGCTGGCAATACTGAACCCCACTAACACAGGAGCTAGTGTGTGTTTCTCTGCGAAGACGGCACTTCTGAACACCAACTGACGTTGTTGGAGCCCAGGATGAGGCATGGAGCTGGCTGAGGCCAACTTGCAGCATGTTTTAGAGAGGTAGTAGACTACTACTGATTGTAACAGTGCTCCACTATGGCATCCGGCTCCACTGTCTCTAGTATTTCCCCTGGCCTCCAACCCCGCCAGTGACAGCTCTGAAGTGGCGTCAGCACAATCCACACTTGTTCCTGTGTTGTTTGGGCTCAGTCCCGTCAGTTGATCCCCTGATGTGTGTCCGGCAAGGTCTCCTGCTCTGTCCTCATTCACACTACTAGTAATGGGAATGTGGACAGAGCAGGAGACCTTGCCGGACTCACATCAGGGGATCAACTGACGTGACTGAGGCCAAGTAACACAGGAACAAGTGTGGATTGTGCAGACGCCACTTCAGAGCTGTCACTGGCGGGGTTGGAGGCCAGGGGAAATACTAGAGACAGTGGAGCCAGAGGCCTATGTGGAGCAGGGTTAAAAATCAGTAGTAGTTTGAATGTGGATGGAGCAGGAGACTTTGCCGTCCACACAGCAGGGGAGCAGCTGGCGTTACTGAACCCCACTAACACAGGAGCTAGTGTTTTTCTGTGTGCAGATGACACATCTGAGCGACAACTGGCTGTGTTGAAGCCCAGGGATTATAGTTCAGGTGGTAGAAACATGAACACAACAGGAGACCTGGATACAGTTGCCAACCAATTATTTAGTCGGGAATAGGAATGGCAAATTCTGGGGAGATTCAGGCCTTGTTCATTTTCAGAAAAGTAAGCCGGTCGACGTTATCGGAAGAAAGTCGCGTGCGACGGTCTGTTAGTACACCACCTGCGGCACTAAAGACGCGTTCCGATAATACACTGGCAGCAGGGCAAGCCAGCACCTTCAATGCATACTGGCTAAGCTCTGGCCATGTATCCAGCTTAGAGACCCAAAACTTGAAGGGGGAAGAGCCATCTGGGAGTACACTTGCAGGGCAAGACATGTAGTCTGTCACTTTCTGACGGAAACGTTGCCTCCTGCTGACTGGAGCCGTCAGTGATGGTGTAGACAATTGTGGTGGACACACAAAACTTTGCCGCATTTGGGCCATAATGGTCTTGCCTTGTGCTGAGGCGCTGCCTCTGCTCCCTCTTTGTGCGAGTTTCCTCCACTGGCTCGACGCACAGAGGTGCTTTGTAAAGCACTAGCACCACTGCTGTCGGGTGGAATGGAAAACATGATGGACTGCACCAGTGTGTCTTGGTACTCCCGCAGTTTACACTCCCGGTTCAACGTTGGTATGAGGGTTTTCAAGTTGTCCCGGTAGCGAGGATCTAGGAGGGTGTACACGCAATAATCAGCCGTGTAGAGAATGTGGGCGATGCGGCGGTCGTTTCTCAGGCACTGCAGCATGAAGTCAACCATGTGCTGCAGACTCCCAACTGCCAAAGAACCGCTGTCCCCTGCTTGAGGCGTGATCTCTGCCTGCTGTGCATCACCCCACCCTCGCTGTAGATACTGACTAGAGCTTTGTGTACCTCCCTCCTGTGGAGAGGTGTCTTCCTCCTCCATCGACTCCTCCTCATCCTCCTCACAAAGTGTCCCCTGCCTAGGCCTTTGTGAGGAAGCGCGTAGCGCAGACTGTCCAGAAGCAGATGGCATTTGGGACTTCTCATCCTCCACCTCTTCCAAAACCTCATCCCTTAGTGCTTGCAGTGTTTTTTGAAGCATGCAGATAAGGGGGACAGTCATGCTGACTACTACATCATCTGCACTCGCCATCCGCGTGGAATCATCGAAGGCACGCAAAACGAGGCAGATGTCCTTCATAGAGGCCCACTCAGTGGTGCTAAAGTGTGACCGGCGCACATTGCGACTTGTTTGCACCTGAAGCAGCTGGTACTCCATGACTGCTGCCTGCTGCTCACACAACCGCTTCAACATATGTAACGTTGAATTCCACCTGGTGGGTAGGTCACATATGATGCGATGTTCCGGGAGACGTAATCGGCGCTGCAGAGCAGCAAGGCGCGATCTTGCCGTGCTGGAACGACGCAAGTGAGCGCACTCTATGCGGACCTTGTGCAGCAGTGCATCAAGATCCGGATAGTCCCTCAGAAAGCTCTGCATGACCAAGTTGAGCACATGTGCCAGACATGGGATGTGGGTGAGGTTGCCTAGGCCAAGAGCTGCCACCAGATTTCGGCCATTGTCACACACTACCAAGCCCGGCTGGAGATTCGCTGGCACAAACCACACATCGCTCTCCTGCTTGATGGCATTCCAGAGCTCCTGCGCTGTGTGGCTTTGATTCCCCAAAGAAATCAATTTCAGTACGGCCTGTTGAGGTTTGGCCACGGCTGTGCTCATATCGGTCGTAACAGGCTCCTGCAGCACTGTTTCAGAGGAACTTGAGTCGGAAGAGGAGTCAATATGTACAGACTGGATTCCTGCAATCCGTGGAGTTGGCAGAACACGTAGAGCGCCACTCTCCAGATCTGTACCCGGCTCCACAACATTGACCCAATGGGCAGTGAGGGAAAGGTATCGTCCCTGTCCATGGTTACTGGTCCACGCATCAGTGGTCAGGTGGACCTTGCTACTGACGGCGTTTAGTAGCGCATGTTTTATGTTTGCCTCCACATTTTTCTGCAGGGCAGGGACGGCTCGCCTGCTGAAATAAAAGCGGCTGGGCACGGTGTATTGTGGAACTGCCAATGCCATGAAGTCCCGGAAGGTGTCAGTCTCCACCAGCCTCAATGACAGCATTTCAAGGGCCAGTAGTTTGGCAATGTCAGCATTCAGAACCTGTGCTCGGGGATGGTTTGCCAAGTATGGCCGCCTTTTCTCCCATGCCTGTGCTACTGATGGCTGCCGAGTGGCCTGGGAGTGTGAGGATGACTTGGAACGTGGTGCTGTGGGTGGAATGTCACAGGGTCTCCGGACAACAGTGCCAGAGGTTCTTCGTTGGCGATCCTGTGAGGAAGCCGAACCAGCTGTGTGTGAGCTGGAGGAAGAGGCCCCAACACGAGCTGAAGAGGGGGTAGGTGGTGCTGTACGTTGGCCTACGTCTTCAGTGTGTCTTTGTAACTCCACCTCGTGCTTGGTCCACACATGTTTCCACATGTTAGTGGTATTGAGGTTGCTGACATTTTTCCCTCTTTTGACTCTCTGATGACACACCTTGCATTTGACAATGCAAATGTCATCTGCAACTGTGTCAAAAAAGGACCACGCACTGCAATTCTTGGGAGCGCCCATTTTGCCTTTTGAAAGTGGAATGCTCCTATCGGGTGCCGAAGTGGAGGCAACAGGCAACCAAGTCTGCCCTCTCCCTCTCCCTCCGGTTTTGGCCGTTCGGGGAATCTCTTCCTCAGAGCTGCTCCCACCACCTTCCTTTTCCTCACGCCATGATGGGTCAAGGACCTCATCATCTACACTCCCCTCATCAAACACCTGCTTCTCCTGGGTTGTCTCGCCAGCACCGTACGCACCAGAAAGTGGTAACTGAGTCTCGTCATCATCTGATGTGTACTGAGGTGTGCTGACCATAGGCACTGGCCCACCCGCCTCTTCCGATTCAGAGGGACAAAGAAGTTGCGCAACACTGCATACTTCCTCTTCTTCACATTCTGGAATGCTGCTTGGCTTGCCCCCTCTTTCCAAACCAACAGATTCTGAGAACAGAAGTAGAGACTGTGATGGCTCCTGTCCAGGACTCTGACTGCCTGGGCACTTTGGCAGGTGGTGAAGAGACAGATGGTTGCTCTTCGGTGCTCTGGTCCTGAGAGGATGTGGAAGTAATTGAAATCAATGCGTTAGCTGCCATCCATCCGACAACGGCTTCAATTTGTTCCTCCCGCTGCAGTGGGGTATAGTGAGGTCCTACAAAGCTGCGCATAAAGGACTGTTGCCTGCTAAAACTGGGGGATGCTGACTCACTGGTGCCAACAGCAGGCACAGAATCCCCACGTCCTCTCCCTGCAGAATCCCCACGTCCTCTCCCTGCTGAAACTCCACGCCCACGGCCACGTGCCTTACTCCCTGCCTTCTTCATCTTGCTAGACTGAGAAAGATAGGCAGAAAAGTACAAAGGGGGGCCTTAGTGTGCTTATTCCTGAACAGCTGGTTACAGGTATAAGAAACACTAATTTTATGAAGTGTGTGTGTCGACTACACTTTAATGGGAGCTAATGTGGCCTACACAACTTTCAAATGTAGTGTTTGGTGAACTTTTGTTGTTTTTTTGGGGGGGCAAAAAAACTAAAAGGATGTGACCAAAGATTTGAAAGTGAGAGTATCACCAACTTTCTGGAGCTATTACAATGCAGGCAGGTAACCTACAATGCAAAAGATGAGGTTCCAAAAAAATTGGGTAATACTAATCTGACTGCAGCTGAAGGGCACAAGCCAGAAAAAAGGCTCCTCTATCTACTCCTATATAGTGTTTGCAACCAACCAATGTAGATGGATATGGATGGATGCACAGTAATAGGAGAAGAAAAAATGAGCTGCAATTAAAGAAAAATATGTGTGAGGCAGTGACGCACGCTGAGCAGCCTACAACCAGACGTAGCTGCAAGACACACTACTCAGCATGAGCTGCACTCACACACAGTCAGAGACCTCTCAGACAGCCGTGAACAGTGCAGCTAAGTGGGCACTAGCACTGAAAGGCTGCAGAAAGGCTCCGCTGTCTACTACTAGTGTTTGCAACCAACTTATACGGATGGAAGCACACTAGATAGAATTTTTTAAAAATAAGCAGCTCAAAAAGAAAAATATGTATGAGGCAGCAGTGAGGCACGCTAGGCAGGCTACAACCAGACGTGGCTGAAGGACCCACTCCACAGCGTGAGCTGCACTCACACAGCCCTTGCAGACAGCTGTGAACACTGCTGCTAGGGAAAAGCAAGCTACAGTGGTGGTTTATTTAGCCTGGGTAAAGCACAATATTGTTTTGAGAATCGCTATTTCTAACTGTCCCTCACAGTCTTCAACAGCAGCCTGTCCCTAACTGAATTCACAGCAGAGTGCCCAGAAATGGCGGCGGCTTCTATAGTGCATCATGACATCATACGCTATAATAACTTTCTATATTACCACTAGAAAAATTATTAATCTTTAGAACTGCCGGTGATATAACAATATAATTTTTATTTATTGGAACTTTCCTACACCTCAGTTTACACTGTTCAAAAACTCATGTGTCCATTAGCTGAAATAGCTCAGTTGGGAGAGCGTTAGACTGAAGATCTAAAGGTCCCTGGTTTGATCCTGGGTTTTGGCATGAGTGGGGTTACTTTATAAATAATATTTTTACATTTTCTTTTTGCTTTGATTTTCTTGCAGGACTCCACAATTCATAGATAATAAAGTCACATAATATTACAATCTTAAAAATAGCAATTGTGGTTTATAAATCTGTAACTTGTGAATTAGATACTGACATCTAGTGGCCATTATAACAACTGCCACATTTCAATACTAATTGTTACATATATAAAACTAGATGGAGGCCCAATGCTGTCGTACCAGGAGGGCGAAAATGTCACAATAGGGGAAGGCTTTGAGAATTTCTCCCCCCCAATGTGTTCATGCACTTATTTACTCTCTCCCCATCTGAATTCTGCTGAACTCTCCCATCTGTGCTCTCTTCTTTGACCTGTCTTCCCCATGTGCTGTCCCCCTTGTCTGCTGTCTCTCTTCTTCCTGTGCTGTGTTCTCCCCTCATGTGATGTTCTGTTTGACCTGTCTGCCCCCTGTGCTCTGTCTCTCTCACCCCTGTGTCTGACCGTGTACAGTGTGAGTGTGTGAGTGTGAATGTGAGAGTGTGAGAGTGAGTGTGTATGAGTGTGAGTATGTGAGTGTGTGCATGAGTGTGAGTGTCAATGTGTGAGTGTATGAATGTAGCTGTGAGAGTTAGAGTGGGAATATGAGTGTGTGAGTGTGGGTGTGAGTGTGTCATTGTTTGACTGTGACTGTGAGAGTGTAAGGGTCAGTGTGAAAGTGTGGGCATGAGAGTGTGAGTGTGAGAGTGTGATTGTGAGTGTGTGAGTATGACTCTGAATGTGAGAGTTTGAGTGTGAGTGTGTTAGTGTGTGTGTTAGTGTGTGTGTTAGTGTGTGAATGTGAGTGTGAGAGTTTGAATGTGAGTATGTGAGTGAGTGTGAGAGTGTGTCAGTGTATGAGTGTGACTGTGAGTGTGAGAGTATGAGTGCGAGTGTGAGTGCTAGTGTGAGAATGAGTGGATGTGAGTGTGAGTTTGAGTGTGTGAATGTGAGTGTAAGAGTGAGTGTGTGAGTGTGTAGGTGTGACAGAGAGTGTGAATGTGAGTGTGACTGTGATTATGTGAATGTGACTGTGAGTGTGAGAATTTGAATATGAGTGTGTATGAGGGTGACTGTGACTGTGTGAGTGTGTGAGAGTATGAGTGTGAGAGTGAATATGTGAGAGTGTGACAGTGTGAGAGTGTGAGGTGAGTGTGGGAGTGTGAGAGTGTGAGAGCGAGTGTGTAGGTGTGTCTGAGAGAGTGTGAATGTAAGTGTGTGTGTGTGAGTGTATCAGCTTAAGTGTGATTGTATGTGAGTGTGAGAGTGTGAGTGCATGAGTGTGTGTGAGAGTGTGAAAGTGTGAGTGTGTCAGTGTTTGGCTTTAAATGTGAGTGCGTGAGTTTGTGAGAGTGTCTGAGTGGGAGTGTGAGATTGAGTTTGCGGGTGTGAGAGTGAGTAGGTGTGTCTGAGAGAGTGTGAATGTAAATGTGTAAGTGTGTGAGTGTGGGAGTGTGTGTGAATTTAACTGTGAGAGTTAGAGTGTGAATGTGAGTGTGTGAGTGTGAGAGTGTGAGTGTAAGAATCAGTGTGGGGGGTGGGAGAGTGTGAGTGTGAGTGTGAGAGTGTGAATGTGAGAGTGTGTGAATGTGAATGTGAGTGTGAGAGTGTGTCAGTGTATGAGTGACACTTTGAGTGTGAGAGTATGAGTGTGAGTGAGAGTGCTAGTGTGAGAATGACTGTATGTAAGTGTGAGTGTGTGAGTTTGTGTGTGAATGTGAGTGTAAGAGAGAGTGTGTGAGTGTGAATGTGTAGGTGTGACTGTGAGTGTGTGAATGTGAGTGAGTGGGTGTGTGAGTGTGATTGTGAGAGTGTGATTGTGAGAGTGTGATTGTGAGTGTGAGTTTGCAAGTGTGTGCATATGAGTGTGTGTGTGAATGTGACTGTTAGTGTGAGAATTTGAATGTGAGTGAGTGTGAGTGTGTCAGTGTATGAATGTGACTGTGACTGTGTGAGTGTGCAAGAGTATGTGTGCGAGTGTGAGTGCTCATGTGAGAATGATTGTGAGTGTTAGTGTGAGAGTGAATATGTAAGTGTGGGAGTGTGTGAGAGTATGTGTGAGTGTGATTGTTAGTGTGAGAGTGAATATGTAAGTGTGAGGCTAGTTTCACACTAGCACTTTTGAGCGCAGCGACGGCCTGCGCATGGCCGCCGCTAAGCCCCGCCTACTGCTGCATGCGTCCCCTATCTTTATCACTGGGGCGCAGGCCGTATGCGTTTGGCAGCGCATGCGCCTTTATGACGGTGCGCCGGCGCAACAAAACTGCAGCAGGTTGCGTTTGGCGCAGGTCGGCGCACCGTCAGAAGGACGCATGCGCCGCCAAATGCATACTGTGCACGGCCTGCGCCCCCAGTGATAAAGATAGGGGACGCATGCAGCGCCATGCGCCGGTAGGCGGGGCTACCGGCAGAGGCGTGGCAGGGGGCGGGGCTTAGCGGCGGCCGTGCGCAGGCCATCGCTGCGCTCAAAAGCGCTAGTGTGAATCTAGCCTGAGAGTGAGTGTGGAGGTGTGTCTGAGAGAGTGAAAGTAAGTGTGTGAGTGTGAATGTGTTAGTGAGTGTATGGGAGTGTGTGAGTGTATGAGTGTATGAGTGTAAGTGTGTTTGTGTGTGATTGTGTGAATGAGAGTGTGAGAGTGTGAGAGTGAGTGTGGGAGAGGGAAAGTGAGTGTGTGGGTGTGAGAGTTAGTGTGTAGATGTGTCTGAGAGAGTGGGAATGTAAGTGTGTGAGTGTGCGTGAGTGTATGAGTGTAAGCTTGTTTGAGTGTGAGAGTGTGAATGTGAGTGTGTGAGTGTGAGTGCGCCAGTGTTTGACTTTAAGGCCGGGGTCACACTGGCGAGGAATACGGCCGAGTGAGAGGCGCTAAAAGCACGCATTAGACACGGACCAATGATTCTCTATGGGGTCCCTCGCACCAGCCGTATATTTCTCATCCGTATTCTACGGTCCGTGCCAATCGCAGCATGCTGCGATTGTCAGCGTACTACGGCTGTAGTACGCCAATGCAAGTCTATGGGTGCGCAAAAAATACGGATTACACACGGACCACACATGTGACCTGCGAGAAATACGCACCCGGTGTCTTTTAGCAAAGCCAGCAATTCAGTGCGCTATACAGTAAACTCACACTGACAGGTTTAATAAAGAAACAAATGAACAGATATATACACATAGAATACATATATATATATATATATATATACACTCACTGGCCACTTTATTAGGTACACCATGCTAGTAAGGGGTTGGACCCCCTTTTGCCTTCAGAACTGCCTCAATTCTTCGTGGCAGAGATTCAACAAGGTGCTGGAAGCATTCCTCAGAGATTTTGGACCATATTGACATGATGGCATCACACAGTTGGCGCAGATTTGTCGGCTGCACATCCCTGATGCGAATCTCCCGTTCCACCACATCCCAAAGATGCTCTATTGGATTGAGATCTGGTGACTGAGGAGGCCATTTGAGTACAGTAAACTCATTGTCATGTTCAAGAAACCAATCTGAGATGATTCGAGCTTTATGACATGGCGCATTATCCTGCTGAAAGTAGCCATCAGATGTTGGGTACATTGTGGTCATAAAGGGATGGACATGGTCAGCAACAATACTCAGGTAGGCTGTGGCGTTGCAACGATGCTCAATTGGTACCAAGGGGCCCAAAGAGTGCCCAGAAAAAATTCCCCACACCATGACACCACCACCACCAGCCTGAACCATTGATACAAGGCAGGATGGATCCATGCTTTCATGTTGTTTACGCCAAATTCTGACCCTACCATCCGAATGTCGCAGCAGAAATCGAGACTCATCAGACCAGGCAACGTTTTTCCAATCTTCTACTGTCCAATTTCGATGAGCTTGTGCAAATTGTAGCCTCAGTTTCCTGTTCTTAGCTGAGAGGAGTGGTACCCAGTGTGGTCTTCTGCTGCTGTAGCCCATCTGCCTCAAAGTTCGACGCACTGTGCGTTCAGAGATGCTCTTCTGCCTACCTTGGTTGTAACGGGTGGCAATTTGAGTCACTGTTGCCTTTCTATCAGCTCGAACCAGTCTGCCCATTCTCCTCTGACCTCTGGCATCAACATGGCATTTCCGGCCACAGAACTGCCGCTCACTGGATTTTTTTTCTTTTTCGGACCATTCTCTGTAAACCCTAGAGATGGTTGTGCGTGAAAATCCCAGTAGATCAGCAGTTTCTGAAATTCTCAGACCAGCCCTTCTGGCACCAACAATCATGCCACGTTCAAAGGCACTCAAATCACCTTTCTTCCCCATACTGATGCTCGGTTTGAACTGCAGGAGATTGTCTTGACCATGTCTACATGCCTAAATGCACTGAGTTGCCGCCATGTGATTGGCTGATTAGAAATTAAGTCTTAACACACAGTTGGACAGGTGTACCTAATAAAGTGGCCAGTGAGTGTATATATACATTCTATGTGTCTATATCTATTCTTTGGTTTCTGTTAGAAACCCTGTCATAGGGCTCCATTGTATGTCCATTTTGCAAGCCTGCGAGAAAATCTCGCCATACGGATGCCATACGGATTACATACGGATGCTTACATGCGCCAAATACGCGACCACACCTTGATTACGGATGACATACGGAGCACTATCTAGGGGTCATTCATCCATATTACGCATGTAAAATACTGACCGTATTTTGCGTCGGTTAGTGTGACCCCGGCCTTACTGTGAGTGTGTGAGGGTAAGAATCAGTGTGTGAGTGTGAGAGAGTTTTTGAGTGTGTGAGACTGTCTGAGTGTGGGAGTGTGAGAGTGAGTTTGTGGGTGTGAGTGTGAGTGTGCAAGTGTGTCTGAGTGTGAATGTAAGTGTGTGTGTGAGTGTCAGTGTGTGAGTGTATGAGTGTAAGTGTCTTTGTGTGTGAGTGTGTGCATGTTAGTGTGAATGTGAGATTGTGAGTGTATGAGTGTGTGTGTGTGAATGTGAGTGTGAGAGTTTGAATGTGTGTGTGAATGAGTGTGAGAGTGTGTCAGTGTATGAGTGTCATTTTGAGTGTGAGAGTATGAGTGTGAGTGACAGTGCTAGTGTGAGAATGAGTATGTAAGTGTGTGTGTGAGTGTGTGAATGTAACTGTAAGTGTTAGAGTGTGAATGTGACTGTGTGAGTGTGAGAGTGTGAGTGTGGCAGTGTTTGACTTTGACTGTGTGTGAGTGTAAGTATCAGTGTGTGAGAGTGATTGTGTGAGTGTGTGTGAAGTGTGAGAGTGTGAGTGTGTGAGTGTGTGAGTATGATTGTGAGTGTATGAGTGCGAGTGTGTCAGTGTGCGGGCCTGCCGGGGGTTGTGTGTGTGCAGGCATCGTCCGATTGGACTACAAGTCCCATCGGGCTATGCCTGCCACAATGACAGTGATTGACACATTAGCCAATGATGGGACAGTAGTAGTCCCATCATCCGGCTAATGTGTTGAATGTAAAAAAAACCCATACATACTACATACATACAACATACATACTACATATATATAACATTGACACAACATACATACTACCTACATACTTCATATATACTACATTCATACAACATACATACTGCATATATACTACTTTCATACAGCATACATACATACTACATAATACATGCATAATACATATATACTACATTCATACAACATACATACTACATACATACTACATATATACTACATTCATGCAGCATACATCCTACATACAACATACATACTACATACAATACATTCACACATTCATACAATACATACATATTGTGGTGTGACAGGTGATCGCGTGGTTAATGGGAGATATGTCACATGGAGGGATGCTCCCTGCGATGCAACCCGGAGTATTTTGCCTATAGTGTACATGAGCACTAAAGATGTCATTTAGTGCACTGGGTGCGGAATGTACTCTGTTTTGCCTGAAGATATGTGTATGTTCAGGACCTGTGGTGAAGTCCTGACCATGTGACCAGCTCATGTGATCCATACCTCACCTATGTGTTTGTTGATACAGAGCTATGTAATTAAGGTGTTTGGCACATGTGAGAGAGACTGTGAGGGAGTCTGTCAGTGTGGACAGACTTCCATGTGTCCAGGTGGGACACTACAGAGAGTGGTCTGTGTTCCAAGGAAGGAGAAGCCTTCCTGTGTCTGCGGCTGCAGATAGAGCGCTGCTCTGGACATTGCCCTGGTCTGTGTGCACAGGACCTGAGGGAACACAGCCCAGCTAAGGACTGTTTATGTACTGTCTCTGGTTTATGGAGTAATAAACCCTGTGAAATTTTAAAGGAACGTGCCTCATGTTTGACTCCCGCCGCACCTAAGCGAGCCCGAATCCTTACAATTGGTGGAGAATGCGGGCAGCGATTCCCAGGAGCACAGACGGTATGGAAAATCGTGAGTAATATTGACCGAGGTCAGAGGAAATGACTGTATGGAGATTTGTGGGATGCCTATGAGGAGAAGAGGTACCCGAGAACCTGTGTGGCTGACACCAGCAGGTAACGGACAGGAATCCGTGTTGCACTGACCAGAGTCAGTGAGAGACTGTGCTTGTGTTTTTTTTTCCCTTTTCCTCGCTTCTCTGCAAAAAAAAAAAAAAAAAATCCTGAAAGTGCTTGCTGTGGCTCAGTACGCTCACGAAGGTCTCGCAGCGCGGGGACCTGATGTTTTTTCTTTTTGGGATCTCCTATTTGAGCATTGGTAGCAGACGCTGTCTGTCTACACCATCCTGCTGCAGCTTTATTGCATATGACTAAGCGGATACAGTAGTTGTGGCTTTACACAACTATTAAGGGTGAGTACCCTGTATTATGTCCTTATACCCATTATACCTGCACTGGTAAGGCCCTATGGGCGCGCTTTTGTGGGTTTTTTTTTTTCTTTTGAGGGCGACAAGTGGCTTCCGGTGGATCAGCGGGTCCACGAAGACGACGCAGCAGGAGCTGCAGAGACACCAGCAGCTGCTTGTGAGCGACGGCAGGAGCTGAGGCAGTGCCAGAAAGAAGTGGTGTCGTGCTTAAAGGGCCAGTACCAGCCTGAAGGAAAAAAAAAAAAAACTGTACTGTGTGAACTGTGGCCTAAGAGGTTCTGCAGGACAGACATGGGGAGATCCCGAAAAGGGGTGGAGTCCCAAAAGGGGGCGGTGGCCCAAATCGGGGTGGTAGCCCGTAAAGGGGTGGAGTCCCCAAAGGGGGCGGTGGCCCAAATTGGGGTGGTAACCCAAAATGGGATGGAGTCCCGGGAGGGGGAGGCAACCCAAAGCGGGGTGGTGGTCCAGAAAGGGGCCAAGTTTGAAGAAGTGACAGCACTGGGTGACTCAGTAGGTACGTCTGGAGTACCGCAGTGTATGTGCAGGTCTTTTTCAGAATGTGGAATATCCTTTCCAGGTAGTAATGACGGGCCACAGATGTGTACAGTGATGCTGCACCGGGAAGGAGCCTTTGGTCGGCTGGAATCAGAGAATCAGGTGACTCTGACAGGAACTCCTCTCACTTTCTCTCTGTCCGAGAAAAACGTCAGGGTTCGCTGTAAACACGGGGTCACGGTGAACTATGCAGTAGACAGAGTAGTGTTTGAGGGGACCAAAGGTGGTGAGTGCCAAGGGGGAGGGATACCACGGGACTTAGTCTATGCCTGGGAGAGGGGCCGGGACTTTGTTTTGTTTGATGACGTTTGGTCGGACGATGGAGATGCTTCGACTATGGGGCCAGCGGACACTAAGATAGTGACGGCTCCTGACGTAGACAGGTCAGAGGTAGAACTGACCGGAAGGAGAAGGACATCTGCCCAACTTACGGACCTGACGTCTCGTGACATGACGGATGGTGGGCTGGGAGATGAGACGACTGTGAGTAGCTCGGTCAGTGAACCAACACTACAGTGCCCCTTCTGGCTGGATGGAGAACGGGTGATGGGATTGTTAGACCCTGGGAGTCCGGTATCTGTGCTAAAAACCACTCCTGGACGTTCTGTGTCGCCTGGGATGGTGACGAGAGTGAATGGCTTTGGTGGGGACGATAAAGAACTTTTGACAGCATACCTCTACATTGACACGACTGAGAGTTCCACGTACCATGTAGTGACAGTAGACCCAGACTTACACTATACTATGGTAATAGGGCGGGACTTAGAAGCCCTGTGGGACTGGTGGACAAAAGGAGAAGTGTCTGTTGATATAATGTGTATGGGAGGTAATGGTGTGAAAAGTCCGCCTCCTAAAGTTGACAGGCCTAAGTTAAACATGACCAGAGAGAACAGTGCGTCGGCCCCACTTACGGACATGATGTCACCTGACGGGTACCAGAGAGAGACTGATAGTGGTGTGGTAATTAAAAAGAGTGGACCTGACACCCGAACAGAGAGCAACATGAACATTTCCCATGCGGTGGGGTGTGACACAGGTACCAGGCGTGACTGTAATATGTTATTGCCAGTAGCAACCACTAGGGCTGAAGACAGTGTTTGTCAGACAGAAGCACGAATCCAGTGTAATGACAGTTTGCACCAGGTAGAAGCACACCTACGAGACTTGGAGCAAGGGCGTGAAGAGATGTGTCAGCAGCTGGCGAGGGAGTGTCTGAAGGTGGTGAGTCTGGAAGTCGCCAACTCCGCACAGGTGGAGCGGTTGCACCACCTAGAGTCCGAGCTCTTGGCAGGCAAGGCACTGAGACAAGTGACTGAGCACAGAGTGGAAGAGCTGGAGAAGGAAGTCTCTGAGCTCAGAGGTCACCTGTCAGCGTGTAAAACCATGAACAAGACCCTGTTGGAAGATATTGAGGTGCTCAGAGAGGCCCAAGAGAAGTATCAACAGGAGATTCTCAGGAGAGAGGATGAGCGTCGCTACCTGGCAGAGGAGCGAGATAAAGTTCTGCAAGAACCCAGTGGAGTAGGAAAAGGTCTTCTACGGGAGAAGTGGATGGGCGAAGACGTACAGCAGCCGTGCCCGCCTGATAGAAAGGCAGAACTGCCAAAGCCCATCTTGGAAAAGGGTCCTGGAGACTGTAAATCTCAGGAAGATGGTGAGCCAAGGGCTGCACAAGACAGTCATCCAATCGTGACAGATATCTTGAGGGAAGTGTCCGTAGGGAACCCAGAGCCATCTGTTCAGGATGAGAGCAAGTCCACGACCTTCAAGGTTGTAATTGATGTACCAGAAGACATGCAGGAAGCCTGTGCTGAGGAAGGTGTGCATGAGGCCTTTAGGAAGGCTATAGAAGCATGTAGTGTGATCTGGGCACCAGAGACGAAGCAGCTGGTCATACTGTCATCTAAGGAAGTCTCAAGGAAGCGGGTTACTATCCTGAGGGATATACATCTACAATGCCTCCGCACAAGGCAGATGATCCTGTTGGGAAAAAAAGAAGCCGCTCGATGTCTAGAGTGTGCGAGGAAAGTTCAAAGTCAGCAGGGCATTGCAGAAGACATCATTCAAGTGCCCGGAGGTCTGGTGAGGAAAGTCATCGGAAGGTTTGGGAAAGTGATGCAGGACATGGTGAACAGGTCTGGCGTGATGAGAGTGAGGATTCCGGCTAATGACGAAACCCAGGACAAGGGTGAAGATGGGATGGTTCCATTCCTCGTTGTCGGGTCCATGGAGAGCCTTGGGAATATCCGGATGCTCCTGGAGTATCGCGTGTCATACCTGAAAGAAGTAGAGCAGCTAAGACTTGAGAGGAAGCAGATCAGTAGAGAGCTGGAGGAAATGGAAAGAAGATGGCCGCCTCCTTCAACTCGCGGTATAGAAAGGCAAAGAGGTTCACTTAAGACTGGAAGTCCTAAAGATGGAGATAAGAGAGTACATAGAGATAAATGGAAGGGCTGCTCTCGGGACCTTATAGACCTTAGGAGAAATGGCCAGCAGAGAGAGGACAGTAGGTGGCCTGATGGAAGAGGAAGTAGTGATGCCTCAGTTAGCTCAGAGCTGAGTGACCTAGGCAGGAGACCCTGTAGAAGACGTGGTGACAAAGAGTCAGTCCAGACAAGAGGTATGGGGGCAAGGGAGTCGCAACACCATACTGACCGCCAGGGATGCGGATGGTCTGACGTGGGCCCATCTTTATCAAAGAACAAGACAGTCGGATAAGGGACGACTACTGAAGAGTTCACTAGCAGGGCCTGACTTTGATAGACGATTTGACTGGCAGAGACGACCGAGAAGGATCTCTGGTCGAGTAATAGAAAGTGCCAAGCCCCACGGCTTTAGGCAGAGGAGGGGGATATGTGGTGTGACAGGTGATCGCTTGGTTAATGGGAGATATGTCACATGGAGGGATGCTCCCTGCGATGCAACCCGGAGTATTTTGCCTATAGTGTACATGAGCACTAAAGATGTCATTTAGTGCACTGGGTGTGGAATGTACTCTGTTTTGCCTGAAGATATGTGTATGTTCAGGACCTGTGGTGAAGTCCTGACCATGTGACCAGCTCATGTGATCCATACCTCACCTATGGGTGTGGTTACAGGGCTATGTAATTAAGATGTTTGGCACATGTGAGGGAGACTGTGAGGAAGTCTGGCAGAGTGTGGACAGACTTCCATGTGTCCAGGTGGGACACTACAGAGAGTGGTCTGTGTTCCAAGGAAGGAGAAGCCTTCCTGTGTCTGCGGCTGCAGATAGAGCACTGCTCTGGACATTGCCCTGACCTGTGTGCACAGGACCTGAGGGAACACAGCCCAGCTAAGGACTGTTTATGTGCTGTCTCTGGTTTATGGAGTAATAAACCCTGTGAAATTTTAAAGGAACGTGCCTCATGTTTGACTCCCGCCGCACCTAAGCGAGTCCGAATCCTTACAATATAGACATACAGTACATATAACATAGAGTACATACTCACCATCACTTGTTACTTTGATCCCCGAAGCCAGTGTCATCTCACTGTAAAAAATATTAAAATAGAAAACAGACGATATACTCCCTGATCCGCAGAAATTCACGAGTGTCCCACGACGATCTCCTGCACTGCATCACTGAGAGGTTGCTATAGTTCACTGGTCTCACTTTATGGCAAAAGCTGCGTGGGAACTTTCTCACACAGCAATGCCAAAAGTGAGACTAGGGACTATTTTTTTTACAGTGGCGGAGGAATACAGTGCGGAAGGATACCTACCCTCGTCATTGTATTCCTGGGGCCCCTAGAGAGCGAAGGCATCAGCTGATGCTGCTGTACTCTCTACGGGAGATCGTCGTGGGACACTTGTTGATTTCGGTGGATCAGGGAGTATATCGGTTGTTTGTTATTTTAATATTTTTTACAGATGACACTGGCTTCGGGGATCAAAGTGAAAAGTGATGGTGGTATGAATGTATTGTATGTAGTATGTAGTATGTATGTTGTATGTATGTAGTATGTATGTAGTATGTATGTAGTATGTATGTAGTATGTATGTATGAAAGTAGTATATATGTAGTATGTATGTAGTATGAATGTAGTATATATGAAGTATGTATGTAGTATGTATGTATGTTGTATGAATGTTGCATATATGTAGTATGTATGCTTTTTTTTGTTTGTTTTTTTACATTCAACACATTAGCCGGATGATGGGACTACTACTGTCCCATCATTGGCTAATGTATCAATCACTGTCATTGTAGCAGGCATAGCCCGATGGGACTTGTAGTCCCATTGGACGATGCCTGCACACACACACAACCCCCGGCAGGCCCGCACAGACCGACGGCAGCCTGCACAGACCCCCGGCAGGCCCGCACAGACCGACGGCAGCCTGCACAGACCCCCGACAGCCTGCACAGACCCCCGACAGCCTGCACAGACCCCTAGCAGGCCCGCACAGACCCCCGGCGGCCCGCACAGACCCCCGGCAGCCCGCACAGACCCCCGGCAGCCCGCACAGACCCCCGGCAGGCCCATACAGACAGCCGGCAGGCCCACACAGAGCCCCAGCAGAACGCACAGACCCCCGGCAGGCCCGCACAGACCCCCGGCAGGCCCGTACAGACCCCGTCCGCACACACAGACACGCACAGTGTCCGCCCACACTCTTCTCCCCTGAGTGTGAATGTGTGAGTGTGAGAGTGTGTGTGTGTTTGTGTGTGAGTGTGAGTGTGTGAATGTAACTGTGAGTGTTAGAGTGTGACTGAGTGCGAGTGTGAATGCTAGTGTGAGAATGAGTGTATGTAAGGGTGAGTTTGAGTGTGTGAGTTTGTAGTTGTGACTGAGAGAGTGTGAATTTGAGTGTCTGAATGTGAGTGCATGAGTGTAACTGTAAGTGTGACTGTGAGTATGAGAGTGTGTGTGTGTGTGTATGTGACTATGAGTGAGAATTTGAATGTGAGTGTGTGAGTGAGTGTTAGCATGTCAGTGTATTAAGGTAACTGTGAGTGTCTGAGTGTATGAGAGTATGTGTGCTAGTGTGAGTGCTAGTGAGAGAATGAGTGTGAGTGTTAGTGTGAGAGTGAATATGTGAGTGTGTGAGAGTATGTGTGTGAGTGTGATTGTTAGTGTGAGAGTTAATATGTAAGTGTGAGAGTGAGTGTGGTAGTGTGAGAGTGAGTGTGTGGGTGTGTCTGAGAGAGTGTGAATGTAAGTGTGTGAGTCTGAATGTGTTAGTGAGTGTGGGAGTGTATGGGTGTAAGTGTGTTTGTGTGTGAGTGTGTGAATGCAACTGTGAGTGTTAGATTGTGAGTGTATCAGTGTTTGACTTTAACTTTGAGTGTGTGAGTAAGAATCAGTGTGTTAGTGTGAGTGTGAGACAATGAGTGTGTGTGGGAGAGTGAGTGAGTGTGTGGGTGTGAGAGTTAGTGTGTAGATGTGTCTGAGAGAGTGTGAATGTAAGTTTGTGAGCGTATGAGTAAGTTTGTGTGTGAGTATGAGAGTGTGAATGTGAGTGTGAGTGCGCCAGTGTTTGACTTTAACTGTGAGTGTGTGAGTGTAAGAATCAGTGTGTGTTTGTGAGTGTGTGAGACTGTCTGAGTGTGGGAGTGTGAGAGTGAGTTTGTGGGTGTGAGAGTGAGTGTGCAAGTGTGTCTGAGGGAGTGTGAATGTAAGTGAGGGAGTGTGAATGTAAGTGTGTGAGTGTCAGTGTGTGAGTGTATGAGTGTAAGTGTGTTAGAGTGTGAGTGTGTGCATGTTAGTGTGAGTGTGGGATTGTGAGTGTATGAGTGTTTGTGTCTCTGTGTGAATGCGACTGTGAGTGTGAGAGTTTGAATGTGAGTGTGTGAATGAGTGTGAGAGTGTCACTGTATGACTGTCATTTTGAGTGTGAGAGTATGAGTGAGAGTGCTAGTGTGAGAATGAGTGTGTGTGAGTGTTAGAGTGTGAATGTGAGTGTGTGAGTGTGGCAGTGTTTGACTTTGACTGTGTGTGAGTGTAAGTATCAGTGTGTGAGAGTGAGTGTGTGAGTATGATTGTGAGTGTAGGAGTGTGAGTGTGTCAGTGTTGGTGTGAATGTGTGAGAGTGTGAGTGTGTGACTGAGTGTGAGTGTGTGAGTGTGTGAGTGTGAGAGTTTGAGTGTATGAGTGTGTGTGAATGTGCGAGTGTGAATGTGACTGATTGTTAGGGTGTAAAAGTGAGTGTGAGTGTGACTGTGAGTGTGTGAGTGTGACCATCAGTGTGTGATTGCGTGAGTGTGAGTGTGTGAGAATAGGAGTGTGTTAGTGAGAGTGAGTGTGTGAATTTGAGTGTGTGATTGTGAGAATGTGAGTGTGTGTGTGTGAGAGTATGAGTGTGAATGTGATTGTGTGAGTGTGACTGAGACAGAATGTAAAAAATAATGAAAAAAATCAAAAAAGGTTATTCTCACCTTCCGACTGCCCTCGATCTTCTCCGTGGCGCTCCCAGCATTTTCCGTTCCCAGTAATGCTAAGCGCGAAGGACCAGAGATGACATCACTCTCACGAGAGCATCAACAGTATTTCGCGCAAAGAATTACTGGGACCGGAAGGTGTCGGGCGCGAGGTGAGAGGCGGGAGTCCCGGGGCCTTCGGAAGGTGATTATATGACTATTGTTTATCTTAATTCTATTTTTTACAGGATTATGGTACCCAGATCGTGGAGGACAGTCTCCTCTCCTCCAGACCCTGGGTACCATCCGCACATTCAGTGCTCATTTTACGCATGGTGGACATAGCCACATGCGTAAAATGAGCGCTTCAATGCATTCCTATGGGTGCGGAATCGCCGCGATTCCGCACAAAGAATGAGCATGCTGCGGATTTCACCATGATGCGATTCCACAGCAGTAAGATCCGCAGCATTAGCACAGCATTGCGGAATCCCATAGGATTGCATGGGATGCATTTTTTGCATTTTCTCGCCGATTCCGCAGCAGAAAATCGCCGCGAAAATGCAAAAAAAAGTAACGTGTGAACGTAGTCTAGAGTGTGAGTGTGAGTTTGAGAGTCAGAGTGTGAGTTTGCCCCATGGACGCTCAGGAGTTCTGCCAAAATGCCAACTTTGACGGGAGGTTTTGCTGCTAAGAATGGTTCTTAGGAGAAATAATATATAACAAAACTCTATGTGCATCAAGCATTAGATCAAATAGTAGAACAATAAATGCTATTTAGGGTAAAATAAATTTTCTTCCACAAAAACTCCAGGAAAAAAAAACCCTCATAGGATAGGAAACATTTCTTTTCACCACAAGCAATGATCATCTGTCTGCTGTCTGGTTTGGAAACAGTTAATCCACACAAGACTCTGCTGAAGTCAGGATGGCCAAGCGGTCTAAGACGCTGCGTTCAGGTCGCAGTCTCCTCTGGAGGCGTGGGTTCGAATTCCCCCCATTTGTTTTCTGTCATGAAATTGTACCGCTTCTCCCACAAATTGTCCTGTTGTCACACAAATATTTGTTTGTGAGCAACACCTTTAACCCTATCCCTGCCATTTGTAAGTTATACCATAATGAGAACATCACAAAGCCTAACCCTTTCCATGCTGTGATCCGACCCCTTGTGTGGACAGTCATGACCTGTCTGACCTCATTCCTTATGTTAGAGAGCAGTTATATGTGCTCTAACAGCTGGAGCTAATCGTAAGAATGAAAGACAGCAAAATGTGCTGGAGTGGGTTATCAAAATCATAGTGATTTAGATGTGTTGGTAATCACAACCAAGATTCCAGCACATGAATGGATAGTGCAGAACACACTGCATATAACCATAGCAACTGACGAAAAGCAGTGAAAAAGTCCTCATATCACAAGGTAAAGTGCAAAGTAGGTTTTTATTGAAAGGTGAAACAAACAGAACATGGCTAAAAAGTGACATTGGTAGGAAAAGAAAGGCCGGGTGACCATGGCAGCTCCAAATAAATAGTCATGAGAAATACATGAACATTGTGAAGTGTCTAACTGTCTAAACATAAATAATGTTTGCCCATGGTCGTGACCATAACTACAGGGAAAAAATTCCTACATGAAGGCAAAAACATACAATATGGTAATAAAGGAGGCACTTACACAAGAAGGAGCAGCAAGGGAGACCACAGCCGTACTCCAACGCGCGGCGTTTCGGCGATAATGCCTTCCTCAGGGGGGCATGTGTAACTGCTGACAAAGGCCCATTATATAGGGGAAGTGAAAGTGAAAGTAAAATCATGCCCAGGATCAAGACACACCCACCCATTGGTCACAGCTAATGCATACAAATCACAGGGGATGGTTGCAAGTGAAAGCACCAATCACGTCCAAGCACCGGACACACCCACCATCCCAGCCATTGAACACCGCTGACGCAGACAAAACACGGGGCCCCGTGCAGTCAAACGTCAGACGGTGGGCAGGAGGGAGGAGGGTGATGTCACGTGGTCCGTGACGCAATCGGCGCATGCGCAGTATGGACAGAGTCAACAGCGGCCATTTTGGAAAGGGGAAAAATGTAGGGGCAAAGCTGGAATCCGCACCAGCATATAATTAACAAAGTGTATAGCAGCCAATATAACGATAGACATAGGGGAGGCCAAAGTAGAATGGATATCATACTAAGTACAGGCAACCAATGGGTAGATAAATGTATCTATATCTGTATCTCTCTCTCTTACGGTACTATAATGTGTGCATGAGACAAGTAAATGTGAGAAAATGATAACAATAATAATAATACAAAAATGAAATAAAAGGAGTCCATACAAGAACCTAACTACACATGAACCAAATCAGGCTAGAAAAGGACATATATACACAGCATTATGTTGGCCCAAATGCAGAAAAAAAAAAAAAAAAGAGAGAAATGTCCAGTCCAATGCAAAAATCAAGAGACCAGGTTGGGCGTGTAGTGAGGATCCGTTAGGCATCACATCCCCATGGAACAGGACTGAAATGTTCATCCATATGAGGGGCCGAGAGGCAGCAGAAACACAAAGTCACTATAATAAGAATAAAATAAATTAAAAACATGCTAAAAAAACATACAAACCAATATCACATAAATGGATTATAGGAAAGGAGCAAAAGAGAGGCTCTCATTAAGGCCATGTGGGTGAACAGTCTTGAGTCGCCAGATCCACCGGGCTTCGAGCTGGCTGAGTCTTTTGGACAAACCCCCGCCTCGGACATCAATTTTGAGCGCATCAATACCTTTAACCTTCAATAGGGCAGCGTCACAGTCATGGAAATCAAAAAAATGACGTGGTATGGTTCTGAGGGTAGCGGGGTCATCATGTGTGCGTGCCGCTAGGATGCCCAGCACATGTTCCCTCACTCTTACTTTAAGTTGGCGTGTTGTGAGGCCGATATAAATCAGGCCACAAGGGCAGGTGGCATAATATATGACATATCTAGTGGTACAAGTTATTCTCTGACGAATGTCATATGTAGTGGTACCACTAGAGTCACAAAAAGAGTTATCACGTATTATATTGGGACATGCCACACAACCACCACACGGGACACAGCCACCCCCAGGGCTGAGTTTATCCAAGAAGGTCTGTGGTTTACGAGCAATGTAATGACTGGAGACCAAATGGTCTCTAAGATTCTTAGAGCGCCTAAAGGACATGGATGGTCTAGGGGATAGAAATTGATTAATAATCGGGTCAACCCGAAGGATCGGCCAGGCTCTCTGTAAGGCCATACGTACCTGGTTGGACCTCGAGCTAAATGTAGTAACGAACCTAATAGTCCCATTTTTATTTGGGCGCTGGACAAATTCAGAGCGATATAAAAGATCATGGCGGGAAGCATACTTGGCCCTATTAAGAGCCCGCTTGATGGACCTGTGGCTATAGCCACGTACCAGAAAATGTTGGCGCAAAATTTCAGCCTGCCTAAAAAAATCATCGTCCGTGGAGCAGATCCTACGAAGACGTAGGAACTGCCCCACGGGAACGGCACGAATAATGTGCTTCGGATGGCTAGAACTAGCATGTAACAAAGAATTGGTGGCGGTTGCCTTCCTGAAGATGTCCGTCTGCAGGACCCCAGCGCGGTCCCTCTTGATAGTAACATCTAAAAAATCAAGGGACTCCCCACTATATGAAAACGTTAGATGGATATTCTGATCGTTGCCATTCAAGAGAGTAATAAGTTGTTCAAGGTCGGCGGGTGTGCCATGCCAGACGAAGAAAATGTCATCAATGTACTGCGTCCACAGGGGGACACGGCACATTGAGAGACTTTCGTCTGACATGAAGAGGTCCCTCTCCCACAGCCCCAGGAAAAGACCCACATAGGAGGGCGCATAGGCCGCACCCATCGCGGTCCCCTGGAGCTGTAGGTAGAAGGACCCCTTAAAGACAAAAAAATTATGGCAACGATCAGAATATCCATCTAACGTTTTCATATAGTGGGGAGTCCCTTGATTTTTTAGATGTTACTATCAAGAGGGACCGCGCTGGGGTCCTGCAGACGGACATCTTCAGGAAGGCAACCGCCACCAATTCTTTGTTACATGCTAGTTCTAGCCATCCGAAGCACATTATTCGTGCCGTTCCCATGGGGCAGTTCCTACGTCTTCGTAGGATCTGCTCCACGGACGATGATTTTTTTAGGCAGGCTGAAATTTTGCGCCAACGTTTTCTGGTACGTGGCTATAGCCACAGGTCCATCAAGCGGGCTCTTAATAGGGCCAAGTATGCTTCCCGCCATGATCTTTTATATCGCTCTGAATTTGTCCAGCGCCCAAATAAAAATGGGACTATTAGGTTCGTTACTACATTTAGCTCGAGGTCCAACCAGGTACGTATGGCCTTACAGAGAGCCTGGCCGATCCTTCGGGTTGACCCGATTATTAATCAATTTCTATCCCCTAGACCATCCATGTCCTTTAGGCGCTCTAAGAATCTTAGAGACCATTTGGTCTCCAGTCATTACATTGCTCGTAAACCACAGACCTTCTTGGATAAACTCAGCCCTGGGGGTGGCTGTGTCCCGTGTGGTGGTTGTGTGGCATGTCCCAATATAATACGTGATAACTCTTTTTGTGACTCTAGTGGTACCACTACATATGATATTCGTCAGAGAATAACTTGTACCACTAGATATGTCATATATTATGCCACCTGCCCTTGTGGCCTGATTTATATCGGCCTCACAACACGCCAACTTAAAGTAAGAGTGAGGGAACATGTGCTGGGCATCCTAGCGGCACGCACACATGATGACCCCGCTACCCTCAGAACCATACCACGTCATTTTTTTGATTTCCATGACTGTGACGCTGCCCTATTGAAGGTTAAAGGTATTGATGCGCTCAAAATTGATGTCCGAGGCGGGGGTTTGTCCAAAAGACTCAGCCAGCTCGAAGCCCGGTGGATCTGGCGACTCAAGACTGTTCACCCACATGGCCTTAATGAGAGCCTCTCTTTTGCTCCTTTCCTATAATCCATTTATGTGATATTGGTTTGTATGTTTTTTAGCATGTTTTTAATTTATTTTATTCTTATTATAGTGACTTCGTGTTTCTGCTGCCTCTCGGCCCCTCATATGGATGAACATTTCAGTCCTGTTCCATGGGGATGTGATGCCTAACGGATCCTCACTACACGCCCAACCTGGTCTCTTGATTTTTGCATTGGACTGGACATTTCTCTCTTTTTTTTTTTTTTTTCTGCATTTGGGCCAACATAATGCTGTGTATATATGTCCTTTTCTAGCCTGATTTGGTTCATGTGTAGTTAGGTTATTGTATGGACTCCTTTTATTTCATTTTTGTATTATTATTATTGTTATCATTTTCTCACATTTACTTGTCTCATGCACACATTATAGTACCGTAAGAGAGAGAGATACAGATATAGATACATTTATCTACCCATTGGTTGCCTGTACTTAGTATGATATCCATTCTACTTTGGCCTCCCCTATGTCTATCGTTATATTGGCTGCTATACACTTTGTTAATTATATGCTGGTGCGGATTCCAGCTTTGCCCCTACATTTTTCCCCTTTCCAAAATGGCCGCTGTTGACTCTGTCCATACTGCGCATGCGCCGATTGCGTCACGGACCACGTGACATCACCCTCCTCCCTCCTGCCCACCGTCTGACGTTTGACTGCACGGGGCCCCGTGTTTTGTCTGCGTCAGCGGTGTTCAATGTCTGGGATGGTGGGTGTGTCCGGTGCTTGGACGTGATTGGTGCTTTCACTTGCAACCATCCCCTGTGATTTGTATGCATTAGCTGTGACCGATGGGTGGGTGTGTCTTGATCCTGGGCATGATTTTACTTTCACTTTCACTTCCCCTATATAATGGGCCTTTGTCAGCAGTTACACATGCCCCCTGAGGAAGGCATTATCGCCGAAACGCCGCGCGTTGGGGTACGGCTGTGGTCTCCCTTGCTGCTCCTTCTTGTGTAAGTGCCTCCTTTATTACCATATTGTATGTTTTTGCCTTCATGTAGGAATTTTTTCCCTGTAGTTATGGTCACGACCATGGGCAAACATTATTTATGTTTAGACAGTTAGACACTTCACAATGTTCATGTATTTCTCATGACTATTTATTTGGAGCTGCCATGGTCACCCGGCCTTTCTTTTCCTACCAATGTCACTTTTTAGCCATGTTCTGTTTGTTTCACCTTTCAATAAAAACCTACTTTTCACTTTACCTTGTGATATGAGGACTTTTTCACTGCTTTTCGTCAGTTGCTATGCTTTCAGCTGGAGCTAATGTACGGGAATATAGATATACAGCGCTTCACTACATTAGTGTAAACATAAGCCAATCCCACCAGTCTCCTGTGCAGCTCGGTCCCTGGTGGTGTCTCCTCCTCTGCTACCAATGACTGACAGGTCTCTCCCCATAGACGCACGTAGAGAGACACATATCATTCAAGAGCAGCGAGCGGTGAGAAGCCACAGAATCTTTTCCATCTTATTCATCACTCCATGTTCTTTGCTTACTTTCTGCTGAAAATTTAATGGGTGAAGAAAATGTGACTTTCTAGAAGTCGGGATCAAAGCAGGAGCCATCAGATCTTCAATCTCACACTCTCCTAAGTGAGTGATTTTGGTTGTTTGTAATTGGTTGAAATATCACCCAGTTGTTCTGCAGAACACTACTGCGTCCGGTCAGTATGAGACTGACAAGTAGCCTGCCAGATCCACAATTCTGAAGGAACGTGCAGGAGACCCAGAAGCTATTGTCAGGCATCCATTTGCCATGAAAGCTCATCAGCACCCATGAACCAATGATGACAGATTGGGCGCCCTCCATACGCCAAAATCCTCCTGTGATTCTGTCCCTATTAACAGTGGCATATGTGGGGTTAAACTGCTGCGCTCAGTGAGAAGATGGATCCTAGCAGTTACTACAGGAGCTCGGCTGTGTATATCAGTCAGGCCCCTGCACTTACCCCCATGTCACGTCAGCAGCACCCTACAATTGGCCGCACGGTAACTATAAGTGGAAAGTTTAGAGATTCACAATGAACGACTTGCTTAAAATACATCTTTTTCATGATATTCGTTTTATTGAGAGCATTTTTCACAAATGTAATGAAATTTATTATCATTTCCTTTCCCTTTCCATCTACTTTTTCAAAAAATTCAATCACGTCTCCTTAGGAGCAGCAGCAATCCGGGTTTCTGGTTTTAAATAGTTCGACTGAGTGAGGAAATCTGACAAAGTAGTCCAGGTAATGTGTCCTGCCTCCTGCGAGCCCCAGTGGCCTAATGGATAAGGCACTGGCCTCCTAAGCCAGGGATTGTGGGTTAATACAAGCAATTTTTAATTTTTTTTCTTTTTCTTCCTACATTTCTTTATGGTCACCATTATGGTAAAGGTAATGTTTGTACTAAGAGTAACTTTCTTGAACTTTGCCAGTGATTGTCATTTATACACTATAAATCTCACTATAAATGGCTGTTTTTCATTTGCCATATGGTTCACAACATATAGGCCTTATTGATGCTAATTTGTATGTCCTTTATAAATAGGCGCGGCTCACAGCATTCTCTGTGGTCGTGTCTTTAGGCTGCTCTGCATTATTACCCTGAGAGCAATGCCCCTTTTGTAATAGACATATAAATTATTATTAAAGAAAAATGCCCATATCCCAGGATCTGTATGGTGAAATAAAAAAGCAGTAAATTCAGGGGAACGGTGGGAATAAAATAAGTGCAGAAACTGGCCAGTCCTGCCCTTGGCACAGGTCCTCTTGAAGGCGTTTCCCTGTATATTAAAATTTAGTATTTGGTCTGTTGTAATTATTTATACCCTGACTTGTCCTCTGTTGTATCACATTCAATATGCTATAATAACTTTCTATATTTCCACTAGAAAAATTATTAATCTTTAGAACTGCTGGTGATATAACAATATAATTTTCATTTATTGGAACTTTCCTACACCTCAGTTTCCACTGTTCGAAAACTTATTTGTCCATCTGAAGATCTGAAGCCTGAAGATCTAAAGGTCCCTGGTTCGATCCTAGGTTTCGGCATGAGTAGGGGTGCTTTATAAATAATATTTTTACATTTTCTTTTTGCTTTGATTTTCTTGCAGGACTCCACAATTCTTAGATAATAAAGTCACATAATATTACAATCTTAAAAATAGCAATTGTGGTTTATAAATCTGTAACTTGTGAATCAGATACTGACATCTAGTGGCCATTATGACAGCTGCAACATTTCAATACTAATTGTTACTTATATAAAACTAGATGGAGGCCCAATGCTGTTGTATCAGGAGGGTGAAAATGTCACAATAGGGGCAGGCTTTAAGAATTTCTCCCCCCATGTGCTCATGCACTTATTTACTCTCTCCCCATCTGAATTCTGCTGAATTCTCCCATCTTTGCTCTCTTCTTTCACCTGTCTTCCCCATGTGCTGTCCCCCTTGTCTGCTGTCTCTCTTCTTCCTGTGCTGTGTTCTCCCCTCATGTGATGTCCTGTTTGAGCTGTCTGCCCCCTGTGCTCTGTCTCTCTCACCCCTGTGTCTAACTGTGTGAGTGTGAATGTGAGAGTGAGTGTGTATGAGTGTGAGAGTGTGAGTATGTGAGTGTGTGTGTGAGTGTGAGTGTCAGTGTGTGAGTGTATGAATGTAACTGTGAGTGTTAGAGTGGGAATGTGAGTGTGTGAATGTGAGAGTGTGAGTGTGTCATTGTTTGACCGTGACTGTGTGAGTGTAAGGGTCAGTGTGTGAGTGTGGGCATGAGAGTTTGAGAGAGTGATTGTGAGTGTGTGAGTATGACTCTGAATGTGAGTATGTGAGTGAGTGTGAGAGTGTGTCAGTGTATGAGTGTGACTGTGAGTGTGCGAGTTTGAGTGCTAGTGTGAGATTGAGTTTGAGTGTGTGAATGTGAGTGTAAGAGTGAGTGTTTGAGTGTGTAGGTGTTACTGAGAGAGTGTGATTGTGAGTCTGTGTGTGTGAGTGTGACTGTGAGAATTTGAATATGATTGTGTATGAGGGTGACTGTGAGTGTGTAAGAGTATGTGTGTGAGAGTGAATATGTAAGTGTGAGAGTGTGACAGTGTGAGAGTGAGTGTTGGAGTGTGAGTGTGTTTGGGTGTGAGAGTGAGTGTTAAGGTGTGGCTGACAGAGTGTGAATGTAAGCGTGTTTCTGTGTGAGTGTGAGAGCCTAAGTGTGTCAGTGTTTGACTTTGACTGTGTGAGTTTGAGAGTGTGTGAGAGTGTCTGAGTGGGAGTGTGAGATTGAGTTTGTGAGTGTGTAGGTGTGTCTGAGAGAGTGTGAATGTATGAGCGTGAGTGTGAGTGAATGAGTGTGTGTGAGAGTGTGAAAGCGTGAGTGTGTCAGTGTTTGGCTTTGAATGTGAGTGTGTGAGTTTGTGAGTGTATGAGAGTGTCTGAGTGGGAGTGTGAAATTGAGTTTGTGGGTGTGAGAGCGAGTGTGTAGGTGTGTCTGAGAGAGTGTGAATGCAAATGTGTAAGTGTGTGTGAATTTAACTGTGAGAGTTAGAGTGTGAATGTGAGTGTGTGAGTGTGAAAGTGTGAGTGTAAGAATCAGTGTGGGGATGTGAGAGTGAGTGTGTGATTGTGACAGTGAGTGTGATGTATTAACAGAAGCATACAGTCTAGATCACGTGAAGTCATTACTGCCCTCTATTCCTCTTTGGTCAGACCTCATCTGGAATATGGAGCAAGTTCAGAAAAGAGCAACCAGAATGGTGACCGGTCTGCAAACCCTGTCTTAAGCGGAAAGGTTGCAGGATTTGGGATTGTTTAGTTTTCAAAAGAGAAGACTGAGAGGAGACTTAATAGCTGTCTACAAATATCTAAAGGGCTGTCACATTGTAGAATGATCAACTTTATTCTCATTTGCACAAGGAAAGACTAGAAGCAATGGGATGAAACTGAATGGGAGGAGACACAGATTAGATATTAGAAAAAACTTTTTGACAGTTAGAGTGATCAATGAGTGGAACAAGCTGCCACGAGAAGTGGTGAGTTCTCCTTCAATGGAAATCTTCAAACAGAGGCTGGACAGACATCTGACTGGGATGATTTAGCGAATCCTGCTTTGAGCAGGGGGTTGGACCAGATGGCCCAGGAGGTCCCTTCCAACTCTACGATTCTATGATTCTATGTGAGTGTGAGAGTGTGAATGTGACTGTGAGAATTTGAATGTGAGTGTGAGAGTATGAGTGTGAGAGAGAGTGCTAGTGTGAGAATGAGTGTATGTAAGTGTGAGTTTGAGTGTGTGAATGTGAGTGTAATAGAGAGTGTGTGAGTGTGAATGTGTAGGTGTGACTGAGAGAGTGTGTGAGTGTGATTGTGAGTGTGAGAGTGTGATTGTGAGTAGTGTTGAGCATTCCGATACTGCAAATATCGGGTATCGGCCGATATTCGCTGTATCGGAATTCCGATACCGAGTACCGATATTTTTACAATATCGAATACCGGAATCGGAAGTTCCCATAATGCAATGAGCCAGTTGTGTTAGCCATGTTAACTAATGGCATGGCTGTGATTGGCTGCTGAAATGATGTCATCATGATGCGCGGTCTGTGTGGGCCTGCCGGGGGTCTGTGCGAGCCTGCCGGGGGTCTGTGCGGGCTGCCGGGGGTCTGTATGGGCCTGCCGGGGGTCTGTGCGGGCTGCTGGGGGTCTGTACGGGCCTGCCGGGGCCGGCACAGACCCCCGGCAGGCCCGCACAGACCCCCGAGAGGACCGTACAGACCCCGCCCGCACACACAGACACGCACAGTGTCCACCCATGCGCACAGTGTCCACCCATGCACCGCCTACACTCTTCCCCCCTCCCAAACTGGATGTGCAAGGAAAGAAAGGGTTTATTTTCATTCCAATATTTGTGCCCCATTGACATGCATGGGTTTCCGGTATCGGAATCGGCGATACCCGATACTTTTTGGGTATCGGTCCGATCCAATCCGATCCGATATTTCACGATATCGGATGGTATCGCTCAACACTAATTGTGAGTGTGAGAGAGTGAGTGTGTGTGTGTGTGAATGTGACTGTTAGTGTGAGAATTTGAATGTGAGTGTGTGAGTGAGTGTGAGTGTTTCAGTGAATAAATATGACTGTGACAGTGTGAGTGTGCGAGTGTGAGTGCTTGTGTGAGAATGAGTGTTAGTGTGAGAGTGAATATGTAATATGTAGTGTGAGAGTAAATATGTGTGTGTGTAAGTGAAAGTGTGTGAGAGTGTGAGATAGTGAAAGTGTGTGGGTGTGAGAGTGTGAGTGTTAATGTGTGAGTGTGTGTGAGTATGGGAATGTGTGTGAGTGTGTGTGTGTGTGTGTGTGTGTGTGTGTGTGTGAGTGTAAGTGTGTTTGTGCGTGAGTGTGAGTGTGTGAATGTAACTGTGAGTGTTAGACAGTGACTGTGAGTGCGAGTGTGAGTGCTAGTGAGAATGAGTGTATGAGAGTGTGAGTTTGAGTGTGTGAAAGTAAGTGTGTGTGTGTAGGTGTGACTGAAAGAGTGTGAATGTGAGTGTCTGAATGTGAGTGTGTGAGTGTGAGCATGTCAGTGTATGAGGGTGACTGTGAGTGTGTGAGAGTATGTGTGCTAGTGTGAGTGCTAGAGTGAAAATGAGTGTGAGTGTTAGTGTGAGAGTGAATATGTACGTGTGGGACTGTGTGAGAGTATGTGTGTGAGTGTGAATGTTAGAGTGAGAGTGAATATGTAAGTGTGAGAGTGAGTGTGGTAGTGTGAGAGTGTGTGCGGGTGTCAGAGTGAGTGTGTAGGTGTGTCTGAGTGTGAATGTGTAAGTGAGTGTGTGAGTTTGTGAGAGTGTGCGAGTGGGTGTGAGAGTGAGTGTTTAGGTGTGGCTGAGAGAGTGTGAATGTGAGTGTGTGAGTGTGTGAGTGTGTGAGTGTGTGAGTGTGTCTGAGTGGAAGTGGGAGATTGAGTTTGTGGGTGTGAGAGTGAGTGTATAGGTGTGTCTGAGAGAGTGTGAATGTAAATGTGTAAGTGTTTGTGAGCGTGTGTGAGTGTGTGAATGTAACTGTGAGTGTGAGAGTGTGAGTGAGAGTGTGTGTGTGAATGTGCGAGTGTGAATGTGACTGTGATTGTTAGAGTGGAAATGTGAGTGTGAGTGTGTGAGTATATGAGTGTAACTGTGAGTGTGTGAGTGTGACCATCAGTGTGTGATTGTGAGCGTGAGTGTGTGAGAATAGGAGTGTGAGTGTTAGTGAGAGTGAGTGTGAGTGTGTGAATTTGAGTGTGTGATTGTGAGAGTACGAGTGTGAATGTGATTGTGTGAGTGTGACTGACACTGAATGTAAAAAATAATGAAAAAATAAAAAAAGGTTATTCTCACCTTCCGATGGCCCTTGATCTCCTCCGTGGCGCTCCCAGCATTTTCCGTTCCCAGTTATGCTAAGCACGAAGGACCGGAGATGACATCACTCTCAAGAGAGCGTGACGTCATCAACGGTATTTCGCGCAAAGCATTATTGGGATCGGAAGGTGCCGGGCGCATGGTGAGAGGCGGGAGTCCCGGGGCCTTAGGAAGGTGAGTATATGACTATTTTTTATCTTAATTCTATTTTTTACAGGATTATGGTACCCAGATCGTGGAGGACAGTCTCCTCTCCTCCAGACCCTGGTTACCATCCGCACATTCAGCTTTCATTTTACGCATGGTGAGCATAGCCACATGCGAAAATGAGCGCTTCAATGCATTCATATGGGTGCGGAATTGCCGCGATTCCGCACAAAGAATGAGCATGCTGCGGATTTCACCACGATGCGATTCCGCAGCAGTAAAATCCGCAGCATTAGCACAGCATTGCGGAATCCCATAGGATTGCATGGGATGCGTTCTTTGCGTTTTCTCGCCGATTCCGCAGCAGAAAATCATCGCAAAAATGCAAAAAAAGTAACGTGTAAACGTAGTCTAGAGTGTGAGTGTGAGTGTCTGCAGGTATGAGTGTGTGTGTGTGTGTGTGTGTGTGTGAGTGTGAGTTTGCCCCAAGGACCCTCAGGAGTTCTGCCAAAATGCCAACTTTGAGGGGAGGTTTTGCTGCTAAGAATGTTTCTTGGGAGAAATAATATATAACAAAACTCTATGTGCATCAAGCATTAGATCAAATAGTAGAACAATAAATGCAATTTAGTGTAAAATATATTTTCTTCCACAAAATCTCCAGGAAAACAAAAAACCCTTATAGGATAGGAAACATTTCTTTTCACCACAAGCAATCATATGTCTGCTGTCTGGTTGGGAAACAGTTAATCCACACAAGACTCCGCAGAAGTCAGGATGGCCGAGCGGTCTAAGGCGCTGCGTTCAGGTCGCAGTCTCCTCTGGAGGCGTGGGTTCGAATCCCACTTCTGACATCGTTTCTTTTCAGTCATGAAATTGTACAGCTTCTCCCACAAATTGTCCTGTTGTCACACAAGTAGTGTTGAGCTTTCCGATACCGCAAGTATCGGGTATCGGCCGATATTAGCTGTATTGGAATTCCGATACTTTTTTCGTACCGGAATCGGAGGTTCCCATAAAGCTATCAGCCTGCTCGATTTGATTCAGCCAATGGGATTCCTCAGAACTGTGGGCACATCCTGTTAGGCATGTTAACTATTGGCATGGCTGTGATTGGCTGCTGAAATGGCGTCATCATGATGCACGGTCTGTGCCGACAGTGGGGGGTCTGTGCCGGCTGCCGGTGGTCTGTACGGACCTCTCGGGGGCCTGTGCCGGCTGCCGGTGGTCTGTACGGGCCTGCCGGGTGCCTGTGCCGGCTGCTGGTGGTCTGTGCGGGCCTCTCGGGGGTCTGTGCCGACTGCCGGGTGCCTGTGCCGGCTGCCGGTGGTCTGTGCGGGCCTGCCGGGGGGCATGTGCCAGCTGCCGGTGGTCTGTGCGTACCTGCCGGGGGTCTTGTGTGTGTGCAGGCATCGTCCAATGGGACTACAAGTCCCATCGGACAATGCCTGCTACACTGACAGTGATTGACACATTAGCCAATGATGGGACAGTAGTAGTCCCATCATCAGGCTTATGTGTTGAATGTAAAAAAAAAAAAAAACATACTACACACATACTACATATATATATACTACATGCATACTACATACATGCTACATACATTCTACATACATACTTCATACACACTACATACATACATACTACATACATACAACATACATGTATACTACATACATACTATATACATACTACATACATACATCATACATATATACTACATACTACATACATACTATATACATACTACATACATACATACTACATAATGCTACATACATACTACATACATACTACATACATGCTACATACATGCTACATATATACATACTACATACATACTATATACATACTACATACATACTACATTCATACAACATACATATATACTACATACAACATTCATATATACTACATATATACTACATACATACTACATATAAACAACATACATATATACTACATACTACATACATGCTACATATATACTACATTCATACAACATACATATTTACTACATATATACTACATGCAACATACATACATACTACATACATGCTTCATATATACTACATTCATACAACATACATATATACTACATACATGCTACATATATACTACACTCATACAACATACATATTACATACTACATACATGCTTCATATATACTACATTCATACAACATACATACATACAACATACATGCTACATATATACTACATTCATACATACATACTACATACATCCTACATATATACTACATTCATGCAACATACATACTACATAAATGCTACATATATACTACATTCATGCAACATACATATATACTACATACATGCTACATACATACTACATACATACAACATGCTACAGACATACAACATACATACATACTACATACTGCATACATACAACATACATACATTCATACAATACATATATACTACATACATACTACATACAATACTTTCATACATTCATACAGTACATATAACACAGAGTACATACTCATCAATACTTGTCACATTGTTCCCCGAAGCCAGTGTCATCTAAGGAAAAATATGAAAATAACAAACAAGCCATATACTCCCTGATCCGCAGAAATCCACCTACTTTTTCAAAAAATTCAGTCACGTCTTCCTATGAGCAACAGCAATCCGGGTTTCTGGTTTTAAATAGTTCAACTGAGTGATGAAATCTGACAAAGAAGTCCGGATAATGTATTCAGTCACCACTGAGCTCCAGTGGTCTTATGGATAAGGCACTGGCCTCCTAAGCCAGAGGTGTGGGTTCAACTGTTAATACAATTGTGTATTTTGTTTTTCTTCCTTCATTTCTTTATGGTCTCCATTATGGTAAAGGTCCATCAGCCGAAATAGCTCAGTTGGGAGAGCGTTAGACTAAATATCTGAAGGGCCCTGGGTTTCGGCATGTTTAGTGTTACTTTATAAATAATATTTTCAAATTTTCTTTTTGCTTTGATTTTCTTGCAGGACTCCACAATTCATAGATAATAAAGTCACATAATATTACAATCTTAAAAATAGCAGTTTGAATGTGAGTTTATTAGTGTGTGTGTTAGTGTGTGTGTGAATGTGAGTGTGAGAGTTTGAATGTGAGTATGTGAGTGAGTGTGAGAGTGTGTCAGTGTATGAGTGTGACTGTGAGTGAGAGTATGAGTGTGAGTGTGAGTGCTAGTGTGAGAATGAGTGGATGTGAGTTTGAGTGTGTGAATGTGAGTGTAAGAGTGAGTGTGTGGGTGTGTAGGTGTGACTGAGAGAGTGTGAATGTGAGTGTGAATGTGAGTGTGTGAATGTGAGTGTGAATGTGAGTGTGTGAGTGTGACTGAGTGTGTGAATGTGACTGTGAGTGTGAGAATTTGAATATGAGTGTGTATGAGGATGACTGTGTGAGTGTGTGAGAGTATGTGTGTGAGTGTGAGAGTGAATATGTAAGTGTGAGAGTGTGACAGTGTGAGAGTGAGTGTGAGAGCAAGTGTGTAGGTGTGTCTGAGAGAGTGTGAGTGCAAGTGTGTGTGTGTGTGTGTATGAGCTTATGTGTGATTGTATGTGAGTGTGAGAGTGTGAGTGCATGAGTGTGTGTGTGAGAGTCTGAAAGTGTGAGTGTGTCAGTGTTTGGCTTTGAATGTGAGTGCGTGAGTTTGTGAGTGTGTGAGAGAGTCGGAGTGGGAGCGTGAGATTGCGTTTGTGGGTGTGAGAGTGAGTGTGTAGGTGTGTCTGAGAGAGTGTGAATGTAAATGTGTAAGTGTGTGTGTGAGTGTGTGAATTTAACTGTGAGAGTTAGAGTGTGAGAGTTTGAGTGTAAGAATCAGTGTTGGGGGTGTGAGAGTGAGAGTGTGAGTGTGTGATTGTGACAGTGAGTGTGTGAATGTGACTGTGAGAGTTTGAATGTGAGTGTGTCAGTGTGTGAGTGAGAGTGCTAGTGTGAGAATGACTGTGTGTGAATGTAAGAGAGAGTGTATGAGTGTGAATGTGTAGGTGTGACTGAGAGAGTGTGAATGTGAGTGAGTTGGTATGTGAGTGTGATTGTGAGTGTGAGAGTGTGAGTTTGTAAGTGTGTGCATATGATTGTGTGTGTGTGAGTGTGTGAATGTGACTGTTAGTGTGAGAATTTGAACGTGAGTGTGTGAGTGAGTGTGAGTTTGTCAGTGTATGAATGTGACTGTGACTGTGTGAGTGTGCAAGAGTATGTGTGTGAGTGCTCATGTGAGAGTGAATATGTAAGTGTGTGAGTGTATGTGTGAGTGTGATTGTTAGTGTGAGAGTGAATATGTAAGTGTGAGAGTTTGAGAGTGAGTGTGGAGGTGTGTCTGAAAGTAAGTGTGTGAGTGTGAATGTGTTAGTGAGTGTATGAGTGTAAGTGTGTTTGTGTGTGAGTGTGTGAATGCAACTGTGAGTGTTAGAGTGTGAGTGTGTGATGTTAGAGTATGAGTGTGTCAGTGTTTGACTTTAACTTTGAGTGTGTGAGAGTAAGAATCAATGTGTGAGTGTGAGAGAGTGAGTGTGTGAGTATGTGAGTGTGGGAGAGTGAGAGTGAGTGTGTGGGTGTGAGAGTTAGTGTGTAGATGTGTCTGAGAGAGTGTGAATGTAAGTGTGTGAGTGCGCGTGAGTGTATGAGTGTAAGTTTGTTTGTGTTTGAGTGTGAGAGTGTGAATGTGAGTGTGTGAGTGTGAGTGTGCCAGTGTTTGACTTTAACTGTGAGTGTGTGAGTGTAAGAATCAGTGTGTGAGTGTGAGAGTGAGTTTTTGTGAGTGAGTTTTTGAGTGTGTGAGACTGTCTGAGTGTGGGAGTGAGTTTGTGGGTGTGAGAGTGAGTGTGCAAGTGTGTATGTGTAAGTGTGTTTGTTTGTGAGTGTGTGCATGTTAGTGTGAGTGTGGGATTGTGAGTGTATGAGTGTGTGTGTGTGTGTGAATGTGACTGTGAGTGTGAGAGTTTGAATGTGAGTGTGTGAATGAGTGTGAGAGTGTCAGTGTGTGAGTGTCATTTTGAGTGTGAGAGTATGAGTGTGAGTGACAGTGCTAGTGTGAGAATGAGTGCATGTAAGTGTGAGTGTGTGAGTGTGAGTGTGTGAATGTGAGAGTGTGAGTGTCTGTGTGTATGAGTGTGAGTGTGTGTGTGATTGTGTGAGTGTGTGACTGAGTGTGAGAGTTTAAGTGTATGAGTGTGACTGAGTGTGAATGTGAGTGTGAGAGTGTGAGTGTGCATGAGTGTGAGAGTGTGAGTGGGTAGATTTGTCTGAGAGAGTGTGAATATAAGTGTGTGAGTGTGCGTGAGTGCATGAGTATAAGTTTGTTTGTGTTTGAGTGTGAGAGTGAGAATGTGAGTGTGTGAGTGTGAGTGTGCCAGTGTTTGACTTTAACTGTGAATGTGTGAGTGTAAGAATCAGTGTGTGAGTGTGAGAGAGTGAGTTTTTGAGTGTGTGAGACTGTGAGTGTGGTAGTGTGAGTTTGTGTGTGTGAGAGTGAGTGTGCAAGTGTGTCTGAGTGTGAATGTAAGTGTGTGAGTGTGTGCATGTTAGTGTGAATGCGGGATTGTGAGTGTCTGAGTGTATGAGTGTGTGTGTGTGTGTGTGTGTGACTGTGAGTGTGAGAGTTTGAATGTGAGTGTGTGAATGAGTGTGAGAGTGTGTCAGTGTATGAGTGTCATTTTGAGTGTGAGAGTTTGAGTGTGAGTGACAGTGCTAGTGTGAGAATGAGTGTATGTAAGTGTGAGTGTGTGAATGTAACTGTGAGAGTGTGAGTGTGGCAGTGTTTGACTTTGAGTGTGTGAGTGTGTGAGTGTGTGAGTGTGTGAGTGTGTATGAGTATGAGAGTCTGAGTGTATGAGTGTGTGTGTGAATGAACAAGTGTGAATGTGACTGTGATTGGTAGAGTGTAAATGTGAGTGAGTGTGAGTGTGTGAGTATATGAGTGTGAGTGTGACCATCAGTGTGTGATCATGAGCGTGAGTGTGAGTGTGTGAGAATAGGAGTGTGAGTGTTAGTGAGAGGGAGTGTGAGTGTGTGATTGTGAGAATGTGAGTGTGTGTGAGAGAGTATGAGTGTGAATGTGATTGTGTGAGTGTGAGTGTGACTGAGATAGAATGTAAAAAATAATGAAAAAATAAAAACTGTTATTCTCACCTTCCGACGGCCCGATCTCCTCCGTGGCGCTCCCAGCATTTTCCGTTCCCAGTTATGCTAACCGCGAAGGACCGGAGATGACATCACTCTCACGAGAGCGTGACGTCATCAACGGTATTTCGCGCAAAGCATTACTGGGACCGGAAGGTGCCGGGCGCGTGGTGAGAGACGGGAGTCCCGGGGCCTTCGGAAGGTGAGTATATGACTATTTTTTATCTTAATTCTATTTTTTACAGGATTATGGTACCCAGATCGTGGAGGACAGTCTCCTCTCCTCCAGACCCTGGGTACCATCCGCACATTCAGCGCTCATTTGACGTATGGTGGGCATAGCCACATGCGTAAAATGAGCATTTCAATGCAAATCTATGGGTGCGGAATCGCCGCGATTCCGCACAAAGAATGAGCATGCTGCGGATTTCACCATGATGCGATTCCGCAGCAGTAAAATCCGCAGCATTAGCACAGCATTGCGGAATCCCATAGGATTGCATGGGGTACGTTCTTTGCGTTTTCTCGCAGATTCCACAGCAGAAAATCGCCACGAAAATGCAAAAAAAAGTAACGTGTGAACGCAGTCTAGAGAGTGAGTGTGAGTGTTTGAGTGTGAGTTTGCCCCATGGACCCTCAGGAGTTCTGCCAAAATGCCAACTTTGAGAGGAGGTTTTTCTGCTAAGAATGTTTCTTGGGAGAAATAATATATAACAAAACTCTATGTGCATCAAGCATTAGATCAAATAGTAGAACAATAAATGCTGTTTAGGGTAAAATATATTTTCTTCCACAAAAACTCCAGGAAAACAAAAAACCCTTATAGGATAGGATACATTTCTTTTCACCACAAGCATAGATCATCTGTCTGCTGTCTGGTTTGGAAACAGTTAATCCACACAAGACTCCGCAGAAGTCAGGATGGCCAAGCGGTCTAAGGCGCTGCGTTCAGGTCACAGTCTCCTCTGGAGGCGAGGGTTCGAATCCCACTTCTGACATCTTTTCTTTTCAGTCATGAAATTGTGCAGCTTCTCCCACAAATTGTCCAGTTGTCACACAAATATTTGTTTGTGAAACAACACCTGTAACCCTATCCCTGCCATTTATACCGTAATGAGAATATCACAAAGCCTAACCCTTTCCACGCTGTGATCCGACCCCTTGTGTGGACAATCACGACCTGTCTGACCTCATTCCTTATGTTAGAGAGCAGTTATATGTGCTCTAACAGCTGGAGCTAATGTACGGGAATATAGATATACAGCGCGTCACTACATTAGTGTAAACATAAGCCAGTCCCACCAGTCTCCTGTGCAGCTCGCTCCCTGGTGGCGTCTCCTCCTCTGCTACCAATGACTGACAGGTCTCTCCCCATAGACGCACGTAGAGAGACACATATCATTCAAGAGCAGTGAGCGGTGAGAAGCCGCAGAATCTTTTCCATCTTATTCATCACTCCATGTTCTTTGCTTACTTTCTGCTGAAAATTTAATGGGTGAAGAAAATGTGACTTTCTAGAAGTCGGGATCAAAGCAGGAGCCATCAGATCTTCAATCTCACACTCTCCTAAGTGACTGATTTTGGTTGTTTGTAATTGGTTGAAATATCACCCAGTTGTTCTGCAGAACACTACTGCGTCCGGTCAGTATGAGACTGACAAGTAGCCTGCCAGACCCACAATTCTGAAGGAACGTGCAGGAGACCCAGAAGCTATTGTCAGGCATCCATTTGCCATGAAAGCTCATCAGCACCCATGAACCAATGATGACAGATTGGGCACCCTCCATACGCCAAAATCCTCCTGTGATTCTGTCCCTATTAACAGTGGCATATGTGGGGTTAAACTGCTGCGCTCAGTGAGAAGATGGATCCTAGCAGTTACTACAGGAGCTCAGCTGTGTATATCAGTCAGGCCCCTGCACTTACCCCCATGTCACGTCAGCAGCACCCTACAATTGGCCGCACGGTAACTATAAGTGGAAAGTTTACAGATTCACAATGAACTTCTTGTTTAAAATACATCTTTTTCATGATATTCGATTTATTAAGAGCATTTTTCACAATGTAATGAAATTTATTATCATTTCCTTTTCCTTTCCATCTACTTTTTCAAAAAATTCAATCACGTCTTCTTAGGAGCAGCAGCAATCCGGGTTTTTCTTGCAGGACTCCACAATTCTTAGATAATAAAGTCACATAATATTACAATCTTAAAAATAGCAATTGTGGTTTATAAATCTGTAACTTGTGAATCAGATACTGACATCTAGTGGCCATTATGACAGCTGCAACATTTCAATACTAATTGTTACTTATATAAAACTAGATGGAGGCCCAATGCTGTCGTATCAGGAGGGTGAAAATGTCACAATAGGGGCAGGCTTTGACAATTTCTCCCCCCCCCAATGTGCTCATGCACTTATTTACTCTCTCCCCATCTGAATTCTGCTGAATTCTCCCATCTGTGCTCTCTTCTTTGACCTGTCTTGCCCATGTGCTGTCCCCCTTCTTTCTGTGCTGTGTTCTCACCTCATGTGATGTCCTGTTTGAGCTGTCTGCCCGCTGTGCTCTGTCACTCTTACCTCTATGTCTGACCGTGTACAGTGTGAGTGCGAATGTGAGAGTGTGAGAGTGAGTGTGTATGAGTGTGAATGTGTGTATGAGTGTGTCAGTGTGTGATTGTATGAATGTAACTGTGAGTGTTAGAGTGGGAATGTGAGTTTGTGAATGTGAGAGTGTGAGTGTGTCATTGTTTGACTGTGGGAGTGTAAGGGTCAGTGTGTGAGTGTGGGCATGAGAGTGTGAGAGTGTGACTGAGAGTGTGTGAGTATGACCCTGAATATGAGAGTTTGAATGTGAGTTTGTGAGTGTGTGTGTGTGTGTGTGAGTGTGTGAATGTGAGTGTGAGAGTTTGAATGTGAGTATGTTAGTGAGTGTGAGAGTGTGTTAGTGTATGAGTGTGACTGTGAGTGTGAGAGTATGAGTGCGAGTGCTAGTGTGAGAATGAGTGGATGTGAGTTTGAGTCTGTGAATGTGAGTGTAAGAGTGAGTGTGTAGGAGTGACTGAGAGAGTGTGAATGTGAGTCTGTGAGTGTGAATGTGAGTGTGTGAGTGTGGCTGTGAGTGTGTGAATGTGACTGTGAGTGTGAGAATTTGAATATGAATGTGTATGAGGGTGACTGTGACTGTGTGAGTGTGTGAGAGTATGTGTGTGAGAGTGAATATGTAAGTATGAGAGTGTGACAGTGCGAGAGTGAGTGTAGGAGTGTGAGAGTGTGTGGGTGTGAGAGTGAGTGTTTAGGTGTGGCTGAGAGCATGTGAATGTGAGTGTGTGAGTGTATGAGTTTAAGTTTGTGTGTGAGTGTGAGTGTGTGTGAGAGTGTGTGTGAGAGTGTGAGAGCGTGAGTGTGTCAGTGTTTGACTTTGACTGTGAGTGTGTGAGTGTCTGAGTGGGAGTGTGAGATTGAGTTTGTGGGTGTGAGAGTGATTGTGTAGGTGTGTCTGAGAGAGTGTGAATGTAAATGTGTGAGTGTGGGAGTGTGTGAATGTAACTGTGAGTGTTAGAGTGTGAATGTGAGTGTGTGAGTGTGAGAGTGTGAGTGTAAGAATCAGTGTGGGGGGTGAGAGTGTGAGTGTGTGATTGTGACAGTGAGTGTGAGAGTGTGAATGCGAGTGTGAGTGTGTGAATGTGACTGTGAGAGTTTGAATGTGAGTGTGTGAGTGAGTATGAGAGTGTGTCAGTGTATGAGTTACACTTTGAGTGTTAGAGTATGAGTGTGAGAGAGAGTGCTAGTGTGAGAATGAGTGTTCGTAAGTGTGAGTGTGTGTGTCAGTTTGAGTGTGTGAATGTGAGTGTAAGAGAGTGTGTGAGTGTGAATGTTTAGGTGTGACTGAGAGAGTGTGTGGGTGTGTGAGTGTGATTGTGAGTGTGAGTGTGATTGTGAGTAGTGTTGAGCTTTCTGATACTGCAAATATTGGGTATCGGCCGATATTCGCTGCATCGGAATTCCGATACCGAGTACCGATATTTTTACAATATCGAATACCGGAATCGGAAGTTCCCATAATGCAATGAGCCAGTTGTGTCAGCCATGTTAACTAATGTGATTGGCTGCTGAAATGATGTCATCATGATGCGCGGTCATTGGCTAATGTGTCAATCACTGTCATTGTAGCAGGCATAGCCTGATGGGACTTGTAGTCCCATGGGACGATGCCTGCACACACACAACCCCCGGCAAGCCCGCACAGACCCCCAGCAGGCCCGTACAGACTCCCGGCTGCCCGCACAGACCCCCGGCAGGCCCGCACCGACCCCCAACAGGCCCATACAGACCCCTGACAGCCTGCACAGACCCATGACAGGCCCGCACAGACCCCCGTCAGCCCGCACAGACCCCCGACAGCCCGCACAGACTCCTGGCAGGCCCGCACAGACCCCCGAGAGGCCCGTACAGACCCCGCCCGCACACACAGACACGCACAGTGTCCACCCATGCACCACCCACACTCTTCCCCCTCCCGAACTGGATGTGCAAGGAAAGAAAGGGTTTATTTTCATTCCGATATTTGTGCCCCATTGACTTGCATGGGTTTTCGGTATTGGAATCGGCGATACCCAATACTTTTTGGGTATCGGTCCGATCCAATCCGATCCGATATTTCACGATATCGGATGGTATCGCTCAACTCTAATTTTGAGAGTGAGAGTGTTAGTGTGTGTGTGTGTGTGTGTGAATGTGACTGTTAGGCTACGGCCACACTATCAGTATTTATTTAGTATTTTTTCTCAGCATTTGTAAGCCAAAACCAGGTTAGGAACAATCAGAGGACAAGGTATAATAGAAACACGTGCACCAATTCTGCATGTTTAACCCACTCCGGATTTTGGCTTACAAATACTGATGTGAAATACTGACTAAATACTGATAGTGTGGCTGTAGCCTTAGGCTGGAGTCACACTAACCTGCGCAAAATACGGTCAGTATTTTACATGCGTAATACGGATGACAGACCCCTAAATAGTGCTCCGTATGTCATCCGTAATCAAGGTGTGGTCGCGTATTTTGCGCATGTCAGCATCCGTATGTAATCCGTATGGCATCCGTATGGTGAGATTTTCTCGCAGGCTTGCAAAATGGACATATAATGGAGCCCTATGACAGTTTTAATAAAGAAATGAAAGAATAGATATAGACACATAGAATATATATATATATATATATATATATATATATATATATATATATATATATATGCATTCTATGTGTATATATCTATTCTTTCTTTCTTTATTAAACCTGTCAGTGTGAGTTTACTGTATAGCGCACTGAATTGCCGGCTTTGCTAAAAGACACCGGGTGCGTATTTCTCGCAAGTCACATGTGTGGTCCGTGTGTAATCCGTATTTTTTGCGCACCCATAGACTTGCATTGGCGTACTACGGGCGTAGTACGCTGACAATCGCAGCATGCTGCGATTGGCATGGAGCATAGGATACGGAGGAGAAATATACGGCTGGTGCGAGTGACCCCATAGAGAATCATTGGTCCGTGTCTAATGCGTGCTTTTAGCGCCTCTCACTCTCCCGTATTCCTCGCCAGTGTGACCCCGGCCTTAGTGTGGAAATTTTAATGTGAGTGTGTGAGTGAGTGTGAGTGTTTCAGTGAATGACTGTGACTGTGTGAGTGTGCGAGTGTGAGTGCTCGTGTGAAAATGAGTGTGAGTGTTAGTGTGAGAGTGAATATGTAAGTGTGAATGTGTAAGTGAGAGTGTGAGTGTGAGAGAGTGAAAGTGTGTGAGAGTGAGTGTGGGAGTGTGAGAGTGAGTGTGTGGGTGTGAGAGTGTGAGTGTGTAGGTGCGTCTGAGAGAGTGTGAATATAAGTGTGTGAGTGTGAGTGTGAATGTGTAAGTGTCTGTGTGAGTGTGGGAATGTGTGTGAGTGTGAGTGTATGAGTGTAAGTGTGTTTGTGTGTGAGTGTGAGTGTGTGAAAGTAACTGTGAGTGTTACAGCGTGACTGTGAGTGCGAGTGTGAGTGCTAGTGTGAGAATGAATGTGTGTGAAAGTAAGTGTGTGAGTGTGTGAGTGTGTAGGTGTGACTGAGAGTCTGAATGTGAGTGTCAGAATGTGAGTGTGTGAGTGTAACTGTGAGTGTGGCTGTGAGTATGAGAGTGTGAATGTGAGTGTGTGTGTGTGTGAATGTGACTATGAGTGAGAATTTGAATGTGAGCGTGTGAGCGAGTGTGAGCATGTCAGTGTATGAGGGTGACTGTGAGTGTCTGAGTGTGTGAGAGTATGTGTGCTAGTGTGAGTGCTAGAGTGAGAATGAGTGTTAGTGTGAGAGTGAATATGTAAGTGTGGGACTGTGTGAGAGTATGTGAGTGAGTGTGATTGTTAGAGTGAGAGTGAATATGTAAGTGTGAGAGTGTGAGTGTGGTAGTGTGAGAGTGAGTGTGTGGGGGTGAGAGTGAGTGTGTAGGTGTGTCTGAGAGAGTGTGAATGTGTAAGTGAGTGTGTGCGTGTGTGAGAGTGTGTGAGAGTTAGTGTGTGGGTGTGAGAGTGAGTGTTTAGGTGTGGCTGAGAGAGTGTGAATGTAAGTGTATGAGTTTAAGTGTGTTCATATGAGAGTGTGAGTGTGTGTGAGAGTGTGAGAGTGTGAGAGCGTGAGTGTGTCAGTGTTTGACTTTGACTGTGAGTTTGTGAGTGTGCATGAGTGTCTGAGTGGGAGTGTGAGATTGAGTTTGTGGGTGTGAGAGTGAGTGTATAGGTGTGTCTGAGAGAGTGTGAATGTAAATGTGGGAGTGTGTGTGAATGTAACTGTGAGTGCTAGAGTGTGAGTGTGAGAGTGTGAGTGTAAGAATCAGTGTGGGGGGGTGTGAGAGTGAGTGTGTGAGAGTGTGAGTGTGTGATTGTGACAGTGAGTGTGAGAGTGTGAATGTGAGTGTGAGAGTGTGAGTGTGTGAATGTGACTGTTAGAGTTTGAATGTGAGTGTGTGAATGAGTGTAAGAGTGTGTCAGTGTATGAGTGACACTTTGAGTGTGAGAGTATGAGTGAGAGTGCTAGTGTGAGAATGACTGTATGTAAGTGTGAGTGTGTGAGTCTGAGTTTGAGTGTGTGAATGTGAGTGTAAGAGAGAGTGTGTGAGTATGAATGTGTAGGTGTGACTGAGAGAGTGTGAATGTGAGTATGTGGGTGTGACTGGGAGTATGAGAGTGTGAATGCGAGTGTGAGTGTGTGAATGTGACTGTGAGAGTTTGAATGTAAGTGTGTGAGTGAGTATGAGAGTGTGTCAGTGTATGAGTGACACTTTGAGTGTTAGAGTATGAGTGTGAGACAGTGCTAGTGTGAGAATGAGTGTTCGTAAGTGTGAGTGTGTGTGTCAGTTTGAGTGTGTGAATGTGAGTGTAAGAGAGTGTGTGAGTGTGAATGTTTAGGTGTGACTGACAGAGTGTGTGGGTGTGTGAGTGTGATTGTGAGTGTGAGAGTGTGATTGTGAGTAGTGTTGAGCTTTCCGATACTGCAAATATCGGGTATCGGCCGATATTCGCTGCATCGGAATTCTGATACCGAGTACCGATATTTTTACAACATCGAATACCGGAATCGGAAGTTCCCATAATGCAATGAGCCAGTTGTGTCAGCCATGTTAACTAATGGCATGGCTGTGATTGGCTGCTGAAATGATGTCATCATGATGCACGGTCATTGGCTAATGTGTCAATCACTGTCATTGTGGCAGGCATAGCCTGATGGGACTTGTAGTCCCATGGGACGATGCCTGCACACACACAACCCCCGGCAAGCCCGCACAGACCCCCGGCAGCCCACACAGACCCCCGGCAGGCCCGTACAGACCCCCAGCAGCTCGCACAGACCCCCGGCAGGCCTGCACAGACCCCCGGCAGGCCCATACAGACCCCCGGCAGCCTGCACAGACCCACGGCAGGCCCGTACAGACCCTCAGCAGCCCGCACAGACCCCCGGCAGGACCGCACAGACCCCCGGCAGGCCCGTACAGACCCCCGGCTGCCCGCACAGACCCCCAGCAGCCCACACAGACCCCCGGCAGGCACGTACAGACCCCCAGCAGCCCGCACAGACCCCCGGCAGTCCCGCACAGACCCCCGGCAGGCCCATTCAGACCCCCGGCAGCCTGCACAGACCCACGGCAGGCCCGCACAGACCACTGTCAGCCCGCACAGACCCCCGAAGCCCGCACAGACCCCTGGCAGGCCCGTACAGACCGCCAGCAGGCCCGCACAGAGCCCAGGCAGCCCGCACAGACCCCCAAGAGGCCCGTACAGACCCCGCCCGCGCACACAGACACGCACAGTGTCCACCCATGCACCGCCCACACTCTTCCCCCCTCCCGAACTGGATGTGCAAGGAAAGAAAGGGTTTATTTTCATTCTGATATTTGTGCCCCATTGACTTGCATGGGTTTCCGGTATTGGAATCGGCGATACCCAATACTTTTTGGGTATCGGTCCGATCCAATCCGATCCGATATTTCACGATATCGGATGGTATCGCTCAACTCTAATTTTGAGAGTGTGAGTGTGTGTGTGTGTGTGAATGTGACTGTTAAGCTACGGCCACACTATCAGTATTTATTCAGTTTTTTTCTCAGCATTTGTAAGCCAAAACCAGGTTAGGAACAATCAGAGGACAAGGTATAACAGAAACACGTGCACCAATTCTGCATGTTTAACCCACTCCGGATTTTGGCTTACAAATACTGATGTGAAATACTGACTAAATACTGATAGTGTGGCTGTAGCCTTAGTGTGAAAATTTTAATGTGAGTGTGTGAATGAGTGTGAGTGTTTCAGTGAATGACTGTGACTGTGTGAGTGTGCGAGTGTGAGTGTTAGTGTGAGAGTGAATATGTAAGTGTGAATGTGTAAGTGAGAGTGTGTGAGAGTGTGAGTGTGAGAGAGTGAAAGTGTGTGAGAGTGTGAGAGTGAGTGTGGGAGTTTGAGAGTGGGTGTGAGAGTGTGAGTGTGTAGGTGTGTCTGAGAGAGTGTGAATATAAGTGTGTGAGTGTGAATGTGTAAGTGTGTGTGTGTGGGAATGTGTGCGAGTGTGGGAATGTGTGTGAGTGTGTGTGTGCGTTTGTGAGTGTATGAGTGTAAGTGTGTTTGTGTGTGAATGTAACTGTGAGTGTTAGAGCGTGACTGTGAGTGCGAGTGTGAGAATGAATGTATGTGAGTTTGAGTGTGTGAAAGTGAGTGTGTGAGTGTGTAGGTGTGACTGAGAGAGTCTGAATGTGAGTGTCGGAATGTGAGTGTGTGAGTGTAACTGTGAGTGTGGCTGTGAGTATGAGAGTGTGAATGTGAGTGTGTGTGTGTGAGTGCGAGTGTGTGAATGTGACTATGAGTGAGAATTTGAATGTGAGTGTGTGAGTGTGAGCATGTCAGTGTATGAGGGTGACTGTGAGTGTCTGAGTGTGTGAGAGTATGTGTGCTAGTGTGAGTGCTAGAGTGAGAATGAGTGTTAGTGTGAGAGTGAATATGTAAGTATGGGACTGTGTGAGAGTATGTGTGTGAGTGTGATTGTTAGAGTGAGAGTGAATATGTAAGTGTGAGAGTGAGTGTGGTAGTGTGAGAATGAGTGTGTGGGGGTGAGAGTGAGTGTGTAGGTGTGTCTGAGAGAGTGTGAATGTGTAAGTGAGTGTGTGAGTGTGTGAGAGTGTGTGAGAGTTAGTGTGTGGGTGTGAGAGTGAGTGTTTAGGTGTTCCTGAGAGAGTGTGAATGTGAGTGTGTGAGTGTGTGAGTGTGTGAGTGTGTGAGTGTGTGAGTGTGTGTGAGTGTGTCAGTGTTTGACTTTGACTGTGAGTGTGTGAGTTTGTGAGTGTGGGTGTGTGAGATTGAGTTTGTGGGTGTGAGAGTGAGTGTATAGGTGTGTCTGAGAGAGTGTGAATGTAAATGTGTAAGAGTGTGTGAGTGTGTGTGAATGTAACTGTGAGTGTTAGAGTGTGAATGTAAATGTGTAAGTGTGTGTGAGTGTGTGAGTGTGAGTGTAAGAATCAGTGTGGGGGGTGTGAGAGTGAGTGTGTGAGAGTGTGAGTGTGTGATTGTGACAGTGAGTGTGAGAGTGTGAATGTGAGTGTGTGAATGTGACTGTGAGAGTTTGAATGTGAGTGTGAGAGTGTGTCAGTGTATGAGTGACACTTTGAGTGTGAGAGTATGAGTGAGATTGCTAGTGTGAGAATGACTGTATGTGTGAGTGTGTGAGTGTGAGTTTGAGTGTGTGAATGTGAGTGTAAGAGAGTGTGTGAATGTGTAGGTGTGACTGAGAGAGAGTGAATGTGAGTGTGTGAATGTGAGTGTGTGGGTTTGATTGTGAGTACGAGAGTGTGAGTTTGTAAGTGTGTGCATATGAGTATGTGTGAGTGTGTGAATGTGACTGTTAGTGTGAGAATTTGAATGTGAGTGTGTCAGTGTATGAATGTGACTTTGACTGTGTGTGTGTGCAAGAGTATGTGTGCGAGTGTGAGTGCTCGTGTGAGAATGAGTGTGAATATTAATGTGAGAGTGATTATGTAAGTGTGAGTGTGAGTGTGTAAGTGAGTGTGTGATAGTGTGAGTGTGAGAGGGTGAAAGAGTGAGAGTGTGTGAGAGTGAGTGTATGGGTGTGTGAGTGTGTAGGTGTGTCTGAGAGAGTGCGAATATAAGTGTGTGAGTGTTAGTGTGAATGTGTGTGTGTGTGAGAATGTGTGAGTGTCTGAGTGTGTGTGTGTGTATGAGTGCATGTGTGTTTGTGTGTGAGTGTGAGTGTGTGAAGGTAACTGTGAGTGCGAGTGTGAGAATGAGTGTATGTAAGTTTGAGTATGTGAGTGTGTAGGTGTGACTGAGAGAGTGTGAATTTGAGTGTCTGAATGTGAGTGTATGAGTGTAACTGTAAGTGTGACTGTTAGTATGAGAGTGTGAATGTGAGTGTGTATGTGTGAATGTGACTATGAGTGAGAATTTGAATGTGAGTGTGTGAGTGAGTGTGAGCATGTCAGTCTATGAGGGTGACTGTGAGAGTCTGAGTGTGTGAGAGTTTGTGTGCTAGTGCGAGTGCTAGTGTGAAAATGAGTGTGAGTGTTAGGCCGGAGTCACACTAACCTGCGCAAAATACGGTCCGTAGTTTACAGGCGTAATACGGATGAATGACCCCTAAATAGTGCTCCGTAGGTCATCCGTAAGGCAGGTGCGGTCGCGTATTTTGCGCATGTTTGCATCCGTATGTAATCCGTATGGTATCCGTGTGAGAATGTGAATGTGAGTGTGAGTGTATGGCTGGAGTCACACTGGCGAGGAATACGGGAGAGTGAGAGGCGCTAAAAGCACGCATTAGACACGGACAAATGATTCTCTATGCGGTCACTCGCACCAGGCGTATAATTATCCTCCGTATCCTACGCTCCGTGCCACTCGCAGCATGCTACGATTGTCAGCGTACTACGGCCGTAATACGCCAATGCAAGTCTATGGGTGCGCAAAAAATACGGATTACACACGGACCACACGTGTGACTTGCGAGAAATACGCACCCGGTGTCTTTTAGAAACCCTGTCATAGGGCTCCATTATATGTCCATTTTGCAAGCCTGCGAGAAAATCTCGCCATACGGATGCCATACGGATTGCATACGGATGCTGACATGCGCAAAATACGCGACCACACCTTGATTACGGATGACATACGGAGCACTATTTAGGGGTCTGTCATCCGTATTACGCATGTAAAATACTGACCGTATTTTGCGCAGGTTAGTGTGACTCCAGCCTATGAGTGTGACTGAGTGTGAATGTGAGTGTGAGAGTTTGAGTGTGAGTGTGTATGAGTATGAGAGTGTGAGTGTCTGAGTGTATGAGTGTGTGTGTGTGAATGTGCGAGTGTGAATGTGACTGTGATTGTTAGAGTGTAAATGTGAGTGAGTGTGAGTGTGTGAGTATATGAGTGTGACTGTGAGTGTGTGAGTGTGACCATCAGTGTGTGATCGTGAGTGTGAGTGTGAGTGTGTGAGAATAGGAGTGAGTGTTAGTGAGAGTGAGTGTGTGAATTTGAGTGTGTGATTGTGAGAATGTGAGTGTGTGTGTGAGAGTATGAGTGTGAATGTGATTGTGTGAGTGTGACTGAGACAGAATGTAAAAAATAATGAAAAAATAAAAAAAGGTTATTCTCACCGTCAGACGGCCCGATCTCCTCCGTGGCGCTCCCAGCATTTTCCGTTCCCAGTTATGCTAAACGCGAAGGACCGGAGATGACATCACTCTCACGAGAGCGTGACGTCATCAACAGTATTTCGCGCAAAGCATTACTGGGACCGGAAGGTGCCGGGCGCATGGGGAGAGGAGAGAGTCCCGGGGCCTTCGGAAGGTGAGTATATGACTATTTTTTATGTTAATTCTATTTTTTACAGGATTATGGTACCCAGATCGTGGAGGACAGTCTCCTCTCCTCCAGACCCTGGGTACCATCCGCACATTCAGCGCTCATTTTATGCATGGTGGGCATAACCACATGCGTAAAATGAGCGCTTCAGTGCATTCCTATGGGTGCGGAATCGCCGCGATTCCGCACAAAGAATGAGCATGCTGCGGATTTCACCACGATGCGATTCCGCAGCAGTAAAATCCGCAGCATTAGCATAGCATTGCGGAATCCCATAGGATTACATGGGATGCGTTTTTTGCGTTTTATCGCCGATTCCACAGCAGAAAATCGCCACGAAAATGCAAAAAAAAGTAACGTGTAAACGCAGTCTAGAGTGTGAGTGTGAGTGAGTGTGTGAGTGTGAGTTTGCCCCAAGGAACCTCAGGAGTTCTGCCAAATTGCCAACTTTGAGAGGAGGTTTTGCTGCTAAGAATGTTTCTGGAGAGAAATAATGTATAACAAAACTCTATGTGCATCAAGCATTAGATCAAATAGTAGAACAATAAATGCTGTTTAGGGTAAAATATATTTTCATCCACAAAAACTCCAGGAAAACAAAAAACCCTTATAGGATAGGAAACATTTCTTTTCACCACAAGCAATGATAATCTGTCTGCTGTCTGGTTTGGAAACAGTTAATCCACACAAGACTCTGCAGAAGTCAGGATGGCCAAGCGGTCTAAGGCACTGCGTTCAGGTCGCAGTCTCCTCTGGAGGCGTGGGTTCGAATCCCACTTCTGACATCACTTCTTTTCAGTCATGAAATTGTACAGCTTCTCCCACAAATTGTCCAGTTGTCAAACAATATTTGTTTGTGAGAATGAGAATATCACAAAGCCTAACCCTTTCCACGCTGTGATCCGACCCCTTGTGTGGACAATCACGACCTGTCTGACCTCATTCCTTATATTAGAGAGCAGTTATATGTGCTCTAACAGCTGGAGCTAATGTACGGGAATATAGATATACAGCGCGTCACTACATTAGTGTAAACATAAGCCAGTCCCACCAGTCTCCTGTGCAGCTCGGTCCCTGGTGGCGTCTCCTCCTCTGTTACCAATGACTGACAGGTCTCTCCCCATAGACGCATGTAGAGAGACACATATCATTCAAGAGCAGCGAGCGGTGAGAAGCCGCAGAATCTTTTCCATCTTATTCATCACTCCATGTTCTTTGCTTACTTTCTGCTGAAAATTTAATGGGTGAAGAAAATGTGACTTTCTAGAAGTCGGGATCAAAGCAGGAGCCATCAGATCTTCAATCTCACACTCTCCTAAGTGACTGATTTTGGTTGTTTGTAATTGGTTGAAATATCACCCAGTTGTTCTGCAGAACACTACTGCGTCCGGTCAGTATGAGACTGACAAGTAGCCTGCCAGATCCACAATTCTGAAGGAACGTGCAGGAGACCCAGAAGCTATTGTCAGGCATCCATTTTCCATGAAAGCTCATCAGCACCCATGAACCAATGACGACAGATTGGGCGCCCTCCATACGCCAAAATCCTCCTGTGATCCTGTCCCTATTAACAGTGGCATATGTGGGGTTAAACTGCTGCGCTCAGTGAGAAGATGGATCCTAGCAGTTACTACAGGAGCTCGGCTGTGTATATCAGTCAGGCTCCTGCACTTACCCCCATGTCACGTCAGCAGCACCCTACAATTGGCCGCACGGTAACTATAAGTGGAAAGTTTACAGATTCACAATGAACTTCTTGTTTAAAATACATCTTTTTCATGATATTCGTTTTATTGAGAGCATTTTTCACAAATGTAATGACATTTTTTTTCATTTCCTTTCCCTTTCCATCTACTTTTTCAAAAAATTCAATCACGTCTCCTTAGGAGAAGCAGCAATCCGGGTTTCTGGTTGTAAATAGTTCAACTGAGTGATGAAATCTGACAAAGAAATCCAGCCAAAATCGCGCCAAATGCGCGCCAAAATCAAACTTTTCGGATTTTGGCGCGCACGGCGCACCGTCAAAAGTGCGCAGCGCAGGTCAAAGCGCAACTAACGCACGGCCTGCGCACGATCTGCGCACCCTATGCTAAAGATAGGGTGCGCCGATCGCAGGCGGCGCTACAAGCAAGGGGCGGGCACGCCGGGCAGAGAGCCGTCTCGGGGGCGGAGCTACCCCCGGCTGTGCGTGCGCTTAAAAAGCGCTAATGTGAAACCACCCTAAGAAAAGCATCCAATGTAATCATAGTGGAATCTGCACATGTTGTGCTAATGGTACGATTTTTACCACTCCGGAATCGCTTAGCGGTAAAAATCGCAGCATGTTCATTAATTTGCAGAATCGCGTGTTATTCCGCATATATAGACTTGTATTGAAACGCTTGAAAATCGCAAGTGTAACAAATATTTGCGGTTTTTCAAGCATCTCAAAACGCAGACAACAGTAAGTGACATCAGGCCATCCCATCATGCTATCCCATGAGCATCCCATAATCCAGGAAGACTGGAATCAATCCCAAAATTCCTGTCTTCCTTGATCATGGCTGCCAGTATGGAATGGTATCGCAGGATGGACCTGGATGTGGACCTCCTGATCAGTGTGGTAAGTGTCGGTGTGTGTGTCTATGTGTGTGTCTCGGTGTGTGTGGCGGGGTGTGCGGTGTATATGTGGTGTGTGTGCGGCGTCTGTGTGCTGTCTGGCATAGGCCGATAGGACTACTCCTCCCATCGGCCTATGTCTGTTCCCCCCTATTGTAGTGGCAGCAGGCTCAGCACGATGGGAGCCGTATTTCCCATCGAGCTGTCCCTGCTGCTAAAAAAACACATTTTTTTTCCAACCACCCATCTGTCCATAAAATAACCCCCCCCTTATATTTCTAAATAAATTATTTAAAATATTTATTATGGCCCCCAATATTTTGAAATCTATTTTTTTTACAAACATCTCAAGTCAAGAAGGTGACAAGCGGCTTGCTGTAATTCGGCGGGGTTACGAAGGGGACACCAGCAGCTGTGTGTGAGCAGCAGCCTGAGGTGTCGGTGATCAGTGACAGCAGGAGCTGTGGTGGTGCCAGCAAGAACTTGTGTGGTATCGTACTTAAAGGGCCAGTACGGCCCCAAAATAGACAAACTGTGTGAACTGTGGTCTATTTTTTGAAAAATTTTGTGGTCTCACCACCAACCAGGCTGGACGTCCCACCCCCCTAATCTGTCCTGTTGATAGGGTGCTATTTGTTTGTCAGTGTTTTTTTTTTTATTATTTAAAACATTAATGTTTATTAAAAAAAATTTCTAAAGAAACTGTGTGTATTATAATTTCTTGTAAAAAAAAGACATACAATAAAGACCCATGACTAGGGATGATGTAAAAGGAACTGACCTCGGATGGGAGGGGGGCATTATTACTGGAAGAGGACATTGAATGGGATATCTTTATACCAAAATGGGGTTCAGAATGTGTAACATTATATCACAATGGGGGTCATTATACCAGGAAGGTGCCCAAGATGGGGGACATTATAAGTGGATGTGAAACATTGTTTCAGGAAAGTGCCAGGATAATGGACATTATTACAGTAAGGGGGCCAGGATGTGACATATTTTAATAAGAAGAGGGTCAGTGCCTTATTCTCGAGCGTAGTTGTGAAGTACACAGCATGCCTTAATTACTGTGTCAACGGTCTCCGTATCCAACTGGATGGCTGTGTGAAAGATCCGCCACTGACTACACAATGATCCCGAAGGTGCATTCCACATATCTGCGTGCACGACTCAGCCGATAATTAAAAACCCTTCGCCAGTCATCCAGTGCCCTTCGTGGGTATGGGCGCAGCAGGTTGATCTTTAAGGGAAACGCCTCATCCGATACCATCACAAAGGGCACTGGATGTGTGGAACCCGGCTAAGGTCTTGTGGCTGGGAGCGTTCCGCCATCTCGAAGAATTTGCAGTCCAATCTGTGATGATCGCAACACCCAAGAATCCCCAGTACTGCCATAGGCACCAACGTCAATGGCAACAAATTTGCAATGTTCATCAGCCACTGCCATCAGGACCACCGAAAAATAATTAAAGAAGCGTGTTCCTGATCGTGGTGGCTTCAGCACTCTCACATGTTTGCCATCAAGAGCACCTATGCAGTTTGGGAAATTGGCCACAGACTGAAAGCCTGCTGCGACCTGCAGCCAAGTCTCCTCGGTTGGGGAAGCCATCCCAATGGGCTGCAACTTCTGCCAGATGACGGTACATGTGCACCTCACAATTCTAGAGATGGTGGTTTTACCAACCCTAAATTGGAGGTGCAGTGATGTGTAGCTCTCTCCTGTGGCCAAAGACATGAAAACAAAAGAAAATAGATAAGCAAAAAAAAGCCACGCGTAAGTGGAACATTTGAAATATAGATTTAAAACTATATGGTCTTTTTAAGACATAAGCTTCAAGCAATGAGTTAAATTTTTTTTGGCACTGTGCATGGCAGTATTTTGGGCCACTGTGGCAGCAGTATAGGGGCACTGGCTGGCAGCAGTATGGGGGCACTGGCTGGCAGCAGTATGGGGGCACTGGCTGGCTGCAGTATGCGGGCAGTGGCTGGCAGCAGTATGGGGGCACTGGCTGGCAGCAGTATGAGGGCACTGGCTTGCAGCAATATGGGGGCAGTAACTGAAAGCAGTATGGGGTCAGTGGCTGGCAGCAGTATGGGGGCAGTGGCTGGAAGCAGTATGGGGGCAGTGGCTGGAAGTAGTATGGGGGCACTGGCTGGCAGCAGTATGGGGGCACTGGTGGCAGTAGTGTGGGGGTAGTGGCTGGCAGCAGTATGGGGGCACTGGCTGGCAGCAGTATGGGGGCAGTGTGTCTGACAGTCTTTTGGAGGCCAAATGTGTTACCAAAATCAAAAAATAAAAATAACACTTACCGCAAGGTGATGAGCAGCCTTTACTCAGCAGAGATGGCACTTCGCATGACCGTGTACTCATAAGCTGGAGAAAGAAGGCCAAGTAGGCGATCGAATGCTTCAATTGGGAGCCTGCAGAACTGGAGGAAACTTTTCAGAATGAATGTAAAAAACAAAAATAAAAATAAGATTAAGCACACAGATGACATTTTGACATAACAACGAATAAACTTAAAATAATACATTAGGTTTACACGGCTACCAATATACCTATTTTCCATTATATATCTTACCTCTGTATATCCTGGTAAAGGAGATGGAAGTGGCCCTTTGCCACCCGCTCCTCAACAATCGGGTGCACCCACATTCTTGTTCTCTTCCTCCTAGAGCGCTCCTATGAGAGAATATAGACTTTAGCAAAAAAAAAATAAAATATTAAACAGATAAAAAAATTGAATGACATTATGTTATCTGCTCGTTGTGGTGTAGGTGTAGCAGATTCAGTAATAAATTGAGCAGCAAAATCTGCAAGTTTTCTTCGCTAAGACTCCACTGGTGCTGCACGAGAGGTATTTGGAAAACAGCCAGAAAACAAAATGGAGAAAAGGGGTTGGAAAAGAAAATGAACTCATAGTAGCCTTTTTTTTGTCACAACTTTATTTGGGCTCAAAAACGCTTAAAAAACGCATAGAAAAACGCATGAAAAAACACATGAAAAATGCATCAAAATCGCATCAAAAACCGCATGAAAATATGCATGCATTTTTCCTGGCAAGGGTGTGCGTTTCTGCTCAGGAAAAAACTGCTTCAAAACTGCAACATGGGCACATAGCCTTAATCTTTAGAACTGCTGGTGATATAACAATATAATTTTCATTTATTGGAATTTTCCTACAACTCTGCTCAAAAACACAAGGGACCATCAGTTGAAATAGCTCAGTTGGGAGAGCGTTAGGGCATGTGCACACGGTGCGTATTCTGCTGTGGATCCGTAGCGTTTCTGCAGGTCCGCAGCAGATTCTGCTGCGTTGTACAGTACCTTTATTTCCTATGGAAATAAAAAAAAGGAATGCACATGCTGCGGATTTTTTCGCGTGGTTAACAATCCACAGCATATCAATTCTTTAGTGTAGAATTGCTGCAGTTTCACACCTCATCCATTATGAGGTGTAAAGTCCTGCGGATTTATCTGCGGTTTTTACTACACAATCCGCAGAGCCAAAAAACTCCGTGTGCACATAGCCTAAGACTGAAGATCTAAAGGGCCCTGGTTCAATCCCGGGTTTCGGCATAAGGGAAGGTTACTTTATACATAATATTTTTACATTTTTACATTTTCTTTCTGCTTTCATTTTCTTGCAGGACTCCACAATTCATAAATAATAAAGTCACATAATATTACAATCTTAAAAATAGCAATTGTGGTTTCCAAATCTGTAACTTGTGAATCAGATACATCTAGTGGCCATTATGACAACTGCAAAATTTCAATACTAATTGTTACTTATATAAAACTAGATGGAGGCCCATTGCTATCGTATCAGGAGGGCAGTAATGTCACGATGGGGGCAGGCTTTGCAGCATTGAGAATTTCTCCCCCCCATGTGCTCATGCACTTATCCACTCTCTCTTTCCCCATGTGCTGACTTATCCCATCTGTGCTCTCTTCTTTGACCTGTCTACCCCATGTGCTATCCCCCTTGTCTTCTGTCTCTCTCCTTCCTGTGCTGTGTTCCCCCCTCATGTGATGTCCTGTTTGAGCTATCTGCCCCCTGTGAACTGTCTCTCTCACCCCTGTTTCTGACTGTGTACAGTGTGAGTGTGTGTGAGTGTGAGTGTGTATGAGTGTGAGAGTGTGAATATGTGAGTGTGTGTGTGAGTGTGAGTGTGTGAATGTAACTGTGTTAGAGTGGGAATGTGAGCGTGAGTGTGTCAGTGTTTGACTGTGACTGTGTGAGTGTAAGGGTCAGTGTGTGAGTGTGGTCATGAGAGTATGAGTGTATGGGAGTGTTAGTGTGAGAGTGAGTGTGTAAGTGTGAGAGTGTGATTGTGATTGTGAGTGTGTGAGAATGACTCGGAGTGTGAGAGTGTGAATGTGAGTGTGTGAGTGTATGCATATTATTGTGAGTGTGTGAGTGTAGGAGTTTGAGTGTGTGTGAGTGTGTTAATGTGAGTGTGTCAGTGTATGAGTGTGAGTGTGTGAATGTGAGTGTAAGAGTGAGTGTGTGCGTGTGAGTGTGTGACTGTGAATGTGAGTGTGTGAATGTGACTGTGAGTTTGAAAATTTGAATGTGAGCATCTGAGTGAGTGTGTGGATGTGAGAGTGAGTGTGTAGGTATGTCTGAGAGAGTGTGAATGTGAGTGGGAATGTGTAAGTGTGAGTGTGTGAATGTAACTGTAACTGTGAATGTGAATGTGAGTATGAGTGTGTCAGTGTTTGACTTTGAGTCTGAGTGTGTGGGTGTGAGAGTGAGTGTGTAGGTGTGTCTGAGAGAGTGTGAGTGTGAATGTGTGAGTGTGTGAATGTGAGTTTGAGAGTGAGAGGGTTTGAGGGTGTCAGAGTGTGATTGTGTGAGAGTGTGAGTGTGTGAGACTGTAAGTGTGTGAGATTGACTTTGAGAGTGAGTGTGTGAGTGTTAGTGTGTAGGTGTGACTGAGATAGTGTGAATGTAAGTGTGTGAGTGTGAATGTGAGAGTGTGAGTGTGTGAGTATGAGTGTGTGAATGTGAGTGGGTGAGTTTAAGTGTGTTTGTGTGAGTGTATGAATGTACCTGTGAGTGCTAGAATGTGTGAGTGTGTGTGTCATTGTTTGACTGTGACAGTGTAAGTGTCAGTGTGTGAGTGTGGGCATGAGAGTGTGAGTGTGTGAGAGTATGAGTGTGTTTTTGCATGTTAGTGTGAGAGTGAGCATGTAAATATGAGTGTGTGACAGTGTGAGTGTGACTGTGAGTGTGAGAGTGTGAATGTTTGTTTGTGAGTGTGAAAGTGTGAGTGTCTGAGTGTAGGAGTGTGAGTGTTTGTGAGTGTGTGAGTGTGTAAATGTAACTGTGAGAGTGTATGAGTGTGTCAGTGTATGAGTGTGAATGTGAGTGTGTGAGAATGAGTGTCTGTGTTAGTGTGAGAGTGAGTGTGTAAGTGTGTGAATGTGAAAGTGAGAGTGTGAATGTGTGAGAATATGTCTGTGAGTGTGAGAGTGTGAGTGTGAGAGTGTGAGTGTGAGTTTGAGAGTGTGTGAGTGAATGAGTGTATGAGTGTGGCTGTGTGAGTGTATGAGATTGTGAGTGTGAGTGTATGAGAGTGTCAGTGTGAGTGAGATAGTGCGAGTGTGTAAGTTTGAGTGTGTCAGTGTTTGACTGTGAGTTTTTGAGTGTAGGGGTCAGTGTGTGAGTATGGGCATGAGAGTGTGAGTGTGAGTGTGTGAGAGTATAAGTGTGTGTGAGTGTTAGCGTGAGAGTGAGTGCGTAAGTGTGAATGTGAGTGTGTAAGTGTAAGAGAGTGAGTGTGTGAGTGTGACAGTGAGTGTGAGAGTGTGAATGCGAGTGTGTGAGTTTGACTGTGAGAGTGTGAGTGTGACTGTGAGTGTGTGAATGTGAGTTTGTGAGTGTATGAGTGTGAATGTGAGTGTGTCAGTGCTAGTGTGAGTGTGTTAGTGTGAGAGTGTTAGTGTCTTACTGTATGAGTGTGAGTGCGTTTCAGAGAGTGTGAGTGTGTGAATGTGACTGTCAGTGTGAGAGTGTGAATGTGAGTGTGTCAGTGTATGAGTGTGACTGTAAGTGTGTGAGTGTGTGAGAGTATGTGTGCGAGTGTGGGTGCTAGTGTGAGAATGAGTTTGAGTGTGAGTCTTAGTGTGAGAGTGAATATGTAAGTGTGGGTGTGTGAGTGAGAGTGTGAGAATGTGAGTGTGAGTGTAGGAGTGTGAGTGTGGGAGTGGGAGAGTGTAAGTTTGTGACAGTGAGTGTGTGAGTGTGAGTGTGTAGGTGTGTCTGAGAGAGTGTGAATGTAAGTGTGTGAGTGTGAATGTGCGAGTGTGTGTGAGTATGTGAGTGTAAGTGTGTGAGTGTGGGAGTGTGTGTCAGAGTGTGTGAGTGTGAGTGTATGAGTGTAAATGTGTTTGTGTATGAGTGTGTGAATGTAACTGTGAGTGTTAGAGTGTGAGTGTGTCAGTGTTTGACTTTGACAGTGAGTGAGTGTAAGGCCGGGGTCACACTGGCGAGGAATACGGCCGAAGTGAGAGGCGCTAAAAGCACGCATTAGACACGGACCAATGATTCTCTATGGGGTCACTCGCACCAGGCGTATATTTCTCATCCGTATCCTACGCTCCATGCCAATCGCAGCATGCTGCGATTGTCAGCGTACTACGCCCATAGTACGCCAATGCAAGTCCATGGGTGCGCAAAAATTACGGATTACACACGGACCAGACATGTGACCTGCAAGCAATACGCAGGTCTTTTGGCTGGTGACAGGAAATGGGCCAATCCATCATCAGGAAGCCTAGACATGCAAATGAGCTCAAAAAGCGCTCCAGACATCCCGGAAGTACGCCTCCACGGAGTACAGCAGCAGCATGGCGTCCACTTACATAAATGTGGAGATGCTCATTGTCCTGGTGCAGGAGCGTCCCGAAATCTGGGACCAACGCGATGCAAATTATGCAAACCGGGCAAGAAAGGAGGCGTCATGGAGTAGCATCTGTCGCCAGATGTACCATGACTTTGGTGACCGACCATGTGAGGAGCAGCATAAAATTCGCAAGTACAACGCAAAACATGAGTAACCTTAGCGCGCAACAAAAAAGGAATATAGAATCAGCACCCCCCCTTCCTGTGCATGTACTTTTTGCCTCATGAGGCCGTTAGATTTGGATGTGACACGTGGATTCACACAGCCATAATTTGGGGTTAGGCCACAAGCTCCTCATCCTCCTAGACAAAACAATTATTAAGTGTAGCTAAAGAGACCCTGTGTATCTGCCCAATTACATATGCCACCATGGGTAGAAAGCACACCCCAGAAGGCCCCATGCCTAGACTACCGGTAGCAAATGTGACCTATCAAATATGTGAATTTGACAATATTTCCTGTCACATTGCAGTGGAAGATGTGATGAAACGCTGGCGAAGCATTCAGGACCAGTACCACCGGGAACGCCAGCAGCGGTCCAGGAGTGGGGATGCTGGATATGTAAAAAGAAAATACATCTATTATGACCGGCTCTCCTTCCTCGCCCCAATTCTGGATCTGAGACCGTAAGTAGATACCTCACACCACATTACACAAATACTTTACAGGGCCAAAAATATTGATGTATTTTTGCCTCTGTTCTATTTCATAACAGAACTCAATCCAACCTTACGGATCGAGGAACGGCCTCAGAGGCAGAGCCCATAATTGATCCTGTAGGGGATGAGGTGGCTGGCCCATCTTCTCCCCCTACAAGAAGGATGGCAGAAGATGAGGCATCACAGGACAACCCATTGGCTGCCCAACACACAACACCACCAGGACGGTCTGCTGCTGCCCCATCACCCATCCTGGAAGAGCCGGGCAACTTGAGCAGCAGCCCAACTAGCCATATCAGGGCATCCCCACAGGCTGCTCTTACATCCCGGCGAACATGAAGAAGGCGCCAGGTTACTGTTCAAAAGAGCAGGACCAATGTGGACACAGGGGTGCTCAATTATTTATCAAAAGTAACTACAGATGATGGGGAGGAGGCCTACTCACGTAGCCTCACCCTTTATCTCCGTGCCCTTACCCATGAGGTCAGGCTCCGTATTATGGGATGTTTTCAGATCCTGCTTGATGCAAGCACCCCCCCAATACCACATATGAGCTATTCGAATATCTGGAGAGGTGGCAGCTCTCCCCCAGAAATCTAATGCGCATGAGGCCATCCACACAGATGCTTGCTCAAGCAGGGTCCGAACAACCTCTAATACGTGGGCCTACACCTCAACCCCTTCCTCCCACTACCCAACCTTCTATTCAGCAGCCACAAATGTCAGCCTCTAGCCAACCCCACCAATATGGCCACTTGTACCCACCCAGTGTTGGAGGCTGGTCCCAACCTGGTTGGGGACGATCTGGCTATCTTGGTGGGTATGAGCCACGTGCCTACCACAGCCAACAAGATGCCCCTCACCATCATCATTACTCTGGCCAGTATCCCCAACAGTCCCAGGAGGCAGGACAATTCCAGCATCATGGGCAACAGTATGGCCCCACACAGGGCGATGTTGGCCACAGTGTCCAGCAGCACCCACAGGCTGCTCTTCCACGTTCCCCTTCCCCAACCTGTGAGGATTTATAAGTCTGATGGCCGTAGATGTCCAGTGCGGTTTAACTGGTGCTCCAAATACAAAGGAAAAAACAGGTGTTCTCCATCAACAAACTTTTTTACCTAATTTACCATTCTAATTTTTTAACAATGTTTTCCAATCATATTAAAGAATACATCATGACAGGCAAGGCTACCTCACGCCTTTCAGACAGATATTACATGTGTGTACAAAAGAGAATATTTAAAGGCGCTATACTGTAAAGTCAAAGGATGAAAATACACTACTCACTAGCTAATGCCTAGGAAAGGCGTGCTGGCCTTAGTGAAGTAGGCACCTTTTTTGCTAGCAATCTATAGTAACAAATCAAGGCGACCAGCCTTCAGAATATCACGCTCTCTCTATGTCTTAACAAGTGAGTTTTGTTTTTTCATCCTTTCCAGTATAGCATGGTTAAATATTCTCTGTTCTACAGACAGGTAATATCTGTCTGAAAGCCGTGAGGTAGCCTTGCCTGTCATGGTGGAATATTTCTATGATTGGAAAACATTCTGAAGAAATGTGAGTGTTATCTTTTAGCATTAATTTTGTTGATGGAGCTCACCTATTTTTTCCCTTTCTAGTTAAATATTCTCATGCAGCAATGTTGTTATTGCCTAATGTTTTTTTGGGTTATGTTATATAATGTTACTTTTCAAAAAAGTTTAAGAAGGCACAAAGGGTAATTTTGCCCATTGTCAAAATCTTCATATGGCAATATTATGTTTGCCTTTAAGAAACAAAAAAAAGGCAAAACTAAAAATTTGTCTACTATAGTTAACGTCTCTGTGTGATTTTTCAAAAACTCTGTCAACATACTAACATACACTAACCAATGCAATGAAACAGTCATAGAATCATAAGGGGTTGAGTAATATATATTTAGACACACTTAAAAAAACAAATTATAACATAGACACAGCATGCTCTTGCCAAGAAGTTGCCCCCTCAGGTGAGATAAAGTAATTAGTGAAAATATCACGCACTTTGAGGCCAGAGAGCGGTCTACAGAATGGAGGCAGCCACCTGTTTCAGAGTGTATAAATAGGGTGCAGGCTAATGATTTAAATTGTTAGCAGGCCTCAAAACCGTTGAATGTCCATTTTGCAAGGCTGCGAGAAAATCTCGCCATACGGATTGCATACGGATGCCATATGCAACCTTGACCACAGAATTTTTAACTTGAGCCTATCACGTGCTAGGCGACTGGTGGAGTGTTCCTTTGGGATTCTTTGTGCCAATGGCGGGTACTCCAGTCTGCCATTCAGTTGAGTGAATAAAATGTGAATGAAGTTGTGAAAGCCTGTGTTGTTCTGCATAACTTCACCAGGATACATGATTGTTCCTCCTCTGATGGTGTTGTGCGTAGGCCGGACAATGTGTGCAGGGTGAGACCACCTATGAACCCTCAACGTAGACCGCTCTCTGGCCTCAAAGTGCGTGATATTTTCACTAATTACTTTATCTCACCTGAGGGGGCAACTTCTTGGCAAGAGCATGCTGTGTCTATGTTATAATTTGTTTTTTTAAGTGTGTCTAAATATATATTACTCAACCCCTTATGATTCTATGACTGTTTCATTGCATTGGTTAGTGTATGTTAGTATGTTGACAGGGCTTTTGAAAAATCACACAGAGACGTTAACTATAGTAGACAAATTTTTAGTTTTGCCTTTTTTTTGTTTCTTAAAGGCAAACATAATATTGCCATATGAACATTTTGGCAATGGGCAAAATGACCCTTTGTGCCTTGTTAAACTTTTTTGAAAAGTAACATTACATAACATAACCCCAAAAAAATTAGGCAATAACAACATTGCTGCATGAGAATATTTAACTAGAAAGGAAAAAAATAGATGAGCTCCATCAACAAAATTAATGCTAAAAGATAACACTCACATTTCTTCAGAATGTTTTCCAATCATAGAAATATTCCACCATGACAGGCAAGGCTACCTCACGGCTTTCAGACAGATATTACCTGTCTGTAGAGCAGAGAATATTTAACCATGCTATACTGGAAAGGATGAAAAAACAAAACTCACTTGTTAAGACATAGAGAGAGCGTGATATTCTGAAGGCTGGTCGCCTTGATTTGTTACTATAGATTGCTAGCAAAAAAGGTGCCTACTTCACTAAGGCCAGCACGCCTTTCCTAGGCATTAGCAAGTGAGTAGTGTATTTTCATCCTTTGACTTTACAGTATAGCACCTTTAAATATTCTCTTTTGTACACACATGTAATATCTGTCTGAAAGGCGTGAGGTAGCCTTGCCTGTCATGATGTATTCTTTAATATGATTGGAAAACATTGTTCAAAAATTAGAATGGTAAATTAGGTAAAAAAGTTTGGTGATGGAGAACACCTGTTTTTTCCTTTGTATTTGGAGCACCAGTTAAACCGCACTGGACATCTACGGCCATCAGACTTATAAATCCTCATAGGTTGGGGAAGGGGAACGTGGAAGAGCAGCCTGTGGGTGCTGCTGGACACTGTGGCCAACATCGCCCTGTGTGGGGCCATACTGTTGCCCATGATGCTGGAATTGTCCTGCCTCCTGGGACTGTTGGGGATACTGGCCAGAGTAATGATGATGGTGAGGGGCATCTTGTTGGCTGTGGTAGGCACGTGGCTCATACCCACCAAGATAGCCAGATCGTCCCCATCCAGGTTGGGACCAGCCTCCTACACTGGGTGGGTACAAGTGGCCATATTGGTGGGGTTGGCTAGAGGCTGACATTTGTGGCTGCTGAATAGAAGGTTGGGTAGTGGGAGGAAGGGGTTGAGGTATAGGCCCACGTATTAGAGGTTGTTCGGACCCTGCTTGAGCAAACATCTGTGTGGATGGTCTCATGCGCATTAGATTTCGGGGGGAGAGCTGCCACCTCTCCAGATATTCGAATAGCTCATATGGGGTATTGGGGGGGTGCTTGCTTCAAGCAGGATCTGAAAACTTCCCCTAATACTGAGCCTGACCTCACGGGTAAGGGCACGGAGATAAAGGGTGAGGCTACGTGAGTAGGCCTCCTCCCCATCATCTGTAGTTACTCTTGATAAATAATTGAGCACCCCTGTGTCCACATTGGTCCTGCTCTCTTAGACCTGGCGCCTTCTTCGTGTTCGCCGGGATGTAAGAGCAGCCTGTGGGGATGCCCTGATATGGCCAGTTGGGCTGCTGCTCAAGTTGCCCGGCTCTTCCAGGATGGGTGATGGGGCAGCAGCAGACCATCCTGGTGGTGTTGTGTGTTGGGCAGCCAAAGGGTTGTCCTGTGATGCCTCATCTTCTGCCATCCTTCTTGTAGGGGGAGAAGATGGGCCAGCCACCTCATCCCCTACAGGATCTATTATGGGCTCTGCCTCTGAGGCCGTTCCTCGATCCGTAAGTTTGGATTGAGTTCTGTTATGAAATAGAACAGAGGCAAAAATACATCAATATTTTTGGCCCTGTAAAGTATTTGTGTAATGTGGTGTGAGGTATCTACTTACGGTCTCAGATCCAGAATTGGGGCGAGGAAGGAGAGCCGGTCATAATAGATGTATTTTCTTTTTACATATCCAGCATCCCCACTCCTGGACCGCTGCTGGCGTTCCCGGCGGTACTGGTCCTGGATGCTTCGCCAGCGTTTCATCACATCTTCCACTGCAATGTGACAGGAAATATTGTCAAATTCACATATTTGATAGGTCACATTTGCTACCAGTAGTCTAGGCATGGGGCCTTTTGGGGTGTGCTTTCTACCCATGGTGGCATATGTAATTGGGCAGATACACAGGGTCTCTTTAGCTACACTTAATAATTGTTTTGTCTAGGAGGATGAGGAGCTTGTGGCCTAACCCCAAATTATGGCTGTGTCAATCCACGTGTCACATCCAAATCTAACGGCCTCATGAGGCAAAAAGTACATGCACAGGAAAGGGGGGTGCTGATTCTATATTCCTTTTTGTTGCGCTAAGGTTACTCATGTTTTGCGTTGTACTTACGAATTTTATGCTGCTCCTCACATGGTCGGTCACCAAAGTCATGGTACATCTGGCGACAGATGCGACTCCATGACGCCTCCTTTCTTGCCCGGTTTGCATAATTTGCATCGCGTTGGTCCCAGATTTCGGGACGCTCCTGAACCAGGACAATGAGCATCTCCACATTTATGTAAGTGGACGCCATGCTGCTGCTGTACTCCATGGAGGCGTACTTCCTGGATGTCTGGAGCACTTTTTGAGCTCATTTGCATGTCTAGGCTTCCTGATGATGGATTGGCCCATTTCCTGTCACCAGCCAAAAGACCTGCGTATTGCTCGCAGGTCACACGTCTGGTCCGTGTGTAATCTGCATTTTTTGTGCACCCATAGACTTGCATTGGCGTACTATGGGCGTAGTACGCTGACAATCGCAGCATCGCTTGGAATGTGATTGACAGGTTGGTCACACTCATCAAGCATAGTGTTTGACAAGTGTGACCAACTTTTTACTATTGAGGCTGCCTATGCAGCATCAGTAGTAAAAAGATAGAATTTAAAAAAAAATTGAAAGAAAGGTTATTCTCACCTTCCGACGGCCCGATCTCATCCGTGGCGCTCCGGGCATTTTCCGGTTCCAGTAATGCTTAGCGCGAAGTACCGGAGATGGCATCACTCTTGCGAGAGCGTGACGTCATCAGCGGTATTTCGCGCAAAGCATTACTGGGACCGGTAGGTGCCAGGCGCGTAGTGAGAGGCGGGAGTCCCGGGGCCTTTGGAAGGTGAGTATATGACTATTTTTTTATCTTAATTCTATTTTTTACAGGGTTATGGTACCCAGATCGTGGAGGACAGTCTCCTCTCCTCTGGACCCTGGGTACCATCCGCACATTCAGCGCTCATATTACGCATGGTGGGCATAGCCATATGCGTAAAATGAGCGTTTCAATGCAAATCTATGGGTGCGGAATCGCCGCGATTCCGCACAAAGAATGAGCATGCTGAGGATTTTACTGCGATGCGATTCCGCAGCGGTAAAATCCGCAGCATTAGCACAACATTGTGGAATCCCATAGGATTGCATGGGATGCATTTTTTGCGTTTTCGCGGCAATTCCACAGCGGAAAATCGCCGCAAAAAAAGTAACGTGTGAACGCAGTCTAGAGTGTGAGTGTGAGTGTGAGAATGTGAGTTTGCCCCAAGGACCCTCAGGAGTTCTGCCAAAATGCCAACTTTGAGGGGAGGTTTTGCTGCTAAGAATGTTTCTTGGGAGAAATAATATATAACAAAACTATATGTGCATCAAGCATTAGATCAAATAGTAGATCAATAAATGCTATTTAGTGTAAAATATATTTTCTTCCACAAAAACTCCAGGAAAACAAAAAATCCTCAAAGGATAGGATACATTTCTTTTCACCACAAGCAATCATCTGTCTGCTGTCTGGTTTGGAAACAGTTAATCCACACAAGACTCCGCAGAAATCAGGATGGCCGAGCGGTCTCCTCTGGAGGCGTGGGTTCGAATCCCAATTCTGACATCGTTTTTCTTTTCAGTCATGAAATTGTACAGCTTCTCCCACAAATTGTCCAGTTGTCACACAAATACTTGTTTGTGAGACAACACCTGTAACCCTATCCCTGCCATTTATAAGTTATACGGTAATGAGAGTAAAACGAAAAAAGTGGTTTGGTACCGCAATACACCAAGGTGGTGTATTTGATTCTATGCAATATATGTCCTGTGGGTGGCCTCTATGTTGGAGAAACAGGACAGAGACTGAGAGCAAGGATGAGGTCTCATCATTATACAATTACAGACAAAAAAAAACCATTTACCTGTGGCTAAACATTTCTGTGTTCCAGGACACAATATAAACAATATGAAAGTTGTCATTTTAAAAGGCAATTTTAAATCACAGAAACATCGGAGAGTGTGGGAGCACAAATTCATTACAATCTTTGACTCTATTCACACAGGACTCAATTTGTCAGAAGGTTTTATGTCCAGTTGTCACACAAATAATTGTGAGACAACACCTGTAACCCTATCCCTACCGTTTATAAGTTATACCGTAATGAGAATATCACAAAGCCTAACCCTTTCCATGCTGTGATCCGACCCCATACCATGTGTCGACAATCATGACCTGTCTGACCTCATTCCTTATGTTAGAGAGCAGTTATATGTGCTCTAAAGGTCCCAGCACACACAGCGATCTCGCTAGTGAGATCGCTGTGTGTGACGGGGATCAGTGACCGGCCCCCCTGCCGGGTATCGCTGATCGTGCTCGATCGTCCTGGGCCATTTTTTGATCGCTTGTCTCCCGCTGGCCAGCACGCATTGCTGTGTGTGGCAGCGAGAGACCAGCGATCAGCGACACTGGACGCTGGTTTCCAAGGTAAACATTGGGTATCCAGGAGCCGCGGCTCCTGGATACCCGATGTTTGCATTAGAAACCAGCTTGCTCGCTGGTCCTGATCGCTGGAGGGGCTGTCTATATGACAGCTCACCAGCGATCATAACGATGTCACTGCAATCCCATCCATGTCGGATCGTTGGTGGGATCGCTGTGACATCGTTATGTGTAACGGGGCCTTAACAGCTGTAGCTAATGAACGGGAATATAGATACAGGCTGAGTGCAGACGTACTTTTTGGCCCTGCAGATTTTTCCACGCAGAATTGAAGAAATCCGCAGGTGAAATGACCTGTATTTTTGCTGCGGATTTCTTCCTTTTTTAATGCGGTTTTATAGCGGTTTTTGCGCAGTTTTCCACTGTGGATTTCCCCCTGCGGATTTGGAGGCTGGGGAGGTGGAAAACCGCACAAAGGAAGTAACATGCTGCGGATTTTATACCGCAGGGAAACCGCGCGGAAAAATCTGCAGCGTCTGCACAGCGGTTTTTTTTTCCCATTGATTTAAATGCTACTGTACGAGTACATCACAATGCGGATATGCAGCGTTTCTGCGTGGAAATATCCGCTGTGGATCCGCTGGATATCCGCATCGTGTGCACACAGCCATACAGCGTTTCACTATATTAGTGTAAACATAAGCCAGTCCCTGTGTGGTATGAAAATAGTAAAGGAATATCAGCTGAAATACCAAATCCCTTTGCGACAACATACTGCAGCTGTCATGTTGGCCACTAGAGATCAGTATAGTCAGACTGAGGTGTCTGAGGTCCACAGGTGGAGCTGACTCTAGGGGCCATACTACAGCTGTATGCAAATATCTCTTAGGTGTTATCTCCCCTATAGTAGAGCGTCAACTGTAAAATACAGGAGGCTCCTGCACACGTCCTGTGTCCACGCCATAACTGGGATGTAGATTATCACCTATTTACCACCTATTATTGATTGTGGGCAGCACGGTGGATCAGTGGATAGTATCGCAGCGCTGGAGTCCTTGGTTTGAATCCCACCAAGGACAACATCTGCAAGGAGTTTGTATGTTCTCCCCGTGTTTGTGTGGGTTTCCTCCCACATTCCAAAGACATACTGATAGGGAATTTAGATTGTGAGCCCCATCGGGGACAGTGATGATAATGTGTGCAAACTGTAAAGCGCTGTGGAATATGTTAGCGCTATATAAAAATTATTATTATTGATGGGGGTTCACTCAAATCATCCTCTATGGGGCTGCCAGAAAAGTCAAGTGCAGCGCTCGGCAGCCACATTAGGAAATCATTGAGCAGTGGTCGGACATGGCGCTCCAGTCGATCTTTCTTTCTAACTTACAAAGTGCAGTAAGCCGCTTGCACACACGCATTATCGGGGCAATACACATGAGTGGGGAGGTTGCGGTGATGCAGGACACAGTTACTATTGTTATGTCCCAGCTCAGGGGCACACTAGGGCCCATCAAGGGTATTCCTTGTTCACCGATGGGCCAGTTGAGCCTGGAGATCAAGATCACAATTATTTTACAGACTTCTACATCAATATCACCATTTTTATAGCTTATGACTGTAAGGAGAAGGACTGGAGTGAGCGCACCTTTTCCGTGATGGATCCGGAACTGTCGGGGCTGTCACCTATGTTGCACGGGGGAAAGCTTTAGGCTCTGGACTGACCTCTGCACACAAGGTTAGGGGGCGCAGCTAAGCTAAAAAAGCCTCGGTGCACGGGAAACCAGTCAGACTTGGCGAGAATGTGTAGTGCACAGGAGGATATAGTCAGGGCTCCGACCTTCGTGCAATGGGACCGAGCAGGCCCAAGCATTCAGGGCCTCAGATCCTCACCCAGAGACTGCCGACAGAGACCAGCGAAGTGTACGCTGACACTCATCAGGAGGGCTTTAAACTAGAAGAAGAGGGGATGGGAGGAAAAACAGCAGACAAGAGCACGCAGCAGAAGGACAAACTAATCAAGGATACTAGTTGTGGTAAAGAGGACCCAAGACAGGGTACTCAGAAGGAAGCTAAGAAAAAGGAAGCAAAACTTCTTTCCTGCATGCTGACCAACGCAAGGAGCCTGACCAATAAGATTGAAGATCTGGAATTGGTAATGTATGAGGAAAAATATGACATTGTAGGAATAACAGAGACATGATTAGACGACAGCTATGATTGGGCGGCTAACTTGCAAGGATATGATTTGTTTAGGAGGGATCGTAAAAAAAGGAAAGGGGGTGGAATCTGTCTATATATAAAGTCCACTTTAAAGCCCACACTAAGAGAAGATATACAAGAGGGAAATGAAGAGGTGGAGTCTCTATGGGTGGAGATACAAGGAGGGAAAAGTAATAAAATCCTCATAGGGTTTTGTTATAAGCCACCAAATATAACAGAAACCACTGAAAATGTATTACTGAAACAAATAGACAAAGCAGCAAATCACAATGAGGTGATTATTATGGGAGACTTCAACTACCCCGACATAGACTGGGAAACTGAAACCTGCGTATCTCAGAAAGGAAACCAATTTCTGTCAGTGATCAAGGATAATTATCTGTCACAACTTGTGCAGGGCCCAACTAGAGGGACAGCCCTTCTGGACTTAATTTTAAGCAACAGGCCAGATAGAATAACAGAAGTACGAGTCGATGGGCACCTAGGGAACAGTGACCACAATATAATACAATTCCACTTGTCCTTCAGTAAGGTGCCCTGGAAGGGGGTTACAAAAACGCTGAATTTTCAGGAACGCAAAGTTTGATCAGCTTAGAGAGGACCTTCGCTGAATTGATTGGGACAATGTCCTCAAAAATAGGAGCACAGAAAATAAATGGGAAATATTTAAATCAGTTTTCCACACCCACTGCGAGCTAGCCATACCGTACAGAAATAAAAGGGCTAGGAACAGGAGAACACCAATGTGGCTAAATAAGGATGTAAAAAGGGCAATAAATAACAAGAGCAAGGCATTTAGGAAGCTAAAACAAGAAGGCGATGAAGAAGCATTAAAAAGTTCTAGAGAAAAAAATAAAATATGTAAAAAACAAACACATTTAGCAAAAGTGGAAACTGAGAGACTCATTGCTAAGGAAAGTAAAACAAACCCCCAAACTATTCTTTAATTATATAAACAGTAAAATGATTAAAATTGATGGTGTCGGCCCTTTAAAGAACAATGAGGGTGAAATCATAGAGAGCGATGTGGGAAAAGCAAATGTTTTAAATACTTTTTTCTCAACAGTGTTCACACAGGAAAAGGATTTGCCAGGGGAAATGCAGAGTGATAATGTAAACTCCCCATTAAGTATTACCTGCCTAACCCAGGGAGAAGTGCAGAACCGCCTTAGTAAGATTAAAATTGACAAATCACCAGGCCCTGATGGCATTCACCCTCGGGTATTAAGGGAGTTAAGTAATGTGATAGACAGGCCTTTCTTCCTTATATTTAAAGACTCTATAGAAACAGGGTCTGTTCCTTTTGATTGGCGGCAAGCAAATGTGGTACCAATATTCAAAAAGGGGTGTAAAAGGGAATCTGGAAACTATAGGCCGGTAAGCTTAACATCTGTTGTGGGTAAAATTTTTGAAGGGTTTCTAAGGGTTACCATTATGGAATATCTCAATGTTAATAAATGTTTAACTCCATATCAACATGGATTTATGAAGGATCGCTCCTGTCAAACTAACCTCATCAGCTTCTATGAGGATGTAAGCTCTCAAATGGACCAAGGAGAATCATTGGATGTCATTTATCTCGACTTCTCTAAAGCATTTGACACTGTCCCACATAAAAGATTGGTAAGTAAGATGAGAAAGCTTGGGCTAGGGGAAAATGTGTGTAGATGGGTAGGTAGCTGGCTTAGTGATAGAAAACAAAGAGTGGTTATTAATGGTGCATACTCAGATTGGGCCAGGGTTACTAGTGGGGTACCACAGGGTTCTGTATTGGGCCCCATACTATTTAATATATTTATTAATGATCTAGTGGATGGCTTACACAGTAAAATATCAGTATTTGCAGATGATACAAAACTATGTAAGGTAGTTAACACAAAGGAGGACAGTTTGCAACTACAGACAGATTTGAGTAAATTGGAGAATTGGGCTGAAAAATGGCAAATGAGGTTTAACACAGATAAGTGTAAGGTTATGCACATGGGATGGAGAAACAGATGCTACAATTACTAACTAAATGGGAAACTGCTGGGGAAATCAGACATGGAAAAAGACTTCGGCATCTTAGTCAATAAGAAGCTAAATTGGAGTGCCCAGTGTCAGGCAGCTGCCACCAAAGCAAATAGGGTCATGGGATGCATTAGAAGAGGTGTGGAGACACGAGATGAAAACATAATTCTCCCTCTGTACAAATCACTCGTCAGACCACACTTGGAGTATTGTGTGCAATTTTGGACGCCGGTGCTCAAGAAAGACATTACTGAACTTGAAAGGGTTCAAAGGCGGGCTACTAAAATGATAAATGGAGTTGGTTCACTACAATACCCAGAAAGGTTATCAAAATTAGGTCTATTTACTCTAGAAAAGAGAAGAGTTAGGGGAGACCTAATATATATGTGCAAGTATATCAGAGGGCAATACAGAGATCTCTCCAATGAACTGTTTGTACCAAGGACTGTGACAAGAACAAGGGGGCATTCTCTTCGTTTGGAGGAAAGACAATTTCTGCACCAGCATAGAAGAGGCTCTGGAATTCTCTTCCTGAGGAAGTGGTGATGGGTAACTCACTGAATGAATTTAAGAAAGGAATGGATGCTTTTCTTGTGAGTAACAGTATAGAAGGTTACGAATAACATAATATTATAGGTAGATGGTTGACCCAGCTTAGGGGAAGGAATTTTTTTCCCTATGGAGAAAATTGGCTTCTACTCTGTGGGTTTTTTGCCTTCCCAGGATCAACAATGCAGAACAGCTGCACTAAAAATAGGCTGAACTAGATGGACATAAGGTTTTCCTTCAGCCTTCAAAACTATGTTACTATGTTACTGTAGACCGCGAGTGACAAAGTTCTCTGTCAAGACATAGACGCGCGCATGCTGAAACTGTAATACCGGGTGTCCCACTGTGAACTGCATCCTGATGCACCCAATTGCATCGGTCAAGTAACTTCATACTCTGGCAGTGTTAGAGACTGTGACTGTACCTCTGCTTTGCCTCCTGGACTCAGGATCCCCGTCAGGTGAAAGAGGATTCACCGTTGCCACCAAGACCCCATCGAGACCACGATGAAACACCGCCACCACCAGGATCCAGGACGCCATCTTCTCAAGGACTTCACCAGACCACCTTACGCACCACGGCCTTGGCGCCACTGCCTGCATCCAGGAATCTAACTTCGGACGTTGTCGGACTGATAAGTCTAATACCCCTGAATTCCTTGCCTTATTTCCCATCACCTGTTTTTCCCAAGCTCCAAATTCCCTCCTTAATTCAACCCTATCTCCTTTTCTCCCTGCGTGGAGTATCCTCTGTTAAATTAAACCCCACGTTAACCCTTGCTCTGCCTCTGGTCCATTACTGCAGCTTGTCACCTGCTCACACTATCATTTAGTGTATTTTTGGTCTCTTAATGGTGAGGTTCTAGATTAAAAAAAAGACATCAATGCAAATGAATATTAGATAAACTTTTTTAAAAAATATTTTCCTCCACATGTCAAAACTCATGAATCTTTAGATTTTCAATCTATTCCTCTCCTACCTGAGCTTCAAGTTAGTGACGCACCTCAAAGATAGATCTCCTTATCATAGCTAGGGAACACACACGAATTAGCCAATTTGTGTGTTAAGTACCTAACATTTCATAAGTATAATGTATTTGGCAGTAATGTAGTCTAAAGGGAACCTGACTGACGTTTCCCATAAGTCTCCTGTGCAGTTCGGTCCCTGGTCGCATCTCCTCCTCTGCTACCAATGACTGACAGGTCTCTCCCCATACACGCACGTAGAGCAGCAGCGGATTATAATGAGGTCAATCTGGGTTGTAGCCAAGAGCCCAGCAGTGTGGGGGGGCCCATCGGCCCAGGGTAAATTGCCCCATTATAATACGCCACCATAGCGCCACGCTCCCCCCATGTACCGACCCCATCCTCGCACTCCCAGACAGACCAACGGCCACAGCAGCCCCTCACTTATTAATCCCTGCTCTGTGCGCACAGGACTTGTGATGAGGTCACAGGAGGGGAGCCCTGTGTGTACAAAGTGTACGGAGCGAAGCCGCGTGTGTACGAGGTGTGTGGAGCAAAGCCGCATGTGTTCAAGGTTTACAGAGTGTGGACGCATGTGTACAAGGTGTACGGAGCAGAGCCGCGTGTGTACAAGGTTTATGGAGCAGAGCCATGAGTGTACTGAGTGGAGCCGTGTGTGTGCGAGGTGTACGAAGCAGAGCCGTGTGTGTACGAGGCATGCAAAGCGGAACCGTGTGTGTATGAGGTGTATGGGGTGTGCGGAGCCATGCGTGTACAAGGTGTATGATGGGGAGCATTCATACCTCCCAACCATCCCAGATTTTGAGAGTCGGCCTCACTGCCCCGACCGGGAGCTTACTTTTCCTGCGGACACAGGAGTACACGGTGGAGCTCTGAGGAGCACTTGAAAACTCGCATGTGACGTTGCATTTCGGGAGGAGATTGTGACGGAACCATGGAGGCACTTCAGGGAATGCTTCAGATCATCACCATGTCCTCCTCCGACAGCGCAGACAGCGGAATCACCTTGGACTCGGAGATGTTGGGCTCAGGTGGGCACTACAATGTGAGCCGTACTGGTATATGTCAGGAACACCGCACTGTACTTGCTCACTGAGCCAGTGCGCGTGTCCTGAGTGTCAGGATCCTGTCAGTGCCGGCGAGCAGCCTCCGCTGAGCAGGGACTCACCTGCACTGTAGGGGTACCGGGGTCAGGTACAGCCAGAAAGTACCGATGCACAGGACCTGTGGATGCTGAAGTTTAGCAAGCAGACACGGGACCTACGGTCATGTGACTGCAAGGGGGCGGGGCTTAGCATCCTGCTTAGTGAGATGGAAAGACACTATAAAGAATTACTCAGAGTCAGGCAAAACGGGGTTCATACACAGAGATAGCCGTAACGTACCAAGGATGAGACAGAGCGGATAGTCAGGGCCAACCAGCAGTCAAAAACAAAACAGACATAGAAGGTACCAAGCAGATTCCAAAGCAATATCCAGAGAACAGACCGAGTCATACACAGATTAGCAAGCAACCAGAACACAGCAAAAACACACTCAGGGGTCACCACACTATGCCAAGGGCAAGAGTATAACTGACAGGGATGGGAGCGTCCTGAGGCTATAAGAAGCCTCTCCCAGAACCAGAGAGAGGACACAATCATAGCCCCAGGTCTGCAGGTAAGCCTGCACGGGATCACAACCTTTAACCCCAGAAATGCCAGTCATCAGCACTGGTTCCAGACATTAACCCCGTCAAACCCACGCTGAGATCATGACAGTAACCCCCTCTCTACGGGGGGCCTCTGGACCCCCAGGCTTGCCCGGGTACTTAGCATGGAAAGCCCATACCAGGCAATCAGCATGCATCAACTGGGCCGGTACCCAGGACCTGTCTTCCGGTTAATACCCCTTCCAATGAACCAGGTACTGTACCAACCGCCGTACCAACCTGGAATCTTCGATATGACCAACCTCGTACTCCACCTGCCCCTCGACCAAAACAGGAGAAGCAGCAGACTCGGAGTCTCCCTGGACTGCTTCAAAAGGTTTCAGTAGAGATTTGTGGAAGACGTTAGGGATCTTGAAGGAGGGTGGAAGGCACAGCCTATACGCCTCTGGATTGATTTTTTCCACAATCTTGTATGGGCCGATGAATTTGGGCCCCAACTTGGCTGAAGGAACCTTCAACTTAATGTTTCGAGTGGAGAGCCAAACCTTGTCTCCAACCTGAAACGTGGGCCCTAGTGTTCATTTCCTGTCCGCGAAAAACTTATACCTGCCCTGAGACCTAGATATACTCCGCTGAACTTCTGCCCACGTATTCTGTAATCGCTGAACAGAGCCCTCAGCCCCGGGACACCCCAAGTCCAGATGAGAAAACTCACCAAAATGAGGACTGAACCCATAATTGATCAAAAAAGGAGTCATACCCGTGGATTGACACCCGACTATTGAAGGCAAATTCAGCCAACGGCAGTGCATCGCACCAGTCATTCTGTCTAGCAGAGGATAGACACCTGAGGTTCTGTTCCAGGGACTGGTTATTGCGCACCGTCTGACAATTACTCTCAGGATGGTATGCAGACGAGAAGGACAGAGACATCCCTAATTTTTTGCAGAAAGCACGCCAAAACTTAGCCACAAACTGCACACCACGATCAGACACCACATTCAGGGGTACCCCATGCAACTGGATCACATGCTGCACAAACAACTTGGACAACGTCTCAGCTGACGGTAGTGCGGACAGGAGTACAAAATGAGCCTGCTTAGAAAACCTGTCCACCACTACCCATACCACTGTATTACCCTTAGATGGAGGGAGATTGGTAACAAAATCCATGGATAAGTGAGTCCATGGTCTTTCGGGCACTGCCAAGGGCATCAGCTCCCCTGCCGGCCGGCTATGAGAGCTTTTATAATGAGCGCAGACCCCACAACCAGCAATGAATTTTTTTATGTCCGAAACAAGGGTAGGCCACCAAAAGATCCTAGCCACCTCCAGATGTGTGGCTGAAATACCAGGGTGAGCACTCAGCTTGGATTCATGGAACTCCTGCAAGAGTTTCAGGCGAAGTTGCTCTGGGACAAACAACTTCCCCTCCGGCTTGGCCGCCGGGGCCCGCAACTGGGCCCCCTGTTTCTCCCGTTCCAATTCAGATGAGACCTCTGCTATCACAACCCCAGGGTGAAGAATGGAGGATGGTGGCTCAGGGGGCGACACCGGCTGAAAACTGCACGATAAGGTGTCAGCCTTGAAATTCTTAGACCCTGGATGAAATGTAATCATAAACTGAAAACGGGAAAAAAAAAGTGACCAACGGGCCTGTCTGGGCATTAGTCTTTTAGAAGACTCAATGTATGACAAATTTTTGTGATCCGTGATCACCGTAACCGGGTGACTGGCCCCCTCCAAAAAGTGCCTCCATTCTTCAAACGCCAATTTGACCGCAAGAAGCTCTCTATTGCCTACGTCGTAATTTATTTCCGCAGCAGAGAACTTCTTGGAAAAGAAAGCACATGGCCTGAGGTTGGTTAGAGTGGCAGGCCCTTGGGACAGCACCGCCCCCACCCCCACCTCAGAGGCGTCCACTTCCACAACGAATGGTTTGGACGGATCTGGCTGTACTAACACAGGAGCAGACATAAAGCTTCTTTTCAGGGTCGCAAAGGCCTCTTTTGCGAGCGAGGACCAGTTTCTCACATCCGCACCTTTAAAAGTAAGATCTTTAAGTGGTTTGACCACCTGTGAAAACCCCCGAATAAATTTGCGGTAATAATTGGCGAAACATAAGAAGCGCTGAAGACCCTTAAGGTCTCGGGGTTGCACCCAATCCACAATGGCCTGCACCTTCTTGGGGTCCATGCGAAAACCCTCACAGGACACAATTAATCCCAAAAAAGACAATTCTTGAGCAAAAAACACACATTTCTCCAATTTGGCATACAGATGATTTTCCCTCAGTCTTTCGAGAACGGTTCGTACATGATTCAGATGAGATTGACTGTCGCATGAGTATATCAGAATATCGTCTAAGTAAATGACAACAAAACGACCAATGAGATCCGAGAATACCACGTTGATGAAATTCTGAAATATGGCTGGGGCATTGGTAAGACCAAACGGCATGACTAAATTTTCAAACAGTACCTCGGTCGTGAGGAACGCGGTTTTCCATTCATCTCCCTCCCGGACCCTTATCAAATTATATGCCCCCCCGAAGATCCAATTTGGAGAACCATTTTGCCCCTGAAAGTTGGTTACACAAATTGGGAATCAACGGAAGGGGGTACATATTTCGTACACTAATCTTGTTCAGCTCACAAAAATCGAGGCAGGGACGTAAACCACCATCTTTTTTCTTAACAAAAAAAACCCTGCCGCCACAGGTGAGACTGAGGGACGTATGTGTCCTTTGCGAAGACTCTCAGCAATGTAATCTTTCATGGCCAAGCGCTCAGGGCCAGATAAATTAATCAGACGGGCTTTAGGCAATTTAGCCCCCGGGACTAACTCGATAGCGCAGTCAAAGGGTCTATGTGGCGGCAACGTCTCGGCCTCGCTTTCAGAGAACACATCTTCGAATTCTTTCAGGTACTTCGGAATACCTTCCAGCTCGACAGATGACACAGATACAGATTTAACAGGTTCAACCAATAGTGCAGACTTATCACATAACATCGAATGTGATAAGTTAGAAACGCGTATATCTGCACAGAGATTGAAGCTTCAGAGACTGGGAGTTCTGTGGAAACTGTTTGGGTAAGAATACAAGGACAGAACAATGGAAAGGACACCATTGTAGGCATTTACTACAGGCCGCCTGTGCAAGCTGAAGATATGGATGAACTCTTTATGCATCAAATGGCCAAGTTCTCCAAAAAATATGACATAGTTGTCATGGGAGATTTCAACTATCCAGACATTTGTTGGGAATCTCTCTCAGGCAAAACTAACAGGTCAAGGAAATTCTTATCCTCTCTTGCTGACAACTTTATCTTCCAAAAGGTAGGGGAGAAAACAAGGGGAACTGCTACCTTGGATCTAATCCTTATAAACAGGGAGGAAATGGTTGAGGAGGTAAAAGTGGCTGGAACCCTAGGAGGTAGCGACCATGCTATTTTAGAATTTTGGATAACTAGAGGCGGAAGACCTGTGAAGACTCAGACGTCAAGGTTAGATTTCAGAAAGGCAGATTTTAAGGGATTCAGAAAGATAATTGGAGGGATCCAATGGCTGGATATCCTTAAAGACAAAAATGTCCAGGAAGGATGGGAAATCTTGAAAAATGAAATTCTCAAAGCACAGTTGTTAACAATTCCGAAAAGAGGGAAGAATAGGAAGCATTTAAGGAAACCAGGATGGATGAACACAGAACTTAAGCACATGCTAAAAAGGAAGAAAGAAATGTTTATAAAATGGAAAGAGGGAGGCATATCTAAAGAAGAATATTATGCTGTCTGCAGAACCTGCAGGGCACGAATCAGATTATCTAAAGCTGACAATGAATTGAGGCTTGCAAGTGACGTCAAAAGCAATAATAAAGGATTTTGGGGATATGTCAAAAGTAAAAGAAAAGTCAAAGATGCTATAGGATTTTTACAGGATGAAAATGATGAAATGGTAAGACAGGATGTTGAGAAGGCTGAACTTTTAAATTCCTATTTTGCATCTGTTTTCTCTCAGAAAGGAAATGTAACACCAACTGTTATTCACTGTCCTATTAAGGGAATAGAAGAATCCAGGATATCTATAAACAGAAAGATAGTGAGGAAACACTTAGCTAACCTAAATGAATTCAAGTCTCCAGGTCCAGATGAATTACACCCCAGAGTACTGAAGGAGATAGCAGAAGAAATTTCTGAACCACTCTCCATAATCTTTGAAAATTCTTGGAGAACAGGAGAAGTGCCAGAAGACTGGAGAAGAGCAAATGTTGTTCCTATCTTCAAAAAGGGGAAGAAGGTGGACCCAGGCAACTATAGGCCGGTGAGTCTGACTTCTATACCAGGAAAGATCTTTGAACAAATTATTAAACAACATGTAAGTCAATACCTGGATAAGAATGAAGTGATCAAACAGAGTCAGCATGGGTTTGTAACTAATAAGTCATGTCAGACCAACTTAATTTCCTTCTATGACGGTATCACTGATTGGGTGGATCAAGGAAATGCTGTAGATATAGTATATCTTGACTTCAGCAAAGCATTTGACAAAGTCTCTCATACAATCCTTATTGAAAAAATGACTAAGTATGGAATGGACAAGGCAACTGTTAGGTGGATTCATAGCTGGCTTAGTGATCGGACCCAAAGAGTGGTCGTAAATGGCTGCACATCCAGTTGGAAGAATGTCTCAAGTGGGGTACCACAGGGCTCTGTCCTGGGCCCTGTATTGTTCAACATCTTTATCAACGATTTAGATGAAGGAATTGAGGGTAAACTGATTAAATTTGCTGATGACACAAAGCTAGGAGGGATAGCTAATACTAGAGAAGAGAGAGAGAGGATTCAAAAAGATTTAAATAAACTGGAGAAGTGGGCAGTAACTAACAGAATGGTTTTTAACAGGGAGAAATGCAAAGTACTACATCTGGGCAATAAAAATGAAAAAAGCATATATAGAATGGGAGGAATAGGGCTAAGTGACAGCACATGTGAAAAAGACTTGGGTATACTAATAGATCACAGACTGAATATGAGTCAACAGTGTGATGCAGCAGCAAAAAAGGCAAATGCAGTTCTAGGATGTATTAACAGAAGCATACAGTCTAGATCACGTGAAGTCATTATTTCCCTCTACTCCTCTTTGGTCAGACCTCATCTGGAATATTGTGTCCAGTTTTGGGCCCCACATTTTAAAAAAGACATCAACAAACTGGAGCAAGTTCAGAAAAGAGCGACCAGAATGGTGACCGGTCTGCAAACCCTGTCTTATGAGGAAAGGTTGCAGGATTTGGGAATGTTTAGTTTGCAAAAGAGAAGACTGAGAGGAGACTTAATTGCTGTCTACAAATATCTAAAGGGCTGTCACATTGTAGAAGGCTCAACTTTATTCTCATTTGCACAAGGAAAGACTAGAAGCAATGGGATGAAACTGAATGGGAGGAGACACAGATTAGATATTAGAAAAAACTTTTTGACAGTTAGAGTGATCAATGAGTGGAACAGGCTGCCACGAGAAGTGGTGAGTTCTCCTTCAATGGAAGTCTTCAAACAGAGGCTGGACAGACATCTGACTGGGATGATTTAGCGAATCCTGCTTTGAGCAGGGGGTTGGACCAGATGGCCCAGGAGGTCCCTTCCAACTCTACGATTCTATGATTCTATGATTCTATGATTCTATGAATCATTAGACCCCCACTGAACAATCTCCCCCGTTTTCCAGTTAATGACTGGGTTATGGCGTTGTAACCAGGGCATGCCCAACACCAATCCTGCTGGTAGATTTTCCAGAACCAAACAACTTAATTTTTCCACATGGGTAGCGCCCACTTTGAGTGAAAACAAGTCAGACATAAAGAGAATTCCCTCTTTAGTGAGAGGGGAGGAGTCAATGGCCACCACTTTGATGGGAACCTTAAGTCTAACTGTCCCTATCTTACAGCGTGTGACCAATTGGGAGTCAATGAGATTGATGGATGATCCGCAGTCCATGAAAGCTGTAGAGGGAAAACAACAATCGTCCACTAACAGTTCCACATGAAGCAACACCTTAGAAAATGAGGAAAAGGGTACCTGAGGGTCTGAGTAGTCTCCCCGCTGACTACCCAGACCTAGTCGTTTCCCGTCGACCGGGTTGAGGATGGACAATCAGGACACTCCCTTTTCCAATGTCCCGTTTTACCACAGTAGAAGCATAACTGCTTTTCTCTCCGGCGTTGTCTCTCCTTTTCCTTCAGGGAGAGAGCCCCTACGTCCATGGGTACAGAAACAGTCTCTTTTCCACTAGGGAACAATGGAGTCTCCGCCTGCATCACCCCCCTGGCCCGCAGCCTGCGGTCCATCCGGACGGCCTGGGTCATGGCGTCCTCGAGAGGGTTAGGTGGGGGATGCAATGCCAAGGCATCCTGTAACCGCTCGGACAAGCCTCTGCAAAAGAGTCCTCGGAGTGCGGCGTCGTCCCAAGAGACCTCTGCGCCCCAGCGGCGGAATTCTGTGCAAAACCACTCAGCCGAGTGTTTCCCCTGACAGACACTCATCACCATGTCCTATGCCAGTCGCACTCGGTCCGGCTCATCATATATGTGCTCGAGGGCCTCAAAAAACGCATTCACAGACACTCTCTCAGGGGCAGTGGGAAGAAGGGAGAAAGCCCAAGCTTGTGGGGGCCCTCTTAACAGAGACATAATGACCCCAACCTTCTGACTTTCGTCCCCAGAGGAACGTGGCCTCAAACTAAAAAAGAGTTTGCACCCATCCATGAAGACCCTGAACTCCTTTTTGTTCCCCGAAAATAAATCAGGCAGTTTAACAGGTGGTTCTGGGGACATCAAAACAACATCACTCGTCCCAGCCCCCAGAGACCCAGCAGCTAAAGCCCCCCGCACTGTCTCAGAAACCTGCTGCTGAGAACGGGCCAGAGCTTGCTGCTCCAGAGATAAACCCTGAAACATTTGACTGAGATTTTTCGTTTGCTCAGCAAGAGATTGTATGGGATCCATATTTCTCAGCAAAGAAAAAAAAACAAAAAAAAAATCTTAATGGTCAGTTATAATGTCAGGAACACCGCACTGTACTTGCTCACTGAGCCAGAGCGCGCATCCTGTGTGTCAGGATCCTGTCAGCACCGGCGAGCAGCCACCGCTGAGCAGGGACTCACCCGCACTGTAGGGGTACCGGGGTCAGGTACAGCCAGAAAGTACCGATGCACAGGACCTGTGGATGCTGAAGTTTACTAAGCAGACATGGGACCTACGGTCATGTGACTGCAAGGGGGCAGGGCTTAGCGTCCTGCTTAGTTAGATGGAAAGACACTATACAGAATTACTCAGAGTCAGGCAAAATGGGGTTCATACACAGAGATAGCCGTAACGTACCAAGGATGAGACAGAGCGGATAGTCAGGGCCAAGCAGCAGTCAAAAAACAAACAGACATAGAAGGTACCAAGCAGAATCCAAAGCAATATCCAGAGAACAAACCGAGCCATACACATAGAATCAAGTAACCAGAACACAGCAAAAACACACTCAGGGGTCACCACACTATGCCAAGGGCAAGAGTGTAACTGACAGGGATGGGAGCATCCTGAGGCTATAAGAAGCCTCTCCCAGAACCAGGGAGAGGCCACAATCATAGCCCCAGGTGTGCAGGTAAGCCTGCACCGGGATCACAACCTTTAACCCCAGAAATGCCAGTCATCAGCAGTGGTTCCAGACATTAACCCCACGTGTGCGAGTCAAACCCGCGCTGAGATCATGACAGTATAGTATTTTTATAGAATCTTTCTTTCTCTCTCTGTTTTTTCTCTCTCTGTTCTTTCTTTCTGTCTCTTTTCTTTCTTTCTCTCTGTTCTTTCTTCCCCTCTTTCTTTCTCTTTCTCTGTTCTTACTTTGAAAAGTAAAAAATTGTGAGATGTCTTGCAGAGGGATGCAGCAGTCTTGAAATTGCCAAACTTTTGAAGCGTGATCACCGAACAGTCAAGCGTTTCATGGCAAATAGCCAACAGGGTCGCAAGAAGCGTGTTGATAAAAAAGGCGCAAAATAACTGCCCATGAATTGAGGAAAATCAAGCGTCAAGCTGCCAAGATGCCATTTGCCACCAGTTTTGCCATATTTCAGAGCTGCCACATTACTGGAGTATCAAAAAGCACAAGGTGTGCCATAGTCAGGGACATGGCCAAGGTAAGGAAGGCTGGAAAACGACCACCTTTCAACAAGAAACATAAGAAAACGTCAAGAAATAACTTAAGACTGATTTTTCTAAGGTTTTATGGACTGATGAAATGAGAGTGACTCTTGATGGGCCAGATGGATGGGCCCGAGGCTGGATCAGTAAAGGGCAGAGAGCGCCACTCCGACTCAGACACCAGCAAGGTGGAGGTGGGCTACTGGTATGGGCTGGTATCATCAAAGATGAACTTGTGGGACCTTTTCGGGTTGAATGAGCATGCTGCAGATTTTACCACTGTGTTAGCACAGCATTGCGGAATCCCATAGGATTGCATGGGGTGCGTTATTTGTGTTTTCACGCCGATTCTGCAGCGGAAAATTGCAGCAAAAACGCAGAAGAAAGTAACATGTGAACGCAGCCTAGAGTGTGAGTGTGTGAGAGTGTGAATTTGCTCCAAGGACCCTCAGGAGTTCTGCCAAAATGCCAACTTTGAGGGGTGGTTTTGCTGCTAAGAATGTTTCTTGGGAGAAATAACATATAACAAAACTCTATGTGCATCAAGCATTAGATCAAATAGTAGAATAATAAATGCTATTTAGTGTAAAATATATTTTCTTCCACAAAAACTCCAGGAAAACAAAAAACCCTCATAGGATAGCAAATGATCTATTCACCACAAGCAATCATCTGTCTTCTGTCTGGTTTGGAAACAGTTAATGCAAGTAAATGAACAGAAGTCAGGATGGCCGAGCGGTCTAAGGCGCTGTGTTCAGGTCGCAGTCTCCTCTGGAGGCGTGGGTTCGAATCCCACTTCTGACATCATTTCTTTTCTGTCATGAAATTGTACAGCTTCTCCCACAAATTGTCCAGTTGTCACACAAATATTTGTTTGTGAGACAACACCTGTAACCCTATCCCTGCCATTTATAAGTTATACCGTAATGAGAATATCACAAAGCCTAACCCTTTCCATGCTGTGATCCGACCCCTTGTGTGGACAATCACGACCTGTCTGACCTCATTCCTTATGTTAGAGAGCAGTTATATGTGCTCTAACAGCTGGAGCTAATGTACGGGAATATAGATATACAGCGCGTCACTACATTAGTGTAAACATAAGCCAGTCCCACCAGTCTCCTGTGCAGCTCGCTCCCTGGTGGCGTCTCCTCCTCTGTTACCAATGACTGACAGGTCTCTCCCCATAGACGCACGTAGAGAGACACATATCATTCAACAGCAGCGAGCGGTGAGAAGCCGCAGAATCTTTTCCATCTTATTCATCACTCCATGTTCTTTGCTTACTTTCTGCTGAAAATTTAATGGGTGAAGAAAATGTGACTTTCTAGAAGTCGGGATCAAAGCAGGAGCCATCAGATCTTCAATCTCACACTATCCTAAGTGACTGATTTTGGTTGTTTGTAATTGGTTGAAATATCACCCAGTTGTTCTGCAGAACACTACTGCGTCCGGTCAGTATGAGACTGACAAGTAGCCTGCCAGACCCACAATTCTGAAGGAACGTGCAGGAGACCCAGAAGCTATTGTCAGGCATCCATTTGCCATGAAAGCTCATCAGCACCCATGAACCAATGATGACAGATTGGGCGCCCTCCATACGCCAAAATCCTCCTGTGATTCTGTCCCTATTAACAGTGGCATATGTGGGGTTAAACTGCTTCGCACCGTCAGGGCCGGGTTTAGGCAAAGTGGGGCCCTAGGCAAAGTTTAAAATTGGGCCCCAAATGATAACATATTGCACATCACACAGAAGCATTTCGGTTTTATTTACATGCGCTGAGTTCAGGCTGCTAAATGAGTGTGATCGACATTACTGAAATAGTTCAACACTTGTTTCCCGGCCTCTTTCCACCGGCTGAGGAACAATGATGGGGACAGAACGATCACTAATGGATCACTAAGGGTGTGTGCACACGTTGCGGTTTTTGCTGCGGTTCCACAGCGGATTTGGTCCTGCGTTTCTGCAGTAGTTTCCATGTGGTTTACAGTACCATGTAAACCTATGGAAAACCAAATCCGCCGTGCACATGCTGCCGAAAATGCCACGCAGATTTGCTGCGGTTTATTTTCCACAGCATGTTACTTCTTTTTTGCGGAACCGCAGCTGCAGTGTACATTCCGGGACATAAAAATCAATCAATCTCTCTCTCTCATCCGCACTGCCAAACCACACTAGAACCTGCATCAAATCCGCTGTACACATGCTAGGAATCCACAGGAAAAATGCATGTGTTTTACCCTGCGGTTTCTGCCAAGAGATATGGATTCTCTGCAGAAAAAGCCGCAGGCTAATCTGCAACGTTTGCACACACCCTAACAGATCACCATATAGTATCATGTTATCAGCAGCACATCTACAGTTTACACCCCATAGTCCTCCATACAATATAATCTGCCCCATAGTCCTCCATATAGTATAATATACTCCTCAGTCCTCCATATAGTATAATACACTACTGATAGCCCTCCATATATTAAAATACACTGCTCAGTCCTTCATATAGTATAAAACAATCCTCATAGTTCTCCATATAGTATTATTCACTGCCATAGTCATCCATGTAGTACAATTCACTTTCACTTCCCATAGCATAATGCACCCCATAGTTCTTCATATAATGTATTCCCCATAGTCCTCAATACAGTATAATGCAGCCCACATATTGTATAATGCAGCCACCCAATAGAGCATAATGCAGCCACCCCACAGAGTATAATGCAGCCCCACCATACAAAGTAAAGTAACCTGTTGTGAGTTCATTTTTCCCTTCACCGTTGAGGTCTGATGAACTCCCTCCTCTGGTGAAGGAAGGTAGTGAGGCTGATTACCAAACACCTGGGCAGCTAGATGATGACTGGGTGGCTGGAATTGAGGACTGGATATAAGGCAGCTGACGCCCTTCTTCCTTGCTGGTGATCCTGCTGGATTCTTGGAGACCAGTCTGATTCCTGCATCTCAAAGCTAAGTTTTTCTGCTCTGCTTTGTACACTTCAGTTTTGTTTTTTGTTTTGCCTTGTTTTTTGGGAGTTCTGCCATCCCCGGCCGGGGGTGAGCTGAATTCCATTTTTGTCTCTGATCTGTTGATCTTTTGCTCTGTCTTCAGAATATACCTGAGTGCTGATATAGTCTTTTGAAGCCTAGCGACTTCAGGGCCTGTTTTTCCTATCAGTCGGTTGGCACATTTTGGATAGGGTTTTTGCTGATGGCAGACAGCGGCTTTCCTATCCTGTCCTATTTAGTTAGCTTGGGCCCCATAATTTGCTCAACCTATCTTTCTATCTGTGTTAGTGTTTTCATCTTGCTTGACCGTCATTATATGTTGGGGGCTGCCTATTGCTTTGGGGTCTGCTCTGGGGCAGTTTAGTTTTTCCCCTTTCTGTCTTTAGGCTATGTAGTTCTCCGGCTGTGATCGAGGAGTCTAGGGCACCGTAGGAACCCCCCACGGCTACTGCTAGTTGTTGTGGATAGGTTCAGGGGTCTGCAATCCGATAGCTGCCAACCTCTCTGGTTTTTGTGAACTTAGCTAGTATTTTGCTTTTTCCTCCTTCGGTGACTCATCATAACAGTAACCCCCATAGAATATAATGCAGCCCCCCTCTTATAGTATAATGCAGCCACCACTTAGAGAATAATGCAGCTACCCCAGAGTATAATGCAGCCACTCCCCCCACATAGCATAATGCAGCCACCCAATAGAGCATAATGCAGCCACCCCACAGAGTATAATGCAGCCCCACCATACAAAATAATGTAACCCCATAGAATATAATGCAGCCCCCCTCTCATAGTATAATGCAGCCACCACTTAGAGAATAATGCAGCTACCCCAGAGTATAATGCAGCCTCACTCCCCACATAGTATAATGCAGCCCCTCCATAGAATATATGGCAACACCCTCATAGGATATAATGCAGCCCCTTATATAGTATAATGTAGCCCCTCCATAGAATACAATGTAGCCCTCCTCATATAGTATAATGCAGCCCCCATTGAATATAATAAATAGCCCCCCATAGAATATAATGTAGCCCCAAATAGAATATAATACAGCCCACCTCTCCAAATAATATAATGTAGTCCCCCACATTATATAACACAGCCTCCCCCTATTGAATATAATGTAAAATGTACCCCCCATGGTATATAACACAGCCGCATAGTATATAGCCCAGCACCACATGGTATATAGCCCAGCACCACATGGTATACAGCCCAACCCACCATCATAGTATACAGCCTAGCCCACCATGGTATACAGCACAGCATGGTATATAGCCCCCAAGAATGGTATAATACAGCCCAGCATGGTATATAGCCCCCCAGCATGGTATATAGCTCCCCCAGAATGGTATAATACAGCCCAGCATGGTATATAGCCCCCAGAAGGGTGTAATACTGCCCAGCATGGTATATAGCCCCCCAGCATGGTATGATAGAGCCCAGCATGGTATATAGCCCCCTCCAGAATGGCATAATACGGTCCAGCATGGTATATAGCCCCCCCAGCATGGTATGATACAGCCCAGCATGGTATATAGCCCCTCCAGCATGGTATAATACAGCCCAGTATGGTATATAGCCCCCCCAGAATGGTATGATACAGCCCAGCATGGTATATAGCCCCCCAGAATGGTATGATATAGCCCAGCATGGTATATAGCCCCCCAGAATGGTATAATACAGCCCAGCATGGTATATAGCCCCCCCCAGCATGGTATGATACAGCCCAGCATGGTATATAGCCCCCCAGCATGGTATCATACAGCCCAGCATGGTATATAGCCAACCCAGCATGGTATAATACATCCCAGCATGGTATATAGTCCCTCCAGAATGGTATATATTCCCCCCAGAGTGGCCCCACAGTCCAGTACTCACACTGATTTAAAAAAAAAACACTTCTCACCTTCTCCTCGTGCCCGCGCTGCTGGCTGCTCCTGTCTCCTCCTGCTCTGTCTGGCACACAGTGAGAGCGCGATGACGTCATCGTGCCCCCGCTGTGACAGAGACAGAGCGGGGAATGATGGTAGAGGGAGCGTCAGCTGACGCTCTCTCCTCCATCACTGCCTCCTTCAGTGCGGCGGCGGGAGTCGGCGCTGGCGGCAGGCGGGCCACCCTGGCCCACAGGGGCCCCATAGCGGCTGTGTGATGTGCCGCTGGCTGGGTGCCCCTGGAGGAGCGGGGGCCCTAGGCAGCTGCCTAGTCTGCCTGCCCATAACGCCGGCCATGCGCACAGTGAGAAGATGGATCCTAGCAGTTACTACAGGAGCTTGGCTGTGTATATCAGTCAGGCTCCTGCACTTACACCCATGTCACGTCAGCAGCACCCTACAATTGGCTGCACTGTAACTATAAATGGAAAGTTTAGAGATTCACAATGAACTTCTTGTTTAAAATATATATAATAAAATCTTTTTCATGATATTCGCTTTATTGAGAGCATTTTTAAATGTAATGAAATTTATTATCATTTCCTTTCCCTTTCCATCTACATTTTCAAAAAATTCAATCACGTCTCCTTAGGAGCAGCAGCAATCCGGGTTTCTGGTTGTAAATTGTTCACCTGAGTGATGAAATCTGACAAAGAAATCCGGATAATGTGTCCAAACTGTGACCTCCAAGCCCCTGTGGCCTAATGGATAAGGCACTGGCCTACTAAGCCAGGGATTGTGTGGGTTCAAGTCGTATCTGGGGTGATTGGTGTTAATACAAGTGGTTTTTAATTTTTTTTCTTTTTCTTCCTACTTTTCTTTATGGTCTCCATTATGGTAAAGGTAATGTTTGTACTAAGAGTAACTTTCTTGAACTTTGCCAGTGATTGTCATTTATACACTATAAATCTCACTATAAATGGCTGTTTTTCATTTGCCATATGGTTCGCAACATATAGGCCTTATTAATGCTAATTTGTATGTCCTTTATAAATAGGCGCGGCTCACAGCATTCTCTGTGGTCGTGTCTTTAGGCTGCTCTGCATTATTACCCTGAGAGCAATGCCCCTTTTGTAAGAGACATATAAATTATTTTTAAAGAAAAATGCCCATATCTCAGGATCTGTATGGTGAAATAAAAAAGCAATAAATTCAGGGGAACGGTGGGAATAAAATAAGTGCAGAAACTGGCCAGTCCTGACCTTGGCACAGGTCCTCTTGAAGGCGTTTCCCTGTGCATTAAAATGTAGTATTTGGTCTGTTGTGATTATTTATTCCCTGACTTGTCCTCTGTTGTATCACATTCAATACGCTATAATAACTTTCTATATTACCACTAGAAAAATTATTAATGTTTGGAACTGCTGGTGATATAACAATATAATTTTCAATTATTGGAACTTTCCTACACCTCAGTTTACACTGTTCGAAAACACAAGTGACCATCAGCCTAATTAGCTCATTTGGGAGAGTGTTAGACTGAAGATCTAAAGGTCCCTGGTTTGATTCTGGGCTTCCGCATAAGGAGAGGTTAACTTTATACATAATATTTTTACATTTTCTTTTTGCTTTGATTTTCTTGCAGGACTCCACAATTCATAGATAATAAACTCACATAATATTACAATCTTAAAAATAGCAATTGTGGTTTATAAATCTGTAACTTGTGAATCAGATACTGACATCTAGTGGCCATTATGACAACTGCAACATTTCAATACTAATTGTTACTTATATAAAACTAGATGGAGGCCTAATGCTATCGTGTCAGGAGGGCGAAAATGTCACAATGGGGGCAGGCTTTGAGAATTTCTCCCCCCTTGTGCTCATGCACTTATCTACTCTCTCTCTCTCCCCATCTGAATTCTGCTGAATTCTCCCTTCTGTGCTCTCTTCTTTGACCTGTCTTCCCCATGTGCTGTCCCCCTTCTCTGCTGTCTCTCTTCTTCCTGTGCTGTGTTCTCCCCTCATGTGATGTCCTGTTTGAGCTGTCTGCCCCCTGTGCTCTGTCTCTCTCACCCCTGTGTCTGACCATGTACAGTGTGAGTGTGTGTGTGTGAGTGTGAATGTGAGTGTGTGACAGTGAGTGTGTATGCATGTGAGTTTGTGAGTGTGTGTATGAGTGTGAGTGTTAGCGTCAGTGTGTGAGTGTGTGAATGTAACTGTGAGTGTTAGAGTGGGAATGTGAGTGTATGAATGTGAGAGTGTGAGTGTGTCATTGTTTGACTGTGACTGTGTGAGTGTAAGGGTCAGTGTGTGAGTGTGGGCATAAGAGTGTGAGAGTGTGAGAGTGCGATTGTGAGTGTGTGAGTATGACTCTGAATGTGAGAGTTTGAAAGTGAGTTTGCGAGTGTGTGTGTGTGAGTGTGTGAATGTGAGTGTGAGAGTTTTAATGTGAGTATGTGAGTGTGTCAGTGTATGAGTGTGACTGTGAGAGTGCGAGTGTGAGAATGAGTGTATGTGAGTGTGAGCTTGAGTGTGTGAATGTGAGTGTAAGAGTGAGTGTTTGAGTGAGTAGGTGTGACTGAGAGAGTGTGAATGTGAGTCTGTGAGTGTGAATGTGAGTGTGTGCGTGTGACTGTGAGAATTTGAATATGAGTGTTTATGAGGGTGACTGTGACAGTGTGAGAGTGAATATGTGAGTGTGGGTGTGAGAGCGAGTGTGTAGGTGTGTCTGAGAGAGTGTGAATGTGTAAGAGAGTGTGTGAGTGTGTGAGAGTTTGTGAGAGTGAGTGTGTGGGTGTGAGAGTGAGTGTTTAGGTGTGTAGGTGTGGCTGAGAGAGTGTGAATGTAAGTGTGTGAGTGTTTGTGTGTGAGAGTGTGAGAGCGTGAGTGTGTCAGTGTTTGACTTTGTGTGAGAGTGTCTGAGTGGGAGTGTGAGATTTAGTTTGTGGGTGTGAGAGTGAGTGTCTAGGTGTGAATGTAAGCGTGTGAGTGTAAATGTGTGTGTGTGTGTGAGTGTGTGAGTGAGTGTGTGGGAGTGTGTAAATGTAACTGTGAGTGTTAGAGTGTGAATGTGAGTGTGTGAGTGTAAGAATCAGTGTGGGGGTGTGAGAGTGTGAGTGTGTGAATGTGATTGTGAGAGTTTGAATGTGAGTGAGTGTGAGAGTGTGTCAGTGTATGAGTGACACTTTGAGTGTGAGAGTATGAGTGTGAGAGTGCTAGTGTGAGAATGAGTGTATGTAAGTGTGAGTGTGAGTTTGAGTGTGTGAATGTGAGTGTAAGAGAGTGTGTGAGTGTGAGTCTGTGAGTGTGTATGAGAGTTTGAATGTGAATATGTGAGTGAGTGTGAGAGTGTATGAGTGTGACTGTGCGAGTGTGAGTAAGTGTGAGTGTTAGTGTGAGAGTGAGTGTGTGAGCTTGAGTGTGTGAATGTGAGTGTGACTCTGAGTATGTTTGCAAGTGTGACTGCTGGTGTGAGAATGAGTGTGAGTGTTAGTGTGAGAGTGAATATGTAAGTGAGAGTGTGTGAGAATGTGAGTGTGAGAGTTAGTTTGAGAGTGATTGTGTGGGTGTGAGTGTGTATGTGTGTCTGAGAGAGTGTGAATGTAAGTGTGTGAGTGTATGAGTGTAAGTGTGTGAATGTAACTGTGAGTGTTAGAGTGTGAATGTGAGTGTAAGTGTGTCAGTGTTTGACTTTGACTGTAAGTGTAAGGGTCAGTGTGTGAGTGTGGGCATGAGAGTGTGATTGTGTGAGTGTGTAAGTGTGACAGTGAGTGTGAGAGTGTGTGTGAGTGTGAGAGTGTGAATGTGCGTTTGTGAGTGTATGAGTGTGAGTGTCTGCGGGTATGAATGTGTGTGTGAATGTGTGAGTGTGAGTGTGAGAGTGTGAGTTTGCACCAAGGACCCTTAGGAGTTCTGCCAAAATGCCAACTTTGAGGGGTGGTTTTGCTGCTAAGAATGTTTCTTGGGAGAAATAATATATAACAAACCTCTATGTGCATCAAGCATTAGATCAAATAGTAGAACAATAAATGCTATTTAGTGTAAAATATATTTTCTTCCACAAAAACTCCAGGAAAACAAAAAACCCTCATAGGATAGGAAACATTTCTTTTCACCACAAACAATCATCTGTCTACTGTCTGGTTTGGAAACAGTTAATCCACACAATACTCTGCAGAAGTCAGGATGGCCGAGCGGTCTAAGGCGCTGCGTTCAGGTCGCAGTCTCCTCTGGAGGCGTGGGATCGAATCCCACTTCTGACATCATTTCTTTTCAGTCATGTAATTGTACAGCTTCTCCCACAAATTGTCCAGTTGTCACACAAATATTTGTTTGTGAGACAACACCTGTAACCCTATCCCTGCCATTTATAAGTTATCACGTAATGAGAGTATCACAAAGCCTAAAGGTCCCGTCACACATAGTGAGAGATCGCTGCTGAGTCACAAGTTTTGTGACACAACAGCGATCAGTGACCGGCCCCCCTGCTGGTATCCCGCTGGATTCACCGTTGCCGCCAGGACCCCATCGAGACCATGAGGAAACACCGCCACCACCAGGATCCAGGACGCCATCTTCTCCAGGACTTCACCAGACTCCCTTATGTACCACGGCCTTGGAGTCACCACCTGCATCCAGGAATCTAACTTCGGATGTTGTCGGACTGATAAGTCTAATACCCCTGAATTCCTTGCCTTATTTACCGTCACCTATTTTTCCCAAGTTCCAAATTCCCTCCAATACGAGTTTCTACTTTTAAATATTTCAACTGAGTGATGAAGTCCGGATAATGTGTTCACTCAGCCACCTTTGAGCCCCAGTGGCCTAATGGATAAGGCACTGGCCTCCTAAGCCAGGTATTGTGGGTTTGAGTCCCATCTGGGGTGATAGGTGTTAGTAGAAGTGTTTTTTTTTTCTTTTTCTTCCTACTTTTCTTTATGGTCTCCATTATGGTAAAGGTAATGTTTGTACTAAGAGTAACTTTCTTGAACTTTGCCAGTGATAGTCATTTATACACTATAAATCTCACTATAAATGGCTGTTTTTCATTTGCCATATGGTTCACAACTAGTGTTGAGCTTTCCGATACCGCAAGTATCAGGTATCGGCCGATATTTGCCGTATCGGAATTCCGATACCGAGTACCGATACTTTTTTCATATCGGATACCGGAATCGGAAGTCCAAAATGCAATGAGCCACTTTTATGGCTCTGATTGGCTGCCGAAATGACGTCATCATGATGCGCTGTCTGTGCGCATCATGATGCGCCGTCAGTTCGGGCCTTCGGGGGGGCTGTGCCGACTGTCCGGGGGTCTGTACCGGCCTGCCGGTGGTCTGTGCAGGCTCCGGGGGTCTGTGCCAGCCTGCCGGGGGGCTTTGCTGGCCTGCCGGTGGTCTGTGCAGGCTCCGGTAGTCTGTGCCGGCCTGCCGAGGGGCTGTGCCGGCCTGCCGGTGGTCTGTGCAGGCTCCGGTGGTCTGTGCCGGCCTGCCGGGGGGCTGTATATGTATGTATTGTATGTAGTATATATGTATGTTGCATGCATGTAGTATATATGCAGTATATATGTAGCATGCATGTTGCATGCATGTGGTATATATATGTAGCATGTATGTAGCATGTATGTAGCATGCATGTAGTATGTATGTTACATGTAGTATATATGTAGTATGCATGTTGTATGCATGTAGCATGTATGTAGCATGTAATTTTTTTTTTTTTTTTACATTCAACACATTAGCCGGATGATGGGACTACTACTGTCCCATCATTGGCTAATGTGTCAATCACTGTCATGGTAGCAGGCATCGCCCGATGGGACTTGTAGTCCCATCGGACGATGCCTGCACAGACCACCGGAGCCTGCACAGACCACCGGCAGGCCGGCACAGCCCCCCGGCAGGCCGGCACAGCCCCCCGGAGCCTGCACAGTCCACCGGCAGGCCGGCACAGCCCCCCGGCAGGCCGGCACAGACCACCGGAGCCTGCACAGACCACCGGCAGGCCGGCACAGCCCCCCGGCAGGCCGGCACAGACCACCGGAGCCTGCACAGACCACCGGCAGGCCAGCACAGCCCCCCGGCAGGCCGGCACAGACCCCCGGAGCCTGCACAGCCCCCCCGGCAGGCCGGCACAGCCCCCCGGCAGGCCGGCACAGACCCCCGGCAGGCCGGCACAGACCCCCCGAAAGGCCCGTACAGACCCCAGAGAGGCTGTACAAGGCAAAAATAGGATTTTTCTTATTCCGATACCGGAAGTCCCATAGACTTGAATGGGACTTCCGGTATCGGAATCGGCGATACCCGATATTTTTTTTAGATCGGCCGATACCATCCGATCCGATACTTTTAAGTATCGGACGGTATCGCTCAACACTATTCACAACATATAGGCCTTATTAATGCTAATTTGTATGTCCTTTATAAATAGGCGCGGCTCACAGCATTCTCTGCGGTCGTGTCTTTAGGCTGCTCTGCATTATTACCCTGAGAGCAATGCCCCTTATGTAATAGACATATAAATTATTATTAAAGAAAAATGCCCATATCCCAGGATCTGTATGGTGAAATAAAAAAGCAGTAAATTCAGGGGAATGGTGGGAATAAAATAAGTGCAGAAACTGGCCAGTCCTGACCTTGGCACAGGTCCTCTTGAAGGCGTTTCCCTGGACAGTAAAATTTCGTATTTGGTCTGTTGTGATTATTTATACCCTGACTTGTCCTCTGTTGCATCACAATCAACATGCTATAATGACTTTCTATATTACCACTAGAAAAATTATTAATCTTTGGAACTGCTGGTGATATAACAATATAATTTTCATTTATTGGAACTTTCCTACACCTCAGTTTACACTGTTCAAAAACACAAGTGACCATCAGCCAAAATAACTCAGTTGGGAGAGCGTTAGACTGAAGATCTAAAGGTCCCTTGTTCGATCCTGGGTTTCGGCATAAGGGAAGGTTATTTAATACATAATATTCTTACATTTTCTTTTTGATTTTCTTGCAGGACTCCACATTTCTTAGATAATAAAGTCACATAATATTACAATCTTAAAAATAGCAATTGTGGTTTATAAATCTGTAACTTGTGAATCAGATACTGACATCTAGTGGCCATTATGACAACTGCAACATTTCAATACTAATTGTTACTTATATAATAATAATAATAATTTTTATTTATATAGCGCCAACATATTCCGCAGCACTTTACAATTAAGCGGGGACATGTACAGAAAATAAATTCAACACAAGTTAAGACAATTTAAACAGTGACATTAGGAGTGAGGTCCCTGCTCGCAAGCTTACAATCTACAAGGAAATAGGGGGGGACACAGTAAGTGAAAAGGGCTTGTTATTTCAGGTCTGACAATTGTAATAAATAGGGATTTTCATATAAAGCTGCATGATCCGGTCATCAGCCCGTGTGTTTAAGTGAAATAGTCAAGTATCAAGTGCAGTTATCGTGTGCATGGAGGGTGTGGAGACAGATGAATAGTAGGGGGCAGATTCAGAATAATATTTGGAAGGAGGGAACAGGGCAAAGTTAATTTACTGAGTAGTTCATGTGGTAGGCTTGTTTGAAGAGATGGGTTTTCAAAGCACGCTTGAATAGGTTGGGGCTAGGTATCAGTCTGATCGTCTGGGGAAGTGCATTCCAGAGAACTGGTGCAGCACGAGAGAAGTCTTGGAGATGGAGGTGCGAGGTTCGGATTACAGGGGATGTTAGTCTTAGGTCATTTGTAGAACGGAGGGCACATGTAGGGCGATAGACAGAGATGAGAGAGGAGATATATGGCGGTGCAGAACTGTGGAGAGTTTTGTGGGTGAGAGAGATGAGTTTATACTGGACCCTGTGGCGAATAGGTAACCAGTGTAATGACTGGCACAAAATGGAGGCATTGGTGAAGCGGCTGGACAGAAATATGACCCTGGCTGCCGCATTCAAGATGGATTGGAGAGGAGAAAGTTTAGTAAGAGGGAGACTGATCAGAAGAGAGTTGCAGTAGTCCAGACGAGAATGAATAAGAGCGACAGTAAGAGTCTTAGCAGTTTTAAAGGTGAGAAAAGGTCGAATTCTGGAGATATTTTTAACCCTTTTGCACCAGAGACTGTTTTTGCCTTCGTGACCGGGCCAATTTTTTCAATTCTGACCAATGTCAGAGGTCAAAACTCTAGAAAGCTTCAACAGATCCTGCTGATTCTGACAATGTTTTCTCGTGACATGTTGTACTTCATGATAGTGGTAACATTTATTAGATATGACTTGCACTTATTTGTTAAAAAAATTGAAATTTGGCAAAAATTTAGAAAATTTTGCAATTTTCAAACTTTTAATTTTTATGCCCTTAAATCAGAAAGTCATATCACACAAAATAGTTAATAAATAACATTTCCCACATGTCTACTTTACATCTGCACAATTTTGGAAACATCATTTTTTTTAGGACATTATAAGGGTTAAAATTTGACCAGCGATTTCTCATTTTTACAACAAAATTTACAAAACCATTTTTTTAGGGACCACCTCACATTTGAAGTGAGTTTGGGGGGTCAATATTACAGAAAATACCCAAAAGTGACACCATTATAAAAAATGCACCCCTCATTGTACTCAAAACCACATTCAATAAGTTTATTTACCCTTCAGGTGCTTCACATGAATGAATGGAATGTGGAAGGAAAAAATAAACATTTAACTTTTTTCATAAACATTTTAATTCAGAACCATTTTTTTTATTTTCACAAGTGTAAAAAGAGAAAATGAACCACAAACTTTTTTGTGCAATTTCTCCTGAATACGCCGATACCCCGAATATGGGGCTAAACTACTGTTTGGGCACATGGCAGAGCTCAGAAAGGAAGGAGTGCCGTTTGACTTTTTCAATGCAGAATTGGCTGGAATTGGGATCGGATGCCATGTCACATTTGGAGAGCCCCTGATGTACCTAAACAGTGGAAACCCCCCATAAGTGACTCCATTTTGGAAACTAGACCCCTTAAGGAGCTTATCTAGATGTGTGGTGAGCACTTTGAACTCCCAAGTGCTTCACAGAAGTTTATAACGTAGAGCCATGAAAATAAAAAATCATCTTTTTTCCACAAAAATGATCTTTTAGCCCCCAATTTTTATTTTCACAAGGGTAACAAGAGAAATTTGACCGAAAAAGTTGTTCTCCAATTTGTCCTGAGTAGAGTTGAGCGACTTTTGGTTTTTTAGGGTCGCGTTTCGTTTCGTGAAACCCGACTTTTCCAAAAGTCGGGTCGAGCAAGATCGTCCGATTATAGGGAAAAGTCGGGGTCGTCCCGAAACACGAAACCCAATGTAAGTCAATGGGGAATAAAAGTCGGAAGTGAGAGGAGGACAGGAAACACACCTAAAGTGCCCACTTGAATGCCAAAAGCATCAATTCTTCTTACTTAAGCTTGTCAACCTTAATTAACTTCATAATACAAGTTATGCACTGAAAAATGGGGGTTATTTGGCTAAAGTTGTGGGGGGGGAGGGCTGGCTGCAGGTTTTCATGTGCCCTGGGCGAAAGAGCGCCCCTTTAACACATACCACAACTCATCATGCTCCGATACGGCAGAGAAATAGCGGTATAGTACAATGAAAAATACCTCACTTTTTACATCTCATGACGAGGCCCATCTATTTCTCCATACAGAATCATTGGTCCCATATAATGTTTGAAACAGTATATGATGAGCTCCACATAATGCTACAGTATATGTTGGTCCCCATGGATGAAGCTCCACTGTCTTATGGGCCCAAATAATGCTCCAAACATAATGGGCCCCATTTCTAATGCTCTAGTGTATAATGGGCCTTGTAAATACTGCTCCAGTGTCTGATGTCCACCTTTGGAATGTTCCAGTGTATGGTGGGCCCCATCTATCATTCTCCAGAGTATAGTGCTCACCAAAAATTGCTGTCCCAACATTGAAAACAATCAAATAAGTCTCCTCGCTAGGGAATCCCTGTACTTGTCTGGATTCCTCGTCGTCCCCATCTTCCATCTCACTGTACAGTATTTCAACTTTGCAAGTGCTGTGATCCTGAGCAAGCAGGGGGGGCCCACTCGTTGGCGACGGCACTGGCACAGGGCCCCTGATAGTACGGTGGTGTGTCTGATGGCGGGTGGGCCGAACCTGCACTTTCATCTGCAGCTTCCTCTTTGTCACCGTGTAAGATGGAACTGTATATGGGAAGGGTAACCTGAGTTTCATCAGGGTCAGATTCAGGTCGTGTAGCGTGCGAGGGGAATGTAGTGGTCTGGGTCAATGTACCAGCAGATTCATCGAGCAGTGGCTGGGCATCAGTGCACTTGTGTCGCCCCCAGGAGTACGGTCGCCACAGTGGCATTACCTTCTTCCTAGGGAGTGTGATGTCATGCTTGGGAGCAACGAACGATCTCTCTAGCAGGTTAACTGATTGGGCGGCGTTATTCTCACGAGTCATGACCCTCCAAACAGCGTTCATGAAGGCAAAGTGTTTGTTTTACGTGGGCAGTATGGTTGCAAAGCTGAACCTTAAAGGAATGTCTAGAAGGGCAGCACCAGGAGTGGAGCCTACGGTTAAATTCGACTCCACCTGGGAAACCTCAACCATGCCAGCTACAGAACAGATGCACACATTGCAAGCTTAATTCCGTTAACGAACGAGACTCCGTCATGCCCCGCGGTCCGAGTCCGGCTTACTAGAGGGACACGTGAGGCTCTGGCACATGAGATTGGCCAATAACTGGTGTGTCATGCCCTTACATGTCCGTGGCTGCATGTGCGCCAAACTGAAAAGGCCAGCGTTTGTCGCTTACAGGTGCAGATAACCCGCTGAACAACGTTAGTGATCGGGATCACTGATTACAATTATTACCCGCGAACAATGATTTCCCAGTAAGTGCAGGTCAACCGCAGTTCCGGAATTAGGCCTAACCGTCATTCCTGAAAAAATGAAAAACTTACGTGTGCAAACCACAGGTGCTGTAGCTTGCTTAACAGCTCGCCAGCCGTTCTCACGCCCAGTATGGATTACACGTGATTGCAAAAAAGTGAGAAAAGGTACCGTATCCCCAGATAACATGTATGGATAGCGTACACATTCAAAATATATGTCTATACATCAGGAGGCAGGCTCAGACGGTGTTAGGCCCAGTATGGATTGCACGTGATTGCACAAAGGTTAGAAAGGGTACCGTATCCCCAGATAACATGTATGGATAGCGTACACATTCAAAATATATGTCTATACATCAGGAGGCAGGCTCAGACGGTGTTAGGCCCAGTATGGATTGCACGTGATTGCACAAAGGTTAGAAAGGGTACCGTTTCCCCGGATAACATGTATGGATAGCGTACACATTCAAAATATATGTCTATACATCAGGAGGCATGCTCAGACGGTGTTAGGCCCAGTATGGATTGCACGCGATTGCACAAAGGTTAGAAAGGGTACCGTATCCCCAGATAACATGTATGGATAGCGTACACATTCAAAATATATGTCTATACATCAGGAGGCAGGCTCAGACGGTGTAAGGCCCAGTATAGATTGCACGTGATTGCACAAAGGTTAGAAAGGGTACCGTATCCCCAGATAACATGTATGGATAGCGTACACATTCAAAATATATGTCTATACATCAGGAGGCAGGCTCAGATGGTGTTAGGCCCAGTATGGATTGCACGTGATTGCACAAAGGTTAGAAAGGGTACCGTTTCCCCGGATAACATGTATGGATAGCGTACACATTCAAAATATATGTCTATACATCAGGAGGCAGGCTCAGACGGTGTTAGGCCCAGTATGGTTTGCACGTGATTGCACAAAGGTTAGAAAGGGTACCGTATCCCCAGATAACATGTATGGATAGCGTACACATTCAAAATATATGTCTATACATCAGGAGGCAGGCTCAGACGGTGTTAGGCCCAGTATGGATTGCACGTGATTGCACAAAGGTTAGAAAGGGTACCGTATCCCCAGATAACATGTATGGATAGCGTACACATTCAAAATATATGTCTATACATCAGGAGGCAGGCTCAGACGGTGTTAGGCCCAGTATGGATTGCACGTGATTGCACAAAGGTTAGAAAGGGTACCGTTTCCCCGGATAACATGTATGGATAGCGTACACTTTCAAAATATATGTCTATACATCAGGAGGCAGGCTCAGACGGTGTTAGGCCCAGTTTGGATTGCACGTGATTGCACAAAGGTTAGAAAGGGTACCGTATCCCCAGATAACATGTATGGATAGTGTACACATTCAAAATATATGTCTATACATCAGGAGGCAGGCTCAGACGGTGTTAGGCCCAGTATGGATTGCACGTGATTGCACAAAGGTTAGAAAGGGTACCGTATCCCCAGATAACATGTATGGATAGCGTACACATTCAAAATATATGTCTATACATCAGGAGGCAGGAAGACGGTGTTAGGCCCAGTATGGATTGCACATGATTGCCCAAAGGTTAGAAAGGGTACCGTTTCCCCGGATAACATGTATGGATAGCGTACACATTCAAAATATATGTCTATACATAAGGAGGCAGGCTCAGACGGTGTTAGGCCCAGTATGGATTGCACATGATTGCACAAAGGTTAGAAAGGGTACCGTATCCCCGGATAACATGTATGGATAGCGTACACATTCAAAATATATGTCTATACATCAGGAGGCAGGCTCAGACGGTGTCAGGCACAGTATGGATTTGACGGCCCAGACTACACAGCGGAGGAGCTGGGAGAGGTAAAGATTGCAAATGCTGGGGCCCTGCCCAAGCAAGGGGGGCCCACTCGTGGGCATCGGTACTGGCACTGGGCCCCTCATAGTACGGCGGTGTGTCTGACGGCGGGTGTGCACCACCACCGTCAGAGACACTTGATTGCACTATGAAGGACCCTGTGCCAGTGCCCGCGCCCAAGAGTCAGCCTACCCACCTGTCCAGGGCAACGGCACTCGCACGGTGTCGTGCGCTAGGTGGTGACCCCGGCATGGGGGGGGAGGCAGCACAGTTAGGGAGTTTTAGAAAGTGGCATATGTTGATGTTGGACATTCAGCTGATGCAAAAGGTGAAATAGGTCAAGTCCCAGGAAGAGGTGGACCAAAGCAAGCCATTTTTCTGTCATCCTATGTGTCATCAGGGGAAGGTGGGACAAAATCCTTGGAAACCCATGCGTGGTTCATTTTAATGAAGGTTAGATCATCCACATTTTGGGTTGACAGACGGGTCCTTTTTTCTGTCAGGATTGATCCAGCTGCACTGAAGACTCTTTCCGATAGCACACTTGCAGCTGGGCAAGCGAGCTCCTGTAAGGCATATTGTGCCAATTCAGGCCAGGTGTCCAGTTTAGCGGCCCAATAGTCAAAGGGGAATGACCTGTGTGAGAGAACATCGATATGGGAGGAAAAGTAGTTTGTAACCATAGTTGACAACTGCTGTCTCCTGTCACTTTCCATCGATGCAGTATTACCAGTTGTGTGAGCGGTACTTGAAAAATCAGTCCACAACATTGTCATGAAACCCCTGTCTCCAACGCCACTTCTGCTGTGTGCACCACGAACACCTCTGCCAAGCTGCCCCCGGCCCGTACGGCTCGTGTGAGAACCATCACCGCTGCTGTGTGCTGGGAATGCCTCAAGCAACCGATTTACCAGAGTTGCTTGTTTACTAGCCAATATTAGGTCAAGGTTCTCCTGTGGCATGATGTTTTGTAATTTGCCTTTATAGCGTGGATCCAGGATGCTGGCCAACCAGTAGTCGTCATCGTTCATCATTTTGGCAATGCGTGGGTCCCTTTTTAGGATCTGCAAGGCATAATCTGACATGTGGGCCAATGTTCCCGATGTCAATGATGCACTGCGAGTGCTGGTTGGAGGAGCACTTTCTGGCAAATCCACATCCCTCCAGTCACGCACAAACCCTGTACCAGACCTTGCCACGCCAACATTTTCACTTGCCCCACGAGATGCATCCTCCTCCCCTAAGTAATCATCCCCATCATCCTCCTCCTCTTCTTCCTCCACCTCGTCCAGGAGAGGTCCCTGAGCAGACAATGGCTGAATGTCATCAAGGACTCCCTCCTCCTCTTCCTCCTCATCAACATTGGCTGCAGACGCCTGCTCCTTAAGGTGCGTCAAAGTTTGCATGAGCAGACGCATAAGTGGGATGCTCATGCTTTGGATGGTGTCGTCTGCGCTTACCAGCCGTGTGCATTCCTCAAAACACTGAAGGACTTTACAGAGGTCTTTCAGCTTCGACCACTGCACACCTGTCAACTCCATGTCTGCTCTCAAAGTGCCTGGCCGTGTATCCTCCCACAAATGCATTATGGCCTGCCTCTGCTCGCACAGCCGCTCCACCATGTGCAGGGTGGAGTTCCACCTTGTTGCAATGTCGATAATGAGGCGGTGGTTGGGAAGGTGGAGCAATCGCTGCAGCTTCTGCATACGAACGGAGTGTACAGGCGACCGGCGGATGTGCAACCACAGTCTTCGCACCTTCTGGAGCAGGGCTGTTAACTCCGGATAATTTTTGAGGAAGCACTGCACCACCAGGTTCAAGGTGTGAGCCAAGCAAGGTATGTGGCTGAGTTTTGAAAGGGCTATGGCTGCCACAAAATTACGGCCGTTATCACTAACTACCTTGCCTGCCTCAAGATGTACACTGCCCAGCCATGACTCAGTTTGTCGCTTCAAGTACTCGGCCAGCACCTCGGCGGTGTGTCTGTCACCCAAACACATCATCTGCAACACAGCCTGCTGACGCTTTCCACTAGCTGCTCGATAGAGGGACACATCATGTGCAACAGTGGCAGCTGCAGATGGAGTGCTCGTATGACTGCGCTCTGTGGACGAGCTTTCGCTTCTGGAGGATGAGGAGGGTCGATCGCCTACAGCCAACTGTTTCCTATACCGTGGGCTAGGCAGCACTGTCCCACCACCGCTGTCCCCTGTGGACCCTGCATCCACCACATTAACCCAGTGCGCAGTGATGGACACGTAACGGCCCTGGCCATGCCGACTGGACCATGCATCAGTTGTGAGGTGCACCTTTCCGCTCACTGACTGCTTGAGTGCATGGACAATGCGGTCTTTCACATGATGGTGGAGGGCTGGGATGGCTTTGCGAGAGAAGAAGTGGCGACTGGGTAGGTCATAGCGTGGTACTGCATAGGCCATGAGTTCACGGAAAGCTGTGCTTTCCACCAACCGAAAGGGCATCATCTCAAACGAGATTAGTTTGGCAATGTGGGCGTTCAAACCCAGTGTACGCGGATGAGAGACTGAGTACTTTCTTGACCTACTCATAGTGTCTGGGAGGGTGAGCTGGACTTGAGAGCTGCATATGGTGGAAGTAGCGGTGGACAGGGCGGACTGAGAGAGGGTTGATGATGGTGATGGAGTTGGTGTTCTTTCTGATGGCCTAGAATCAGTCTTTCGTTGATATAACAGTGGGATTCCCTGACTGCTGTGGCCTTGCAACGACACCTCAACATTTGCTGCTGTGCTAACCGGTGGGCTTACAGTGGGGGAAACAATGTAGCGTTGCTGACTACCTTCGTTGTGATCAGTTGCACATGTGGCACTTGAGGTTTGGTGTTGTGTCCACGCTTGCAAGTGCATGCTGGTTAAATGTCTAAGCATGCAACTGGTATTCAAATTTTTCAGATTTTTCCCTTGGCTAAAGGTCTTTGTGCACTTCTTACAGATAACCTTGGCCTGATCATGAGGATTTTGGTCAAAAAGTGCCACACTGCACTCTTCCTACTTTGGCAGACATTCTGCGGCCTAGCACGCTGTGATCTTTTGACCCTCTGGACAAGCTGTCCAGCAACTCTTTTGATGTTTGGAACCTGTCTTTGGAGTGCTCCGGGCCTGCCAGATAACAGCTGTTGCGATGTCGATGTCTGCTGTGGATGCTCCTCATCTGAGCTATTGCAAGCAGCACCCTCTTCCCCCAATGGATGCCAATCTGGGTCAACAACTGGGTCATCCATCACCTCCTCTTCTATGTCATGTGCACCTTCCTCTGTGTCACCGTGTATGGTGGTATAGTGTGCGGGAAGGGGCACCTGAGTCTCATTAGGGTCAGAATCTGGCTCTGTACACTGCGAGGACAATGTAGTGCTCTGAGTGAATGTACCAGCAGAATCATCCATCAGCGGCTGTGCATCAGTGCACTCCATGTCAGATTCATCTTGGCCTGGGTAATTCACCATTTGACTTGATAATCCAGGCATGGTATGTGAAAACAGCTCCATGGAGTAATCAGTAGTATGGCCTGCGTCATCCTTCAATCTTGGTTGGGGTGAAGGACACAAGGAAAGGTGTGGTTCATGAACATGAGCCTCCAATGACGACTCAGTGCTTTTACTTTTTACAACTGAAGAAGAGGAGGCGATAGAGCTGGAGGCTGAGTCAGCAATGTAAGACAAAACTTTTTCCTGATGCTCTGGCTTTAAAAGCGGTTTGCCAACTCCTAGAAAACTAAGCGTTTGAGGCCTTATGTAGCCAGACGATGACGCAGGCTCAACACCTCCTGCATTCGGTCCTATTTTGCTCTTGCCACTACCATCAGATCCACCACCAACACCATCATAACCAGCTGCCAACCCCCGCCCAATTCCACGGCCTCTTCCACCAGCCTTCCTCATTTTTGGTAGAAATGTAGACAAAATCCAACAAACTATATAGTAATGTAAAACAAGGTACAAGGTGTCTATAGGACAGGGGAGATTTTGAATTTCTGCAGACACTTGTGGACACTGGACACTTTTGGATTGTGTGAGGCCCACTGATATCTGAGCGCTATGTCACAGGCTCGATGGCACAGCTGTGACCAAAGTGACTAGAGGATAAGGGAGACTTTGAATTTCTGCACACACTTGTGGACACTGGACACTTTTGGATTGTGTGAGGCCCACTGATATCTGAGCGCTATGTCACAGGCTCGATGGCACAGCTGTGACAAAAGTGACTAGAGGATAAGGGAGATTGGATTGCTTTTAAAAAAGCAGTTTGCAGAGCAGTGGGTAAACAGCAATGCCAGCCTGTCAGGAAGCCTTAAAAGGCAGCCCAACAACCAACACCACTGATACACCACAATATAGCCTCCCCTTGCACTGCACACACAGTGACTGGTGTGTTGTGCAGGCCAAATCGCTAGCAGCAGAAGCAGTTTTTTTTTCTTCTCAGCAGGACAAAAAAAAAAAATTGGGATTGCTTTTAAAAAAGCAGTTTGCGGAGCAGTGGGTAAACAGCAATGCAGGAATGTCAGGAAGCCTTAGAAGGCAGCCCAACAACCAACACCACTGATACACCACTATATAGCCTCCCCTTGCACTGCACACACAGTGACTGGTGTGTTGTACAGGCCAAATCGCTAGCAGCAGAAGCAGTTTTTTTTTCTTCTCAGCAGGACAAAACAAAAAATTGGGATTGCTTTTAAAAAAGCAGTTTGCGGAGCAGTGGGTAAACAGCAATGCAGGAATGTCAGGAAGCCTTAGAAGGCAGCCCAACAACCAACACAACTGATACACCACTATATAGCCTCCCCTTGCACTGCACACACAGTGACTGGTGTGTTGTGCAGGCCAAATCGCTAACAGCAGAAGCAGTTTTTTTGTCTTCTTCCCTGCCTAACGCTCTCCCTACAGAATCAGCAGCAACCTCTCCCTATACTGAGATCGGCAGAAGTAAGATGGCGGTCGGCGTGCACGCCCTTTTATACCCCCTGTGACGCCCACCAAAGCAAGCCAATCACTTGCATGCCCTTCTGAAAGATGGTGGTGACCCCTGCCTATGTCATCACGTTGCCCACAGTGTCCGTGGATCCTGATTGGCTGAAAAAGAGCGCAAAACAAACTTTTGAAACGCGACTTTGGCGCGTAAGTCGCCGACCTCGTGGCCGACCTCATCCTAGGGTCGGGTTTCGTTTCATGAAACCCAACTTTGCCAAAAGTCGGCGACTTTTGAAATTTTTTGACCCGTTTCGCTCAACTCTAGTCCTGAGTACACTGGTATCCCATATGTGGAAGAAAACTACTGTTTGGGCACACAGTGGGGCTCGGAAGGGAAGTAGTGATGTTCTGGAATGCAGACTTTGATGGAATGGTCTGAGAGCGTCATGTTGCATTTGCAGAGCCCCTGATGTGCCTAAATAGTAGAAATCCCCCACAAGTGACCCCATTTGGTAAACTAGACCCCCCAAGGAACTTATCTAGATGTGTGGTGAGCACTTTGAACCCCCAAGTGCTTCACTAAAGTTTATAATGTAGAGCCGTGAAAATAAAAAAATCCTTTTTTTTCACAAAAAATGATCTTTTAGTCCCCAATTTTTTATTTTCACAAGGGTAACAGGAGAATTTGGACCCCAAAAGATGTTGTCCAATTTGTCCTGAGTACGCAGGTACCACATATGTGGGAGAAAACTACTGTTTGGGCACACGGTGGGGCTCGGAAGGGAAGTAGTGACGTTCTGGAATGCAGACTTTGATGGCATGGTCTGTGGGCATCATGCTGCGTTTGCAGAGCCACTAATGTGCCTAAACAGTGGAAACCCCCAATTCTAATTCCAGCCCTAACCCCAACACACCCCTAACCCTAATCTCAACCATAACCCTAACCACAACCCTAACCCCAACACACCCCTAATCCCAAGCTTAACCCTAACCCTAGCCCTAATCCTAGCCCTAACCCTACACCTAACCCTAGTTGTTGTGAGTTCATTTTCCCCTTCACCATTGAGGTCTGATGAACTCCCTCTTCTGGTGAAGGAAGGTAGTGAGGCTGATTACCAAGCACCTTGGCAGGATGATGATGACTGGGTGACGGGAATTACTGACTGGATATAAGGCAGCCGACGCCCTTCTGCCTTGCTGGTGATCTCTCTGAGGGATTCTAGGAGACCAGTCTGATTCCTGCTCCTCAAAAGCTAAGTTTTCTGCTCTACATTTTGCATTTGTGTTTTGGTTTTGTTTTGCATTGTTTTCCTTGATTTCTGCCATTCCCTGCTGGGGTGAGCTGAATTTCTTTTTGCTCTGTCTTCAGAAAATACCTTAGTACTGATATAGCATTTTGAAGCCTAGCGTCTTCAGGGCTTTTTTCCCTATCAGCTGTTGGCTCTTGTTTTGATAGGGTTTTGGCGGATTACAGACAGCAGCTTTTCTATCCTATCTAGTTAGCGTGGGCCCCATCATTTGCTCAGCCTATCTTTCTATCTGTGTGAGTGTTTTTTCATCTTGCTTCACCGTCATTATTTGTTGGGGGCTGCCTATTGCTTTGAGGTCGGCTATGTAGTTCTCCGGCTGTGATCGAGGGGTCTAGGGCACCGTAGGAACCCCCCACGGCTACTGCTAGTTGTTGTTGATAGGTTCAGGGGTCTGCAATCCGATAGCTGCCAGCTTCTCTGGTTTTCTGGACTTAGCTAGTATTTCTGTTTTTGCCTCCTATGGTGACTCATTCGTAACACCTATCCGTAACCTTCATACCTGCTTTACTTTTTTGTGACAAGATCGCTGCCCTGCGATCTGACTCATAGTAATGCCACTTCTCCTCTGATCTCGCACTGACAGGAGATCTTGTCACACAGTACCGCTGTTTCTCCTCTGATCTCCTGTCAGTGAAAGATCAGAGGAGGAGTCGCGTTACAATGAGTCAGAGCGCCGGGAAACAAGCAGCTTTCCCAGCGAGCACTCTCATTGGCTGCTGTGACGCTGACGTCATCAGGACCTGAACCAATCAGGTCTCGATGAGGTCGGGGGTCGCAGCAATCATTGTGCGCCGGGATCCCTGCATTATAAGGTATGTGGGGGTCCCGAGGGGCACAAAACCGCTGACAGTAGATAAACGTCGGCGCTGCACAAAGCCCAGCAAGCGCCGACGTATATCTGCCGTTGGCGGTCGGGAAGCGGTTAAGATGCAGGTGACAAGAGCGAGTGAGTGATCGGATATAGGGAGTAAAGGAAAGTTCGGTGTCGAATATGACCCCAAGACAGCGGGCATGCTGCTTGGGAGTTATGGTTGAACCCTCCAGGGTTATTTCGATATTAGGTAGAGTGAGGTTAGTAGAGGGGAGAAAGACAAGAAGTTCAGTTTTGGAGAGATTTAGTTTCAGATAGAGGGAGGACATGATGTTAGAGACAGCAGAAAATCCTTGGTATTTTGAATTAGGGTAGGGGTGATGTCAGGGGAAGAAGTGTATAATTGGGTGTCATCAGCATAGAGATGATACTGGACCCCAAATCTGCTGATTGTTTGTCCAATAGGGGCAGTGTATAGAGAGAAGAGGAGGGGGCCTAAGACTGAGCCCTGCAGGACCCCGATAGTAAGGGGACGAGGAGAGGAAGAGTAGCCGGCAAAAGATACAGTGAAGGAGCGGTCAGAGAGGTAGGAGGAGAGCCAGGAGAGGGTTGTGTTCTTGAGGCCTATAGAGCGTAGCATAGTGAGGAGGAGCTGGTGATCCACAGTGTCCAATGCTGCAGAGAGATCCAGGAGAATCAGCAGGGAGCAATGACCTTTCGATTTAGCTGTTATAAAATCATTAGAGACTTTAGTGAGGGCAGTTTCAGTGGAGTGTAAATAGCGGAAACCAGATTGTAAGGGGTCGAGAAGAGAGTTATCCGAGAGATAGCGGATATATATAAAACTAGATGGAGGCCCAATGCTATCGTATCAGGAGGGCGGTAATGTCACGATGGGGCAGGCTTTGCAGCGTTGAGAATTTCTCCCCCCATGTGCTCATGCACTTATCCACTCTCTCTTTCTCTACACTGTGTGAGTGTAAGGGTCAGTGTGTGAGTGTGGGCGTGAGAGTGAGTGTGTGGGAGTATGAGATTGTGGGAGAGTTAGTGTGAGAGTGTAAGATTGTGAGTGTGAGAGTGTGATTGTGAGTGTGTGAGTGTGAATGTGAGTTTGTGAGTCTATGAGTGTGAGTGTGTGCATGTTAGTGTGACTGTGAGGGTCTGAGTGTATGAATGTGAGTGTGTGTGTGTGAGAGCATGTGTGCGAGTGTGAGTGCTAGTGTGAGAATGAGTGTGAGTATTAGTGTGTGACTGAGTGTGGAAGTGTTGGAGTGTGAGAGTGTGAGTTTGTGAGTGTGAGAGTGAATTTGAGTGTGAGTGTATGTGAGTGTATGAGTGTAAGTTTTTGAATGTATGTGAGTGTGGAAGTGTGTGTGAGTTTATGAGTTTAAGTGTGTTTGTGTGTGTGTGTGAATGTAATTGTGAGTGTTAGAGTGTGAATGTGAGTGTGTGAGTTTGAGAGTGTGAGTGTGTCAGTGTCAGACTTTGACTGTGAGTGTGTGAGTGTAAAGGTCAGTGTGTGAGTGTGACAGTGAGTGTGAGAGTCTGACTGTGAGAGTATGAATGTGAGTTTGTGAGTGTATGAGTGTGAGAGTGTGAGTGTTGGAGTGAATGTGTGAGTGTGAGTGTCTGCGAGTATGAGTGTGTGTGATTGTGTGAGTGTGAATGTGAGTGTGAGTGTGTCTGAGAGTGTGATTGTGAGTGTGAGTGTGTATGAAAGTGTGAGAGTCTGAGCGTGAGTGTGAGAGTGTGAGTGTCTGAGTATATGAGTGTGAGTGTGTGAGTGTGTGAATGTGACTGTGTTAGAGTGTAAATGTGAGTGTGTGAGTATATGAGTGTGACTGTGAGTGTGTAAGTGTGTGAGTGTGACCATTAGGCTACTTTCACACATCAGGTTTTCGTCGTCAGGCGCGATCCGGCGTCGTGCCGGAATACCGGATCCGGCAAATGTTTAGTAAAACCTGATATGCCGGATCCGGTTTTCTGCCGGATCCGTCTTGTTCTTGACAGACAAAACCGGATCCGTCTCATCCGGTTCATCCGTTTTTCTATCCGTTTTTCGACGGATTACGCCGGATCTGGTTTTTAAAATTGACCCTTGTGGCCTTCCGAACGGGATTGGCTACTGGAAAACTATATATAGCATGTTCCTACAGCCCTTCTTTGACAGGTTGTAGAGGAGAAAGTGCAGGTTGGAGAGAAGAGCAAGTTACTGGCGAAGATGGATGTTGTCATTGGAAATATTACCACTAGAAGTTCTGTGACGGTTTCCTTCCAGTTCCCACCACCTAGACCGCTGCCGCAAACATCTGGTCCACCTATGCCATTTGTCTGTGTAGGGGATGAAGCCTTCCAACTGTCAGAACACCTTTTGAAACCGTACTCTAGCAGAGGATTGACAAGACCAAAACGCATTTTTAATTACCGCCTCACAAGAGCAAGAAGAATGGTTGAATGTACCTTTGGTATTCTGACAGCCAAATGGCGGGTCCTATTGACTGCGATCAACCTCAAGACAGAAACTGTGGACGAGGTGATCAAAGCGTGCGTGGTACTCCACAATTTTGTTATCTGCAAGGAACCCATTTCCATTGAGGACACCTCTGAAGAAACCACCTTGCAAGATTACCATGACATTACCACTAGAAGTTCTGTGACGGTTTCAGTAATGAGGGACAATTTTGCACTATACTTTATGTCACCTCAAAGCAGAGTACACTGGCAGGATGACAGAGTGTGAAAGATTTGTGCCCTAAAACTTGTGTACCTTCTGGACCAACAGTATATACCTTTGCCAACCAAAGTTGGCTATCTTGTCATGGTCTTACTATTTTTAGCTTTAGGCCACAGGTGTGTACCTGGTTGTGTTATATGCAAAGTATTTCACCTTTTAACAAAAGTTGTGTACATTGTTAGGAAATCACCAACAATAAACACAACTTTTTAGGTGAAATACTTTGCTTCAAACACAACCAGGAACACAACTGTGGCAAAAAGCTAAAATTTACCCACAGTTATATACCTGGTTTTGAATACCTTTTTACCTTTTAAATACCCTGTATTTAACCTTTTTTTTAAACATATTTCGCCGCAGAAAGAAATGACAGACAACCAGTTTAAACAATAATTTAACTTTTATTTAAAATATTTTTTTTTTGTAAACTGTTTTTAAAGTTAAAAAAACTTTTTTAATAAAGGATTGAAACCAACAGGGCATTTTTATTACAAAACACATCATAAATCTGTGTAGTGTGGGGTGGAAATACTGCTGGAGGGGCTGCGGGACACTTCGACAATGGGAGTGTGGAGAGAGGACTGGGATCGTGGTGGGGAAGGAACAGTTAGAGGTGAAGGTGTGGAAAAAACTACAGAATGGGTGGACATGTGGGAAGCAGAAGAGGTGGTGGGTGGTGGAGTGGAGGGTTGGGCAGGGACTGTAGGAGCAGATGATGTTGATGGAAAGTTGTATGGGGAAGGAGTTTGGTACGGGGAAGGAGTTTGGTACGGGGCAGGTTGCTGGAAGTGGGGAGATGTCTGGTACTGGGGAGGTTGCTGGTACTGGGAAGGTTGCTGGTACTGGTGAGGTTGCTGGTATGTAATAGGAGGGGGAGGATGGAAAGTGGCTGGAGGGGGTGCAGATGTAATAGGAGGGGGAGGATGGAAAGTGGCTGGAGGGGGTGCAGATGTAATAGGAGGGGGAGGATGGAAAGTGGCTGGAGGGGGTGCAGGTGGAGGAACTACAGTGGTGGGAGGTGGAGGTTGGGAGGTAGAGCACCGTGGCACGAATGCATTACATGCATCTGCTGGGTAGGAGATAGTGTTGCCATGCGCTCCACAACAGACCTGAAAAAGGTGTGGTTTGGCGAAGATCTTGCTTCTGAATGCATGGTTTGCAGAAGTGTCTTCACCTCCAGAATGCTGGAGTTGATCTGCTGAAAGCCTGCGGAGATTTGCTCTGACAAGACTTTTAGACAGTTCTGGAAAGATGCATTCAGATGCAAGAACTCTGGCGCATAACTCTTTTCCTGACCCCTCTGCCGCTGCCACCCAGTACCCGCAGGTGTACTAGAGGTGGCAGGGGCAGAAGGGTGGGGTAAAGGGAAAGCGATCTCCTCACCAGCAGCTTCATGTAATGTAGGCGGCCATGATGCTCCTGTGCTGGTGGATGGGACAGATGGGTCGAATGTGTGGGAAGGCTGGGAAGGTGCAGATGTACCGGGCGGTCGAAGTGTCCCTCGGTGCCGGTCTCCTCAGGGATCGCCTCAGAAGGGTCCAATCGTGCAGGCTCCCGAGTGCTGCTCACCGTGCTGTGGAATAAAGAGAAAAAATAACACTTAAAATACTGACATGGTATGGCCCTGGCTGAAAAAAAAAAGTTAACTTTTTTTCACATGTGGTGTGTAATATTTACCTTCTAGTGACCATTGTTTCCCAGAGGAACGACAGGGCTTGTGCGTACTTGTACTTGCTCCTGCGTCCTCCAGATCCACTCGGGGCCCGCATCTCTTTATTGAACTCCTTCTTGAAACGATCCCTCACAGACCGCCACCGATTCACAATTCTGTTCCCTGAAACGAGAAAGGAGTGGTTAGTATACAACATCAGTGTTTCACAAACTCCAGTCCTCATGGTCCCCAGGGGTCATGTTTTCAGGCTTTCCATAGTAAATAGAAATCCTAAACACATGATCCGTGGGGACCACGAGGACTGGAGTTCGGGAAACACTGGTTTACATCAAGCAACCGGTACTGTATATACTTACGCTCTTTAATCTGGGCCCGAACATCGAGGTCCTCCCAGCGGCCCACAAGGAGCGAACAGATTTCCTCCCAGAGTCGTCGAGTAACGATAAGGTCAGCATGGCGATGGTCAGCCATATTCCAGAGCGGCTCCCTTTCTCTGACGAGATCGATGAGGTGGTCCACATCGAGTCCTCCATCCTCACCGTCAGAGTCGGGAGCACGCTGTGAAGGCTGTTAAAGAAAAAGACAAAAATAACATAATTAGCCTCCACAAAAGAAATGAAATAAAAAGTGCAAAATAACAAAGCAAAAATATTTATACTTACACGCTGGTGACCGCCGCGTTGCTGTCGCCGACGACCCTGGGAGGCACTGCGAGGACCTCTTGGCCGAGCACCAGATTGGGAAGACTAGAGAAGAAAACAAAAAATGTTATGTCTTTGGATGTAGGCATTTGTTTGCTGTGTGTGGTCTGCAGAACATTGTTTTCTATGTGTTGTGTGTAGTGTGATGTTGTGTTTCTGCGTTTCATGCAAAAAACTTACCAATTGTGAGCCCACTCCAAGTGTCCACCCCTTCCTTCTTCTGGGAGCTCTTCTTCATCTTGTGAATCCTGTTTTGAAATAAAAGGCAATGAATAGACATATATTACAGAGATGATGGATTTTGGAAATAAAAACTTACCGTCAAACGCTGACGATGCGAGGGAGGGCTCCCAGAAGAAGATGTGCTGTCTTCCTGATGGCCAGACTCCATGGCTGTGGGTGGTGTTCCAGCTGCTGCCATTGCTGCTGTTGCTGCTGCTGCATCTATTGTGCGGCTGTTGAATAAAGAGAAACAAAGGGCCAATGAATATCTTGATATTCAATAGCCCTAGTTTGGAGGAATGGGGGATTTGATAATTACCATCTCTCATCTGCTGCTGGCCTCCCCTCCTCAGCATGTTCCATTTGCTGCTCCATTTGGGGTGGTGGTGGTGCTGATGGTGCTGCAGTGGTCTCCTGCCTTCTCCTGCTGCGCTTGGTTGCTTTCGTGGGTGGCATGTTGGGTGTGGCTGTGGGTCCCACTGTCTTGCTTTTATATATGTCTTGTGGGCAGAGCTACTGAGCATGCTCAGACCAAAAAACCGGATCCGGCCACCGGATCCGGCTTTCGCCGGATCAGGCGCATTGCGGCGCTCATAGGCTTTCATTGTGTGAAAAAGCCGGACGTGCCGGATTGAGACACATTGCCGGATCCGGCGCAAACCGGATGAAACGCATGGCCATCCGTCCCGATCCGGCGCAAATGCAAGTCAATGGGGGGGAAACCGGATCCGGCATTGCATTTCGCCGGATCCGGTTTCTGTCAAAAGCGCCGAATCGCGCCTGACGGCGAAAACCTGATGTGTGAAAGGGGCCTTAGTGTGTAATTGTGAGCATGAGAGTGTGAGTGTGTGAGAATATGAGTGTTAGTGAGAGTGAGTGTGTGAATTTGAGTGTGTGAATGTGAAAGTGTGAATGTGTGCATGTGTGAGAGTATGAGTGTGAGAATGTGAGTGTGAGTGTGTATGAGTATGAGTGTGTGAGTGTGAGAGTGTGAGAGCGTGAGAGTGATTGTGAGTGTGTGAGAGTGTAAATGTGTGAGTGTGAGAGTGTGAATGTGTGAGTGTATGAGTGTGAGTGTATGAGTGTAAGGCCGGGGTCACACTAACCGGCACAAAATACGGTCCTTAGATTACATGCGTAATACGGATGAATGACCCCTAAATAGTGCTCAGTAGGACGAGATCTGAAGCTGCGCATGTGCCGTCCCCGGACCGGCGGCCATCTTGCCGGCGTCCATGCTCCCGGAGGCCACCGCAACATGGCGGCGCCCGGCAAGGGGTTTGCGGGGGCCTCCGGGCTGCGAAGAAACGCCGGCGGAGCCGCCGCCCCTGCACCGGAGCACAGCCCGCTGCCACCACCGCACCGCAGAGCGCCGCCCGCTGCCACCACCAGAGCCCACATGCCCAAGCACAGCTGCCCCAGCACAGCTGCCCCTGCCACAGCTGCCCCAGCACAGCTGCACCTGCCCCAGCACAGCTGCCCCTGCCCCAGCACAGCTGCCCCTGCCCCAGCCCACCTGCCCCAGCTCCAGCACAGCTGCCCCAGCTCCAGCACAGCTGCCCCTGCCCCAGCACAGCTGCCCCTGCCCCAGCACAGCTGCCCCTACCCCAGCACAGCCCCCCAGCGCAGCTGCCCCAGCACAGAGCCGCCGCACAAGCCTGGACCACTGAATGACCCCTGTGACTACTTCTCCACCTGTGCCGGATCCCTTCCCAGGTAAGCTGAATTCGGACTGTAAGACAGACCCCCATTTGACACATTATTATTTTTTTCCCTATTTTCCTTCTGAAAATAGGGGTGCATCTTATGGTCCAGTGCGTCTTATAGTCCGAAAAATACGGTAATAACTTGGTTGGCTAAGAGGAAGAGGAGCTTGTGGCCTGGGCAAAATTATGGCAGTGTGAAACTATGTGTCACATCAAAATCTACCCACCTCATGAGGAAAAAAGGAGAAGGACAGGAAGGGGAGGGGGGCAGAATCTGTAATCTTTTTTATTTGTGAGGTATTTTAAATAATTTTTGGGCCTTGTACTTACTCAGTTTCTGCTGCTCCTCACGTGGCCGATCACCAAAGTCATGGAACATCTGGCGACATATCCGCCTCCATGACGCCTCCTTTCTTGCGTGGTTGGCATAATTGGGATCCCTTTGGTCCCAAAGTTCTGGCCATTCCTGCACTAATACTATAAGCATCTCCACATTAAGGAAATATGGCGCCATGACGCTGCTTTACTCCGTGGAGGCTGACTTCCTGGATGTCTGGAGCGCTTTTTGAGCTCATTTGCATGTCTAGGCTTCCTGATGATGGATTGGCCCATTTTCTGTCAGCAGCCAAAAGACCTGCGTATTTCTCGCAAGTCACACATGTGGTCAGTGTGTAATCCGTATTTTTTGCGCACCCATAGACTTGCATTGGCGTATTACGGGCGTAGTAAGCTGACAGCATGCTGCGATTGGCACGGACCGTAGAATACGGACGAGAAATATACGACTGTTGGGAGCAAACCCATAGAGAATCATTTGTCCGTGTGTAATGTGTGCTTTTAGCGCCTCTCACTCGTCCGTATTCCTTGCTAGTGTGACCCTGGCCTTATGGTGAGTGCACACGCTGCGGATTCTGATTCGGATTTTTCCACGCAGATTTGGCTGAATCCACTGGTAAATCCGCAGGTCAAAAGAACTGAGTTTTACCTGCGGATTAGCCTGCGGTTTGACACCTGATCATGGAGCAGGTGTAAAATCGCTGCGGATTCCGCACAAAGAAGTGTCATGCTGCGGATTTAAAACCACAGCAAATTCACGAGGAAAAATCCGCAGCATGTGCACTGCATTTTTTGTTTTCCATTGATTACAATGCTACTGTACAACGCAGCAGAAACTGCTGCGGATCCACAGGGCCAAAACCGCTGTGGATCCGCAGCAGAATCCGCAAAGTGTGCACACACCCTAAGTGTGTGTGTGAGTGAGTGTGTAAGTATGAGTGTGGATCGACCGCCAGGGCAGTGGGGTACTCGGTAGCGGGCCGGTATTTCACAGGGAAGTGTCACAGTAGTGGTGACCCGGTCCGTGGCCCTGGGCATCCATGTAAGGGAATGAAGTGATGGAATAAAGTTTATGAATAGATGATTCGTGACGCCACCTGTGGTGTTCGGTAATGAAGATGTTAAGCCGACGCTGCAGACAGATCTGCCTGGACAGATGATGTGGTGCAGCCAAGAGGTTATAACCCTCCACCGGCAGGGCTGTTGTCGCAGGGCAGTGTAGATGGGTGTTGGGAAGGAAGGTGCAGTGTCAGGCACAGAGATGTAGCAGTGCCGGGGAGGTTGCAGCAAGAAGGCAAGGACACAATAGGTTGCAGTTTCTTTACCTTTACTTGGCAAATGCAGTCCAGGGTCCTGAGTACAGATGGCACAGAAGCTGGTTAGCCTGGAAGCAAATCAGGAATCACTCTGGCAGATGGGTTGTGCAGTCTCCTTACTAGCGCTCTCTATGAAGTACTCCCAGTACTGAGTTACACTGGAGTTCCTCCTTTCTGATGTTATCCACACTCCACTCGCATGGCAGACAGCCGTAGCCTTCTATCTCTCTTGGCTCACTCAGCGCTGTTGTGCCTCCGAGGATTATGTGGGAATAGGGCATTTACAGCTTCCTATTCCTCTGGTTTCTGGTGCAGGACCGTTAGTATTCATACACCCTTGGAGACCAGGCTGTTATGAATGGGTCACCAAGGAGAAAAAAAACAAAACAAGCTAAGTCACAGAAAACCAGAGAGGTTGGTAACTATGCAGATTGCAGATCCCTGATCCTAACCACACAACTAGCAGCAGCCGTGGAGCGTACCTACGATGGTCCTAGACGCTTCGTCACAGCCGGAGGACTAAATAAGCCTGAAGCAAGAAAAGGGGAAAACTAACTGCCCCAGAGCAGACCCCAAAGGAAAGACAGCCCCCACACATGTATTGATGGTGAAACAAGATGAAAGCACAAACACAGGCAGGAAAATAGGCTGAGCAAACGATGGGGCCCAAACTAACTAGAAAGGATATAGGAAAGGAAAGACACTGTCTGCAATCTGCAAAAAACCCTTCAAAAATAAAGTCCAACACTTCTGATAGGAAAATTAACCCTGAAGTCACTAGACTTCTCCCACTATATCAGCACTCTGAAATATTCTGAGACAGAGCAAAAAGAGGCCAATCTAATAAGGGACAAAAAGCAAATTGGCAAATACAGATAAATAAGAGTGGAAATTTAGCGCATCCCCAGCCGGGGCTGGCTGACCACAAAAAAAACTGAATAGACCAACAAAATCAAGTGTGAACATTAGCAGAAAAACTTAGCTTTAGATGACTGGAACAGAGCTGAAAACCAAGACCTGACAAGCCAGAAGGAATCACAAGCACCAGACAAGGGCGTCGGCTGTCTCAAATCCAGTCTGAGATTCCTGAGGTCCAATCGTCATCCTCATTATCAGGTGACAGATGTCTACTGATTAAATCAGCCTCACTACCTCCAGTTACCACCAGAGGGAGCCTGGAAGGAGAACTCACAACTGGTGGACGAGAAAATGAACTCACAACACCAGGCTCCAGATCATGCGCTATCACTGGGACTGAGCTCTCCACTTTCCTCAGTATCCCCAGCACTTCTCCTCCATGTCTGCACACAATGCCCTCCTCACACTAACTGACCAATTTCCCCTCCTGGCCCCCAGAGAGAAGCTCTTCCCCTTAGTATTGGTTCAGAGCTCCCTCTGCTGGCCTGGAGAGGAACTGTGTTTTATGCAGTGGTTAACTGCCAGAGAGACCCTTCATTGCTTCCAGGCATGACATCACTCTCCCTAGGAGGAAGGCAATGCCACTGTGGCGACCATACTCCTGGGGGCACCACACTCCCCCCTAGTGCAATTCAGCACTCCTGGGCTGAAGAAAAACATGTAAACAACATAAACAAATAAACAACTATAGGTGTACTAGATTCAAAAAGGAAAAATTTACAAAAACCAAATGCTCAAAAAGAGTCCTATGATGATAAGTCCATGCGCCAATGTCCATGGTGCCATTCCTGGGCAATTGGTGAACTATATACAGGTTCTTACAGAGTCTCTGTAGGCACAAAACTTGAGAAAGGTTACATATTTACATTTTTATTAAACCATTCACTATTACTATAGAACATTAGACACTATCATTATTTACTTTAACTTATTTATATGCGAAATCTGTTGGGCGGTATACCGGGTACCACGGGTAGACCTACATAGCTCTTGTGTGGGTAAACTTGGGAGTAGCTGTCTGCGAACTCTTAGACTCACTGTGGGCATGACAGATTCACCACTGGCAGGGCGAGGATTCTCTGGCTGACCACACAAAAAACTGAATAGACCAACAAAATCAAGTTTGAAAATTAGCAGAAAAACTTAGCTTTAGATGACTGGAACAGAGCTGAAAACCAAGACCTGACAAGCCAGAAGGAATCACCAGCACCAGACTAGGGCGTCGGCTGTCTTAAATCCAGTCTGAGATTCCTGAGGTTCAATCGTCATCCTTATTATCAGGTGGCAGATGTCTACTGATTAAATCAGCCTCACTACCTCCAGTTACCACCAGAGGGAGCCTGGAAGGAGAAATCACAACTGGTGGACCGGAAAATGAACGCACAACAGTACCCCCCCTTGAGGAGGGGTCACCGAACCCTCATCCACGCCACCAGGCCGATCAGGATGGGCCCAGTGAAAAGCATGAACCAATCTATTGGCATGAATATCAGAGGCCGAGACCCAAGAATTATCCTCCTGGCCATGACCCTTCCATTTGACCAAATACTGGAGTCTCCGTCTAACCAAACGAGAATCCAAAATTTTCTCTACCTCATATTCCATATTGCCTTCAACCAACAAAGTGTCAGGAGGTGCTGCCATAGGAACCACTGGCTCAACAAACCTCTTCAACAGAGACTTGTGAAATACGTTATGGATCTTGAACGTAACTGGAAGAGCCAATCGAAAAGAAACAGGATTAAGAATCTCCAAAATCTTATAAGGTCCAATAAATCTTGGCTTAAATTTTGGAGATGCAACCTTCATAGGAATATTCTTAGACGACAACCAAACCATATCAACCTGTTATGAATGAGTCACCGAAGGAGGAAAAAACAAAAATACAAGCTAAGTCCAGAAAACCGGAGAGGTTGGTAGCTATCGGATTGCAGACCCCTGATCCTATCCACAACAACTAACAGTAGCCGTGGGGGGTTCCTACGATGCCCTAGACCCCTCAATCACAGCCGGAGAACTAAATAGGCCTAAAGAAAGAAAGGGGAAATCTAAACTGCCCCAGAGCAGACCCCAAAGCAATAGGCAGCCCCCAACATATAATGACGGTGAAGCAAGATGAAAACACTAACACAGATAGGAAGATAATCCTATAAAGAGAGCACGGCACTCAGGAATAGTTTGTTTGTTGGTGCTCAAGTCGGGTATCCAACCCATCAATCAAAAATGACAAAAATCTTGGCACTCAATATGTGAAATATTCAGACACTTTTATTTTGTGCATCCAGACAGAAAGGTTTAAACATTTTCGGTCCAGCATAGGACCTTCATCAGAAAAATCTCATTTACTGAAATATACATACAAAAAAAGAACAAAAACAAGGCGTTAATTGCTGTCCGCATCATCACAGAAATACATACTAACAAAAGACATGACAAAAATATATGTTCCAACTTCATCAAAAATTCAAAGGAGAGAGAGATGGCTAGTAGAGGTACTATCCAAGGGTGCTTTGCTGAGTCAGACGATGGTGACTCCAAAAGTGCTGTGCTGGTCGTTAAGGAAGAGGGATCCTATAAGTGAGTATTGTTGAGCATAGAAGGAATTACAACAGATAATAACTTGTAATAGTATGGTGCGCCCTTGTGCTTTGAAGGATACAGGTATAGCGATATCTCATACATGTGCAATCTAGTGCTTCCAAGATGGCTAGGAATAGAAGTCACACCAATACCTGAAATAAATAAATCCTTGCAATGGTAGCCAAAAGAAGGACAAAGTAGAGAGTCTAAAAGCAAAATGGAGGTTCTAATTAAATGCAATAGATGTGACACAATGTATATGGCAGTCATATAGCAGCACAGAACCAACTATGTGTGGTCATATAGACTGAAAAAAAGGTCTAAGATGGAATACCTGGATGGCCAGTGGAAATGTTAAATGGCTGGCGTCTGGAAAGCGTATGTGGACTGAGCCGTCCAAAATTAGAACAGGCAGCTGCAAAATAAATGGCCTATCAACCAGTGAAATACAAGAGGGAGACAAGGAATAGGTTGAAGGAAGATAAATATACCTGTACAGCGTAGGGCTACAGAAAAGGGACCTCTAGGGTCACTAAAATAAGGAGTGAAGACAGCGCTGATAGCAGTGGGTATACAACCTCTAGAATTGAATTGCGCTGTTAAAAGAAAGAAAAGTGTGAAGAGTTAAGTGACAGGAATCCGGCATGCACCTCATCTCCTGCTCTATTTACCTGGTGAAGCCCTGGTCTGTGGTCTGGCTGCCCTGTGTGGAAGATGCTGTGAGGAGTGAGCACTTCCGGGTTCAAATGCAGACCTGGACTGCATCACAGCGGTGACATGACCAGAGAGAAATGAGCTTACTCAGTAGGGCAGGGGAGAGAAATTAACACCAGCTGTGCTGCTGTGTAAGCTGCACAGGATGGGAGAAAAAAAAAAAAACACCTTATGTTGTGGGCTGAACAATAGGGCCAGGGGGAGATCAGGAAGACAAAAGACGCCACTGTGTGTATAAGACCTCAGTGATTAGGGGAAGTTAGTCTCATACAAATGTGTGAATGTTAACTATGCAATATAATTAGATATGCTAATTAAGGGGAAAGGTTAGCTGCCTAGGTGTCTGTGTGAGATATACAGCACCATTATGTAGTGAAGCACAGAGCCTCAGGTATAATAAATGAGAGATGGGGACTACTAACAAATGGGTATATTCATTTCTGTATATATGATGCTCAAAAAAATGACCTCCCAATGTGTATGTTGGTGTTGAGGGTTGTAATGCGGTTACTGCTGCCAAATGAACCATATACATTACTGTGTATGGAGTCAGAGATGATCAGTGAGAGACATGGGGTGAAGATTAACGATTCTGAAAGAAAAAAGGAAAAGATTAGGGTGGAGATCATGAATAAGAAAACAGGTCACACAGTAACATTACAAAAATGCAGAAACCTCATATTCCCTATTGAGTCCCTTTGGCTCTAGAGTCTGTAAAGTGAATATCCAAAAGGCCTCCCTCTTTTTGAGTATTTTGGACCTATTTTGGCCCCTCCTACTGATGTCAACCTGTTCCAAAACTTGAAACCTGGGCTGTGATATATTGTGATTCTTATCATGAAAATGTAATGGAAGGGGCAAATGAGTTTTTTTGCAACGGATAGTGGATTTGTGCTGTGATATCCTGTCTCTAATTGTCTGGGTGGTTTCGCCCACGTAAGCGAGTCCACAGGGGCATTTTATGATGTATACAACAAAGGACGACTCACAAGTGTAGAACCCCTTGATTGGAATCTCCTTACCCGTTTGAGGGTGGAGTACATTAGAGCCTTTTTGAACATTGTTGCACTGTAAGCAGTTCAGACAGGGAAAAGTGCCCTGTTTCTGAGTTTGAAGGAATGTCTTTCGTGGAAGAGTAGAGGCGGAGCCAATATCTGCTTTCACCAACCTATCTTTGAGATTCCTAGCTCTGCGGAAGCAGGGTAGAAATGGGGCCTGAAATTCCGGGATCTTAGGATAACTTTTTGCCAGGATGTTCCAATGTCTACGAATGGTGGATTGGATTATTTTGGAGAGGGGGTGATATGTAGTAACAAAAGGAATCCTTTTTGGGCATTGGAGTCCCTACTGGATGACGTGTAACTTTTAGCTCGGTTAAGTACCCCCTGGGGGTATCCCCTGTCCGAGAATTTATTTTCCATTTCTGACATCCTGAGTGCCCTGGTGTTGGTATCCGAAAATAAATTCTCGGACAGGGGATACCCCCAGGGGGTACTTAACCGAGCTAAAAGTTACACGTCATCCAGTAGGGACTCCAATGCCTAAAAAAGGATTCCTTTTGTTACTACATATCACCCCCTCTCCAAAATAATCCAATCCACCATTCATAGATATTGGAACATCCTGGCAAAATGTTATCCTAAGATCCCGGAATTTCAGGCCCCATTTCTACCCTGCTTCCGCAGAGCTAGGAATCTCAAAGATAGGTTGGTGAAAGCAGATATTGGCTCCGCCTCTACTCTTCCACGACAGACATTCCTTCAAACTCAGAAACAGGGCACTTTTCCCTGTCTGAACTGCTTACAGTGCAACAATGTTCAAAAAGGCTCTAATGTACTCCACCCTCAAACGGGTAAGGGGATTCCAATCAAGGGGTTCTACACTTGTGAGTCGTCCTTTGTTGTATACATCATAAAATGCCCCTGTGGACTCGCTTACGTGGGCGAAACCACCCAGACAATTAGAGACAGGATATCACAGCACAAATCCACTATCCGTTGCAAAAAAACTCATTTGCCCCTTCCATTACATTTTCATGATAAGAATCACAACATATCACAGCTCAGGTTTCAAGTTTTGGAACAGGTTGACATCAGTAGGAGGGGCCAAAATACTCAAAAAGAGGGAGGCCTTTTGGATATTCACTTTACAGACTCTAGAGCCAAAGGGACTCAATAGGGAATATGAGGTTTCTGCATTTTTGTAATGTTACTGTGTGACCTGTTTTCTTATTCATGATCTCCACCCTAATCTTTTCCTTTTTTCTTTCAGAATCGTTAATCTTCACCCCATGTCTCTCACTGATCACCTCTGACTCCATGCACGGTAATGTATATGGTTCATTTGGCAGCAGTAACCGCATTACAACCCTCAACACCAACATACACATTGGGAGGTCATTTTTTGAGCATCATATATACAGAAATGAATATACCCATTTGTTAGTAGTCCCCATCTCTCATTTATTATACCTGAGGCTCTGTGCTTCACCACATAATGGTGCTGTATATCTCACACAGACACCTAGGCAGCTAACCTTTCCCCTTAATTAGCATATCTAATTATATTGCATAGTTAACATTCACACATTTGTATGAGACTAACTTCCCCTAATCACTGAGGTCTTATACACACAGTGGCGTCTTTTGTCTTCCTGATCTCCCCCTGGCCCTATTGTTCAGCCCACAACATAAGGTGTTTTTTTTTTTTCTCCCATCCTGTGCAGCTTACACAGCAGCACAGCTGGTGTTAATTTCTCTCCCCTGCCCTACTGAGTAAGCTCATTTCTCTCTGGTCATGTCACCGCTGTGATGCAGTCCAGGTCTGCATTTGAACCCGGAAGTGCTCACTCCTCACAGCATCTTCCACACAGGGCAGCCAGACCACAGACCAGGGCTTCACCAGGTAAATAGAGCAGGAGATGAGGTGCATGCCGGATTCCTGTCACTTAACTCTTCACACTTTTCTTTCTTTTAACAGCGCAATTCAATTCTAGAGGTTGTATACCCACTGCTATCAGCGCTGTCTTCACTCCTTATTTTAGTGACCCTAGAGGTCCCTTTTCTGTAGCCCTACGCTGTACAGGTATATTTATCTTCCTTCAACCTATTCCTTGTCTCCCTCTTGTATTTCACTGGTTGATAGGCCATTTATTTTGCAGCTGCCTGTTCTAATTTTGGACGGCTCAGTCCACATACGCTTTCCAGACGCCAGCCATTTAACATTTCCACTGGCCATCCAGGTATTCCATCTTAGACCTTTTTTTTCAGTCTATATGACCACACATAGTTGGTTCTGTGCTGCTATATGACTGCCATATACATTGTGTCACATCTATTGCATTTAATTAGAACCTCCATTTTGCTTTTAGACTCTCTACTTTGTCCTTCTTTTGGCTACCACTGCAAGGATTTATTTATTTCAGGTATTGGCGTGACTTCTATTCCTAGCCATCTTGGAAGCACTAGATTGCACATGTATGAGATATCGCTATACCTGTATCCTTCAAAGCACAAGGGCGCACCATACTATTACAAGTTATTATCTGTTGTAATTCCTTCTATGCTCAACAATACTCACTTATAGGATCCCTCTTCCTTAACGACCAGCACAGCACTTTTGGAGTTCCCATCACCTGACTCAGCAAAGCACCCTTGGATAGTACCTCTACTAGCCATCTCTCTCTCCTTTGAATTTTTGATGAAGTTGGAACATATATTTTTGTCATGTCTTTTGTTAGTATGTATTTCTGTGATGATGCGGACAGCAATTAACGCCTTGTTTTTGTTCTTTTTTGTATGTATATTTCAGTAAACGAGATTTTTCTGATGAAGGTCCTATGCTGGACCGAAAACGTTTAAACCTTTCTGTCTGGATGCACAAAATAAAAGTGTCTGAATATTTCACATATTGAGTGCCAAGATTTTTGTCATTACAGATAGAAAGATAGGTTGAGCAAATGATGGGGCCCAAGCTAACTAAAAAGGACAGGCTAGAAAAGCTGCTGTCTGCAATCCGTAAAAAACCCTACCAAAAAATGTCCCAACCGTCTGATAGGAAAAACAGGCCCTGAAGTCGCTAGGACTTCAAAATGACTATATCAGCACTCAGGTAAATTCTGAAGACAGAGCAAAGAGACAAACTGATCAGAGACAAAAATGGAACTCAGCACACCCCCGACCGGGGATGGCTGAACTCCAAAAAACAATGTAAACAAAACAAAACTAATAAGTTCAAAAGCAGAGCAAAAACTGTTATGAGTTCATTTTCCCCTTCACCATTGAGGTCTGATGAACTCCCTCTTCTGGTGAAGGAAGGTAGTGAGGCTGATTACCAAGCACCTGAGCTGGGAGAGGATGACTGGGCGACGGGGATCTCTGACTGGATATAAGGCAGCCGACGCCCTTCTGCCTCGCTGGTGATTTCTCTGTGGAATTCTAGGAGACCAGTCTGATTCCTGCTCCTCAAAAGCTAAGTTTTCTGCTTTGCCTTTTTGCATTTGTGTTTTGGTTTTAGTTTGCCTTGCTTTTCTGGATTCTGCCATTCCCTGCTGGGGTGAGCTGAATTCCTTTTTGTCGGTTTGCTCTGTCTTCAGAAAATACCTGAATACTGACATAGTCTTTTTGAAGCCTAGCGTCTTCAGGGCCTTTTTCCCTGTCAGTCTGTTGGCTCTTATTTTGATAGAGTTTTTCGTGGATTGCAGACAGCAGCCTTCCTATCCTGTCCTATCTAGTTAGCTTGGGCCCCATCATTTGCTCAGTCTATCTTTCTATCTGTGTTAGTGTTTTTTCTTCTTGCTTCACCGTCATTATATGTTGGGGGCTGCCTATTGCTTTGGGGTCTGCTCTGGGGCAGTTTAGATTTCCCTTTCTGTCTTTAGGCTAGGCAGTTCTCCGCCTGTGATCGAGGGGACTAGGGCATCGTAGGAACCCCCCACGGCTACTGCTAGTTGTTGTTGATAGGTTCAGGGGTGTGCAATCCGATAGCTGCCAACTTCTCTGGTTTTCTGGACTTAGCTAGCATTTCTGTTTTTGCCTCCTACGGTGACTCATTCATAACAAAAAACTTATCTTTGGGAAGCAAGAATCAGACTGGTCCCCTGAACTCACAACAGTACCTCCCCCTTGAGGAGGGGTCACCGAACCCTCATCCACGCCACCAGGGCGATCAGGATGGGCCCGATGAAAGGCATGAACCAATCTTTCGGCATGAATATCGGATGCAGGGACCCAAGAATTATCCTCCTGGCCATAACCCTTCCATTTAACCAAATGCTGGATGTGATGTACAATGTCTGCAAGATATTTTTTCTGTTGCAAAGTGCTAACAAATCCTCCATTTTCTTTGAGAAGCTGCCTGCCAGTGTCTCAGTTACATTGCACACTGCAGCAGCTTCCCTTCCCCCGAGTGCCATAAACCAATTTCCTGTCACCCCATTTGGCTTCTCTCAGCCTCAGCTGAAAGAGGGAAAAAAAGTGCGGGAAAGGAAAACTCTTTGTTTGAAATAAAGGTTAGAAGTAACCCTTTAAGAGCCTGCCCTGCGAAAACCGTACCAAGTAGAGATATGGAAATCATATTTTTGTAACCTGAGCGGTCCCAGCTTCGATACCGCGTATCTTTCGAAGTTTTACCCTGTCCAGAACATGAGATAGGATTTCTGCCCAAATGGACGGTCATATCGCATAGATGTTTGATGTTTTCTTGATAGGCTCATTACGCTGGGAAACATGATACCACTGATGAGTCCATACCAGCTTCTCCCATAAAGTTATAGCTAATCTAAGTTTTGTAGCCAAAACATAACTTGGATAAGAGAGGTGGGATCAACCCAGAATGCACCTCTCTGTGATGTCACATAGCAAAGCCTATAAGGCATTCCCTGGGCAAACCAGCTCAGAACAGCTGCAGAGTCCGTGCTGACAAGAACTCCAGATGAGTGGAGATGTGTGGCTCCTCCCCCCTTAAAGACGCATGGTCTGCCTAAGGAACAATATGGAACTGTGAGTGTAATCTCTTTGTTTTCTCCACTTTTATTTTATACCTGTACTGTTCATATTTTATGTCTCAATTTTATAGCAACTTCTATCTGTAATCACTGTCCTCTTTTGGAAAATAAATGATTTAATTATTTAGATCTGTCTCTATGCTCTAAGAATCGAACTATACGCCTTTGTTAGATAATCACTACTAATTCAAGGGGTTTGCCACGGACCCTCTTAATTTAACACTGTGAATTAAGTAACCGTGACTGGTGGCAGCGCGTTGTGTACGGCTATTGCGGCTTGCTGGCAGTCTAGAAGGGTCTTATATTGCTGAATAAGGGGCTGCGGCCACAGCATTGATAATTCCCTTACTGCAGAAGCCTAATTGCCGGTTCACAACAGGCAGCCCGTCCGGCGACTAATTATCCTAGGTGCAGTTCCCTGACTGACCTGAGGGTAAGGGGGGCGCTGGAGAGCTGCGAGTTCCAAAGTGGAACTGAGAAAGTGGGATATACATAAATCCCCGCAGTACTTGGAAGATTGATAGCAGTGGTGGGGCATCCAAATTAAACCCCCCCGCGGCAAATTGTAGAGCGAGATTAGCTTGATGGATATTTTTGTCACATGGTGCCAGTGGTGGGATAACTAAGATAAGCCCCAACTCTGCCTGTGATAGCCGTGTGCCGGCATTGTGTCTCGTCCCTCCGTCCGCTGATACACCCGTGTCAGTGGTGGGACTGTGACATAGTGGTGACACAGGGTCCGCTGTCCGTCGCGTTTTGGTGGCAGCGGGACCCCCGTTAGTCGCCCCCGTAAGTGGACGAACGGCCGTGGGCTGTTCGTCACACTGGAGTCTCCGTCTAGCTAGGTGAGAATCCAGTATCTTCTCAACCTCATATTCCACATTACCTTCAACCAATACCGGGTCAGAAGGTGCCACCATAGGAACTACTGGCTCAACAAACCTCTTTAACAGAGACTTATGAAACACGTTATGGATCTTAAATGTAACAGGAAGAGCCAATCGAAAAGAGACTGGATTAAGAATCTCCAAAATCTTGTAAGGTCCAATAAATCTAGGTTTAAACTTTGGAGAAGCCACCTTCATAGCGATATTCTTTGATGACAACCAAACCATATCACCCACCTTAAACTGGAGACCAATGGTCCTATGCCGGTGGGAAAACCGCTGGGCCTTTTCCTGGGAGAGAGACAACTTATCCACCACTTGGTCCCAGATCTGGTGCATTCTCTCCACCACAGTGTCAACACCTGGGCAGGCAGAAGGCTCCACCTGCCCTGAAGAGAATCGAGGAAGAAACCCAAAGTTACAAAAAAAGGTGACATCAAAGTGGCAGAACTAGCTCTATTATTAAAAGCAAATTCGGCCAAGGGCAAAAATGAAACCCAATCATCCTGATCAGCAGAAATAAAACATCTCAAATAAGACTCCAAAGTCTGGTTTGTTCTCTCCGTCTGCCCATTGGTCTGAGGGTGAAACACAGAGGAGAAGGACAACTGAATTCCCAGCTTGGAACAGAAAGTCCTCCAAAATCTAGACACAAACTGAACTCCTCTGTCAGATACAATGTTCTCAGGAATCCCGTGCAAGCGAACCACCTGTTGCAAAAACAAGGGCACCAAATCTGAGGAAGATGGCAACTTAGGGAGTGGTACAAGATGGACCATCTTAGAGAATCTATCACAAATTACCCAAATAACAGTCATTCTCTGAGAGACAGGCATATCAGAGATAAAATCCATTGAAATATGGGTCCATGGCCTCCTGGCCACCGGCAAAGGCATCAACAACCCACTAGAGCGAGAACAAGGTTAAGACCGAGAGCAAGTCCCACAGGACTGCACAAAATTCCTGACATCACGAGACAAGGCGGGCCACCAAAAAGACCGACTCACCAAATCTCTAGTACCAAAAATACCTGGATGACCAGCCAATGCAGAGCAATGAACTTCAGACATCACTCTCTTCCTCCACTGGTCAGGAACACACAATTTTCCAAAGGGACAACGCTCAGGTTTGTCCTCCTGAAACTCTTCCAGAGCACGTTTCAAATCGGGCGAGATGGCAGAAAGAACTACCCCCTCACCTAAGATGGTAGCAGGCTTGGTCACAACAGGAGAATCAGCAAAGAAACTCCTAGAGAGGGCGTCTGCCTTGACATTCTTAGTGCCCGGAAGAAAAGAGACCACAAAATCAAAACGTGTGAAAAACAAGGCCCACCTAGCCTGTCTAGGATTCAAGTGTTTGGCCCACTCCAGGTAAATCAAATTCTTGTGGTCAGTAAGGACCACGACTTGATGTTTAGCTCCCTCCAACCAATGTCTCTACTCCTCAAATGCCCATTTCATGGCTAACAGTTCCCGATTCCCCACATCATAGTTACGTTCGGATGGGGAGAACTTTCAGGAAAAGAGAGCACAGGGATTCATTTTAGATGTTACAGGATCTTTTTGGGACAAAACAGCTCCTGCACCAATCTCAGAAGCGTCCACCTCTACCTGAAACGGGAGTGAGACATCAGGTTGCCGCAAAACCGGAGCAGAAGTGAACCTTCGCTTCAGCTCCTGAAAGGAAGAAACAGCCTCCGGAGACCAATTCAGCACATCAGCACCCTTCTTAGTCAAATCAGTCAATGGTTTGGCAATACCAGAAAAATTAGCTGTAAATATACGATAAAAATTAGCAAAACCCAAAAACTTCTGGAGGGCCTTCAAAGAAGTGGGCTGAACCCAATCATAAATCGCCTGTACCTTGGCCGGGTCCATTTCAATAGTTGACGGAGACAAAATAAATCCCAAAAATGAAATCCTCTGTACACCAAAAAGGCATTTCGATCCCCTGACATACAGGGAATTCTCCCTCAAAATCCGGAACACAGTCTGAACATGTTCCACATGAGAGTCCCAATCCTTGGAAAAGATCAAAATATCATCCAGATAGATGATCAAAAATTTATCCACCAAGTCTCGGAAAATATCATTCATGAAGCACTGGAAGACAGAAGGGGCATTAGTGAGCCCAAAAGGCATCACCAGGTACTCATAATGTCCCTCCGGAGTATAAAACGCCGTCTTCCATTCATCCCCATGCTTAATGCGAATAAGATTATACGCCCCCCTGAGGTCAAGCTTTGTAAACCTGCAAGCACCTTTAACTCTGGAGAATAGATCAGAAATCAGGGGTAACGGGTACTGATATTTAACAGTAATTTTGTTGATGGAACGATAGTCAATACAAGGCCTTAATGACCCATCTTTCTTAGCCACGAAAAAAAAACCAGCACCTAAGGGTGAAGAGGATGGTCTAATATGACCCTTCTCCAACGACTCCTTAATATAGGATCGCATAGCCTTGTGCTCGGGTACAGATAAATTGAAAAGTCGACCCTTGAGAAATTTACACCCAGGGCTTAGCTCAATTGCACAGTCATAACTCCTATGAGGAGGCAAAGACACAGACTCATTCTCACTAAATACATCATAAAAATCAGCCAAATAGTCAGGAACATCATGCGACTGGGGAGAGGTGGAGAAAACAGGAGCATCACTAAGGGCACACCGACAACCCCAACTCACCACAGACACAGATTTCCAATCCAAAACTGGATTATGGATTTGCAACCAGGGAAACCCCAGAACAATGGTATCATGCAAATTATGCAACACCAAAAATCTGCAATTCTCTTGATGGTCTGGGGCGAGCCGCATTATCACCTGGGTCCAAAACTGAGGTTTATTCTCTGCCAAAGGAGTAGCATCAATACCCCTCAAAGGGATAGGCGTCCACAGAGGTGTCATAGGAAATCCACAACGTTTAGCAAAATCCAAGTCCATCAGGTTCAGAGCTGCTCCCGAATCCACAAAAGCCTTAGCAAAAAATGTGGACAGGGAGCAGATCAGAGTAATTGCCAGAAGAAACTTAGGTTGAACACCACCCACAGCAAATGTGTGTGCAAAACGTTTCTCTCGTTTAGGGCAGACAGAAATAATATGCGAGGCATCACCACAGAAGAAACACAGCTTATTACGCCTTCTGAACTCCTGACGTTGCGCCCTAGACAAAACTCTATCACATTGCATGGGTTCAGACATTTGTTCAACAGGTGGCAACACCTCTCGTGAGGTTTTGCGTTCACGCAAACGCCGATCAACCTGAATGGCTAACGACATAGAATCGTCAAGACCAGAGGGAACAGGAAATCCCACCATAGTATCTTTTACGGTTTCTGACAAACCCTTCCGAAAAAGAGCTGCCAAGGCACCATCATTCCAGGTAGTAAGGACCGCCCACTTTCAGAATTTTTGACAGTACAACTCTGCAGCATCCCGACCCTGGCTCAATGCCAACAGGGCCTTTTCAGCCTGATCAGTAGCATTAGTTCCATCATACAACAACCCCAAGGCTTGAAAAAATGCGTTCACATTAGTAAGAATAGGATCATCAGGTTTCAAAGAAAACGCCCAATCCTGAGGATCACCGTGCAGCAAAGAGATGACAATTTTAACCTGCTGCGAGCAGGAGCTCCCCGACGAGTTAGGCTTCAAGGCAAAAAATAATTTACAATTATTCTTAAAATTCAAAAATTTAGACTGATCCCCAAAAAACACATCAGGAGTAGGGATCTTTGGTTCAGCAGCATGTGAATGAGCAAGATAGGCGGAAATTCCCCGCACTTCAGCAGAGAGCTGCTCCACACGATCAGACAATTGCTTCATCTCCATTGAGAAAGAGAAAAAAAAATTCCCCCTACGGCCTCAGAGACATAAAGGAAAAAATATACCCAAAAAAAAAAATTCTGACAAACTCTTTTTTTTTTTACAATTCTTTCCTGCTATTCCTGCTAGGATCTGCGGTATGGCTGGTGATTCTGTTATGAATGAGTCACTGAAGGAGGAAAAAACAAAAATACAAGCTAAGTCCAGAAAACCGGAGAGGTTGGTAGCTATCGGATTGCAGACCCCTGATCCTATCCACAACAACTAACAGTAGCCGTGGGGGGTTCCTACGATGCCCTAGACCCCTCAATCACAGCCGGAGAACTAAATAGGCCTAAAGAAAGAAAGGGGAAATCTAAACTGCCCCAGAGCAGACCCCAAAGCAATAGGCAGCCCCCAACATATAATGACGGTGAAGCAAGATGAAAACACTAACACAGATAGAAAGATAGGTTGAGCAACCGATGGGGCCCAAGCTAACTAAAAAGGACAGGATAGAAAAGCTGCTGTCTGCAATCCATAAAAAACCCTACCAAAAAATGTCCCAACCGTCTGATAGGAAAAACAGGCCCTGAAGTCGCTAGGACTTCAAAATGACTATATCAGCACTCATATTCTGAAGACAGAGCAAAAGATCAACTGATCAGAGACAAAAATGGAACTCAGCACACCCCCGACCGGGGATGGCTGAACTCCAAAAAACAAGATAAACAAAACAAAACTAATAAGTTCAAAAGCAGAGCAAAAACTTATCTTTGGGAGGCATTAATCAGACTGGTCTCCAAGAATCCAGCAGAGAAATCACCAGCGACTCAGAAGGGCGTCGGCTGCCTTATATCCAGTCAGAAGTTCCTGTTACCCAGTCATCATCTGCAAGATCAGGTGTTTGGTAATCAGCCTCACTACCTTCCTTCACCAGAGGCGGGAGTTCATCAGACATCGACGGTGAAGGGGAAAATGAACTCACAACATCACCCACTTTAAACCGGGGGCCAATGGTCCTATGCCGGTTGGAAAATCGCTGGGCCTTTTCCTGAGAGAGTGACAACTTATCCACCACTTGGTCCCATATCTGCTGCATTCTCTCAACCACAGTGTCCACACCTGGGCAAGACGAAGATTCCACTTGCCCTGAAGAGAATCGAGGATGAAACCCAAAATTACAGAAAAAGGGTGACATGAAAGTGGCAGAACTAGCTCTATTGTTCAGTGCGAATTCAGCCAAGGGCAAAAATGAGACCCAATCATCCTGATCAGCAGATATAAAACATCTTAAATAATACTCCAAGGTCTGGTTTGTTCTCTCAGTCTGTCCATTGGTCTGGGGATGAAACGCGGAGGAGAAGGATAACTGAATTCCCAGATTGGAACAAAAGGCTTTCCAGAATCTGGAAACAAACTGGACTCCTCTGTCAGACACAATGTTCTCAGGAATCCCATGTAACCGAACCACCTGTTGTAAAAACAAGGGCACCAACTCAGCGGAAGATGGCAATTTTGGGAGTGGTACAAGATGGACCATCTTCGAAAATCTATCACAAATCACCCAGATAACAGTCATTCTCTGAAAGACAGGAAGATCAGAAATAAAATCCATTCAGATATGGGTCCATGGCCTCTTGGGCACCGTCAGGGGCATCAGCAACCCACTAGAACGAGAACAGGGTTTAGACCGAGAACAAGTCCCACAGGACTGCACAAAATTCCTAACGTCACGAGATAAGGCAGGCCACCAAAACGACCGACTCACCAAATCTCTGGTACCAAAAATACCTGGATGACCAGCCAATGCGGAGCAATGAATTTCAGACATCACTCTCTTTCTCCACTGGTCAGGAACATACAATTTTCCCATAGGACAACACTCAGGTTTATCCTCCTGAAATTCCTCCAGGGAGCATCTCAAATTGGGCGAAATCGCAGAAAGAACTACCCCCTCACCTAGGATGGTAGTAGGCTCGGTCACATTAAGAGAATCGGCAAAGGAACTGCTAGAAAGGGCGTCTGCCTTAACATTCTTAGTGCCCGGAAAAAAAGAGACCACAAAATTAAAACGCGTGAAAAACAAGGCCCATCTAGCCTGCCTTGGATTTGAGCGTTTGGCCGACTCCAGATAAATCAAATTTTTGTGATCGGTGAGGACCACAACTTGATGTCTAGCTCCCTCCAACTAATATCTCCACTCCTCAAATGCCCATTTCATGGCCAACAATTCCCGATTCAACACGTCATAGTTGCGTTCAGATGGTGAGAACTTTCGAGAAAAGAAGGCGCAGGGATTCATCTTAGAAGTCACAGGGTCTTTTTGGGACAAAACAGCTCCTGCACTAATCTCAGAAGCATCTACCTCCACCTGAATTGGTAGTGAGACATCAGGTTGCCGTAAAACTGGAGCTGAAGTAAATCTCCGCTTAAGCTTCTTAAATGCTGAGACAGCCTCAGGAGACCAATTCAGCACATCAGCGCCCTTCTTGGTCAGATCAGTCAGTGGTTTGACAATACCAGAAAAATTACCAATAAATTTACGATAGAAATTGACAAAACCCAAAAACTTCTGGAGGGCCTTCAAAGAAGTAGGCTGAACCCAATCAAAAATGGCCTGTAGCTTGGCCGGGTCCATTTCAATAGTCGATGGAGACAATATAAATCCCAAAAATGAAATCCTCTGTACACCAAAGAGGCATTTCGATCCCTTAACAAACAGGGAATTCTCCCTCAAAATACGGAACACAGTCCGGACGTGTTCCACATGAGAATCCCAATCACTAGAAAAGATCAAAATATCATCCAGCTAGATGATCAAAAACTTATCCACAAAGTCATGGAAAATATCATTCATAAAGGACTGGAAGACAGAAGGGGCATTAGTGAGCCCAAAAGGCATCACCAGGTACTCAAAATGTCCCTCCGGAGTATTAAATGCCGTCTTCCATTCATCCCCGTGCTTGATGCGAATAAGATTATACATCCCCCTGAGGTCAAGCTTAGTAAACCAGCAGGCACTCAACTCTGGAGAATAAATCAGACATCAGAGGTAACGGATACTGATATTTAACAGTCATCTTGTTAAGGAAACGATAATCAATACACGGTCTTAATGAACCATCTTTCTTGGCCACAAAAAAAACCAGCACCTAAAGGTGACGAGGATAGTCTAATATGACCCTTCTCCAACGACTCCTTAATATAGGACCGCATAGCATCATGTTCGGGTACTGATAAGTTGAAAAGCCGACCCTTGGGAAATTTACACCCAGGCATCAACTCAGTTGCACAGTCATAACTCCTATGAGGAGGCAAAGACGCAGACTTACTCTCACTAAATACAACAGAAAAATTGACTAGATAATCAGGAATATCATGAGACTGAGGAGAGGTGGAGAAAACAGGAGCATCCCTAAGAACACACTGACAACCCCAACTCACCACAGACCCAGACTTCCAATGCAAAACTGGATTATGAGTTTGCAACCAGGGAAAACCCAGAACAATAGTATCATGCAAATTATGCAGCACCAAAAATTTACAATTTTCTTGGTGGTCTGGGGCAACTCGCATTATCACCTGGGTCCAAAACTGAGGTTTATTCTCCGCCAAAGGAGTAGCATCAATACCCCTCAAAGGAATAGGCATCTGCAGAGGCGTCATGGAAAACCACAACGTTTAGCAAAGTCCAAATCCATCAGATTCAGAGCTGCTCCTGAATCCACAAAAGCCTTAGTAGAAAACGTGGATAAGGAGCGTGTCAGAGTAACTGCCAAAAGGAACTTAGGTTGTACACTGCCCACAGCAAATGTGTGTGCAAAACGTTTCTCTCATTTGGGCAGACAGAAATAGTATGAGAGGCGTCTCCACAGAAAAAACACAGCTTATTACGCCTTCTATACTCCTGATGTTGCGCCCTAGACAAAACCCCATCACATTGCATAGGTTCAGACATTTGTTCAAAAGGTGGCAGCGCCTCCCGTGTAGTCTTACGTTCACGTAAACGCCGATCAACTTGAATTGCTAATGACAGAGAATCATCCAGACCAGAGGGAAGAGGAAATCCCACCATAACATCTTTTACGGTCTCTGATAAACCCTTCCGAAAGAGAGCTGCCAATGCACTATCATTCCATGTAGTAAGGACCGCCCACTTTCAGAATTTTTGACAGTATAACTCTGCAGAATCCTGACCCTGGCTTAATGCCAGCAGGGTTCTCTCAGCTTGATCAACAGCATTAGGTTCATCATACAACAACCCCAAGGCCTGAAAAAATGCATCCACATTAGTCAGAACAGGATTTTCAGGTGTCAGAGAAAAAGCCCAATCCTGGGGATCGCCGTGCAGCAAGGAGATGACAATTTTAACCTGCTGCACAGAGCTCCCCGATGAGTTAGGCTTCAAGGCAAGAAATAATTTACAATTATTCTTAAAATTCAGAAATTTAGACCGATCCCCAGAAAACACATCAGGAGTAGGGATCTTAGGTTCAGCAGCATGTGACTGGATGAGGTAGGTGGAAATTCCCAACACTTCAGCAGCAAGTTGCTCCACACGATCAGACAATTGCTTAATCTCCATTAGGGAAAAAAAATCCTCCTACGGCCCCAGAAACAAAAGAGTAAAAAATAAATAAAAATAAAAAAATTCTGACATTTTTTTTTCTTTTTTTAACAACTTTTTCCTGCTTTTGAGTACCCTAGAATCTGCGGTATGGCTCGTGATTCTGTTATGAATGGGTCAACGAGGAGAAAAAAAACAAAACAAGCTAAGTCACAGAAACCCAGAGAGGTTGGTAACTATGCAGATTGCAGATCCCTGATCCTAACCACACAACTAGCAGCAGCCGTGGAGCGTACCTATGATGGTCCTAGACGCTTCGTCACAGCCGGAGGACTAAATAAGCCTGAAGCAAGAAAAGGGGAAAACTAACTGCCCCAGAGCAGACCCCAAAGGAAAGACAGCCCCCACACATGTATTGATGGTGAAACAAGATGAAAGCACAAACACAGGCAGGAAAATAGGCTGAGCAAACGATGGGGCCCAAACTAACTAGAAAGGATAGGAAAGGAAAGACACTGTCTGCAATCTGCAAAAAACCCTACAAAAATAAAGTCCAACACTTCTGATAGCAAAATTAACCCTGAAGTCACTAGACTTCTCCCACTAAATCAGCACTCTGAAATATTCTGAGACAGAGCAAAAAGAGGCCAATCTAATAAGGGACAAAAAGCAAATTGGCAAATACAGATAAATAAGAGTAGAAATTTAGCACATCCCCAGCCGGGGCTGGCTGACCACACAAAAAGCTGAATAGACCAACAAAATCAAGTGTGAACAATAGCAGAAAAACTTAGCTTTAGATGACTGGAACAGTGCTGAAAACCAAGACCTGACAAGCCAGAAGGAATCACCAGCACAAGACTAGGGCGTCGGCTGTCTTAAATCCAGTCTGAGATTCCTGAGGTCCAATCGTCATCCTCATTATCAGGTGACAGATGTCTACTGATTAAATCAGCCTCACTACCTCCAGTTACCACCAGAGGGAGCCTGGAAGGAGAACTCACAACTGGTGGACCGGAAAATGAACTCACAACACCAGGCTCCAGATCATGCGCTATCACTGGGACTGAGCTCTCCACTTTCCTCAGTCTCCCCAGCTCTTCTCCTCCACATCTGCACACGATGCCCTCCTCACACTAACTGACCAATTTCCCCTCCTGGCCCCCAGAGAGAAGCTCTTCCCCTTAGTATTGGTTCAGAGCTCCCTCTGCTGGCCTGGAGAGGAACTGTGTTTTATGCAGTGGTTAACTGCCAGTGAGACCCTTCATTGCTTCCAGGCATGACATCACTCTCCCTAGGAGGAAGGCAATGCCACTGTGGTGACCATACTCCTGGGGGCACCACACTCCCCCCTAGTGCAATTCAGCACTCCTGGGCTGAAGAAAAACATGTAAACAACATAAACAAATAAACAATTATAGGTGTACAAGATTCAAAAAGGAAAAATTTACAAAAACCAAATGCTCAAAAAGAGTCCTATGACGATAAGTCCATGCGCCAATGTCCATGGTCCCATTCCTGGGCAATTGGTGAACTATATACAGGTTCTTACAGAGTCTCTGTAGGCACAAAACTTGAGAAAGGTTACATATTTACATTTTTATTAAACCATTCACTATTACTATAGAACATTAGACACTATCATTATTTACTTTAACTTATTTATATGCGAAATCTGATGGGCGGTATACCTTGGGTACCACGTGTAGACCTACATAGCTCTTGTGTGGGTAAACTTGGGAGTAGCTGTCTGCGAACTCTTAGACTCACTGTGGGCATGACAGATTCACCACTGGCAGGGCGAGGATTCTCTAGCTCCACTGCTGGAGTGGCATCTGCTGCCTGAATTTCCTGATTTTCAACGTTCTCTTGAGTCTCTGCTACTTCAGTTGCAGTAGGCTGGGGAAAGGTTAGGACAGGAACTACAATGGCGGGACCCATTCTTGTCCAGTTTGCAGGGAATTCACCAAGTACAGTGCTGACCTTTTCTTCCTCTTCTTCAATGCGCTGAAGATTGTTTTGCTCTTCGATTCTTTCTTTTAACTGGTCAGGGCACAGTTTCAGATGATCCCTTGATACTGATGCTGAGGTTTCACCTCCATCCTTACTGATATGGCACACCTTGGTGTTATCGAAGTTTGATGGTAAGACGGTGTAGGGTTCAGCTTCCCATGGGTCATCCAATTTATGCAGCCTTCTTTTCCTCTTGAGGACGTGTTCTCCTGGTGACAAGGGAACTGCAGGTGCATTTTGGTTGTAGTTCTCTTGTTTTTGTCTTGCCTGAGCTAGACTCTTTTCCACACACTCTTGTACCCTTTGATATTGCTGTTGCCTTTCTGTATCCCAGTCAGCATCTGGTGATGTTACTCCAGGGGTAAGGACTCGTATATCCAGATCAATAGGCAACTTGCCAGGCCTCGCTCTCATTAGGTAGGCTGGAGTGCAGTTGGTGGAATTCATAGGAATGTGATTGTAGAGGTCGACAAGATCTGGCAACTTTTCTGGCCACAGATTCCTCTCGTCCAAAGGCAAGGTCTTCAGTAGGTCAATCACTACCTGGTTCATCTTTTCACACATGCCATTGGTCTGTGGATGGTACGGAGTTGTCCTGATCTTGCAACCGTACAAGTTACAGAATTCCTTGAACACTTCTGCCTCGAAAGCTGGACCTTGATCTGTAAGCGCTCTCTCAGGGTAACCGTGTGGTCGGCAAAAGTGCTGTTGGAATGCTCTGGCTGCTGTCCTGGTTGTTTGATCCTTGACAGGCACTACTACCAGGAATCTCAAGTAGTGGTCAACGATGGTAAGAGCATAAATGTAGCCGCAACGGCTTGGGACCAGCTTCACATGGTCCAGAGCGACCAACTCAAGTGGCTGTTTGGTTATTATTGGCTGCAAAGGAGCTCGCTGGCTGTTACGGTCCTTTCTGCGCAGGTTACATTGTCCACTCTCCCGGCACCAATTTTCAATGGCTTTCCTCATACCAGCCCAGTAGAATCTCTCTCGGAGCAAGACCTACAACTTCTTCCATCCGAAGTGTCCAGCTCCATTGTGGTATGCTTCCAAGACCATTCATGCCTCTCTCTTTGGGACTACCACCTGCCAGACAAACTCATGAGTGCGGGCATTGATACTCCTCCGACACAGCTTTCCTTCATAGATGAAGAGTCTGCCTCTTTCCTTCCACAACTGCTGGGTTTCTTCAGGAGCATCTGAATCTGGGTGTGAGTCAGCTTGTGACAGTAGCTCCTTCACCAGACGGACTGCGGGGTCGCTATCCTGGGTTTCTGCCCAGTCATGGTGAGGCAATGGATTTAGGGTAGCCTCTTTCAGGATAGACCATCTGTTTCTCACTCCTTGGACACGTTGGGCCGCAATTGGCCGGTGGAAGGGAGGTAACTCTACTTCTTCGAGTGCCTCAGGGTCTTCTCCTGCATCTGGCAGATTAGGCATCCTGGATAGCGCATCAGCATTGGCATTCTTGTGCCCTGCTCGGTATTTGATGGTAAATTCATAGTTAGACAGCCGAGCCATCCATAGCTGCTCCAGTGCACCTAGCTTTGCAGTTTCCAAGTGAGTCAATGGGTTGTTATCCGTGAAGATGGTAAACTTGGCTGAAGCTAGGTAATGCTTGACTCATTCAGTCACAGCCCAGACTATGGCAATGAACTCCAGCTTGAAGGAACTGTAGTTGTCAGGGTTTCTTTCAGTGGGACAAAGCTTCCTGCTGGCGTAGGAGATCACTCTTTCTTTGCCATTCTGTACATGTGACAGTACTGCTCCCAGTCCCACGTTGCTGGCATCAGTATACAGAGCAAACAGTTGGTCATAATCTGGGTAGGCCAGAACTTCATCTCCAGTGAGAGACATTTTCAGTCGAGTGAAGGACCTATCCAGCCCGAGGAATTGACGTATTTCATGGAGGTTGCTGGGCTTCTGCCAGTCCCGGATGACTGTGACTTTGTCGGGATCTGGTGCCACACCTTCTGCACTCACTACATGTCCGAGGTACTGTACCTTGGGCTTCAGGAGGTGGCACTTGAAAGGCTTCACCTTCAGGCCAAAGTTGGACAAGGCTTCAAACACTTCAGCCAGGTGCTTCAGGTGGTCTTCATACATCTTGGAGAAAACAATGACATCATCCAGGTATAACAGGACTGTCTCGAAGTTCTTGTGTCCCAGACAGCACTCCATCAGCCGTTGGAATGTCCCTGGAGCGGTGCAGAGCCCGAATGGCATGTAGTTGAACTCACAGAGACCCATTGGGGTGGTAAACACTGTTTTCTCCTTGTCTGCCTCTGCCATGGGAACCTGCCAATACCCACTTGTGAGATATAAAGTGGAAAAATAGTTAGCAGTTTTAAGTGCGGCTAATGACTCTTCAATTCTGGGTAATGGGTAGGCATCTTTATGTGTAATGCTGTTAATTTTTCTGTAATCAACACACATTTTAATGGTACCATCTTTCTTTTTCACAAATACTATTGGAGCTGCCCAGGGGCTACAACTGTCTCTGATCACCCCAGCTTCCTTCATTTCCCGCAACATACTTTTAGCACACTGGTATTGTGTTGGGGGTATAGGCCGGTACCTTTCTTTAATGGGTGGATGATCACCAGTGGGGATATGGTGTTGAACCCCTTTTGCCTTCCCAAAGTCTAGAGGGTGTTAACTGAATACCCGCTCATACTCCTGGGTCACCCGGAAAAACCCTATTCTTTTGGTATGAAGGGGTGGAGTCAGTCCCCACCTGCAGTTGCTGGCACCACTCCTCCAGCTGCTTTACAGAGCCATTGTCCTCCACCTAGTCAGATGAGACCAAGGGCTCTGCTGCCCGTATTGCATTGTTACTGACAGTAAGCAGCTTAGCAACTGTGGCATACCGAGGTATTGTGGCCTCCTCCTCCCCACAATTCAAGAGGCATACAGGTACTCTCCCTTTGCGAACATCAACTACCCCTCTGGCTGTCATGACAGTGGGCCGGCTATCAGAGTACACTGGTTCTACCACTGCAAGGTAATCCTTTCCTCTGAGGCCTATGGCTGCCCGACACCAAATCAACATTTCACATCTGGGGGTATTGCAATTGGGTAAGAGTCACTCACTCTGCCACTGCCAATTTCTCCGCCAGAGAGTTCTACCTGCTGTCTTTGCATCAGGGTCTTGATCTCCTTCTGCAGGACTCATTGTTCACTGGAATCAGCAGTCTCAGCCACCTGTTGCAACAAGACAATAACCTCGGAAAGACAATTTTCAATCACATTGGTACCTAGAGTCATCATTGGGTTACATTCTCGTCGATCAATATCCTCAACTATCAGACCTTGAGATTTTAACTCTACTCTACCCACTTTAACGGTAATTTCTTTATATCCTATCTGCGGTAAAGACTGACCATTACTAGCAACTATCGTCAGTTCATCAGTTGGGCCACGGGTAAGTTCAGAGTCAGCCCAATACCGCTTATAAAGGATATACGGCATAGTGGTCACCTGAGAGCCAGTGTCCAGCAAAGCGTTCATGGGGATGCCATCAATCACCACTGGGAGGACCGGTCGCCCTCCAACATACTTGGCTCGCCAGTTCCTTGGGCCTTGTGGTCCTACTCCTGGGGGTTGGCCCTCTGCCCCTGGGGTTACTCATTTAAAGGACAGAATCTTGCGAGGTGGCCTGCTTTGTGGCAGTGATGACAGATGGGACGTCCGTTCTGGTCATAGCGACCGCTGTTCCTCCCGCAGAGTGGCGGGATCCTCTTCCTCCACATCCACGGGACATCCTCTGGACTGGAGGCCAACTGGATCTTCTCCTTGGAGGACTCCTGCAGGGACTGCACGGTTTTGGCAAGTGCAGCCATACCTTTGGTCAACTCCAGGACCTGAAGACGCAGTTCTGAAGATGGGTCATTGTCGAGAGTCTGTGCATCAGCCTCCACAGGGTTGAAGGGGAAAGATGTTGTTTCCTGGTGGTATGTGATCGCCGGGCACCTAGGGGGTGCTGGACGCCTGACAGTTGGTTCATGCAGCACCCAGATAGCCCTGTCCTTGAAATCTGCAAAATCCAGGTCAGGGTTCTGCAGGGCTATAATGCGCAGCTGTGATCTGTGGGTACTGGATAGGAGTCCTTCAATAAACTGCTCCTTTAACAGTCTGTCTCCGTCCTGCACACTGTCTGGATCCATCTGCTTTATGGCTCGCAGCGCCTCCTGCAGGTTAAGAGCATAGTCCGGTATACTGTCCTGCGTTCTCTGCTTACATCCAAAGAATCTCATCTTTATTTCAGCTGCAGGGCGGGTGTCAAAGGTGCTTCTTTGCTTAGCCAGAATCTTTTTAACAGTCTCTTTATCAGTGTACTGCCAGGCTTTTACTTCTCTCTGCGCTGCACCTGTTAGATGCCCAATAAGAATGTTCACTTTCTGACTTTCAGACAGGGGATACACTTCGAACAAGCTGCACACTCTCTCCTTGAATTCACTCAGGGTATGTGACTCACCCGAGTAGTGCGGTAGCCAGGCTGCTCCCGGTATATAGGGCATGGACAGCGGCATTATGGGGACCGCTGCAGTGGACACTGATTATTGAGGTGCCCTGGATGCAGCGCTGGCTACCGGATTCAGTAGCTCTATTGGAGCCGCAGCTGCACTGGACCCTGCATCTGGCGGCGCTGGGAGGTTAGCGGGAGCGTCCGCCGTGGCATTGGCGTTGTCCTCAGACATTTTCTCTCCTCCCCTTAGTTAACGTGGGCCACGCCGTGGGGTTGCGCTGGCTTACCGGATGCCACTCCTCGGCTGGATCAGGGGGTGCCAGAACTGCAGGCCTCAGCTTCTCACTTCCCGCGCTCTCTTCTCCTTTCGCGCTTCTCGGCTGGCTCCGCCCACGAAGGTCTGCCCCCTTTTCTTCCCGCACGCGCCAATCAGCAGGATAATGGCGGCAATGGTGCCAATTTCGCACACAGTCTATAGCACCAAACACAGTCTCTGGCACACAGAACCCTGGGATGCCGGGCTCCATTAATCCTGTTTGTGACGCCAAAATGGATCGCCCGCCAGGGCATTGGGGTACTTGGTACCGGGCCGGTATTTCACAGGGAAGCGTCACAGTATTGGTGACCTGGTCTGTGGCCCTGGACGTCCATGTAAGGGAGTGAAGTGATGGAATAAAGTTTATGAATAGATGATTCGTGACGCCACCTGTGGTGTTTGGCAATGAAGATGTTAAGCTGACGCTGCAGTCAGATCCGCTGGGACAGATGGTGTGGTGCAGCCAAGATGTTGACTACTGCAACCTCCTGCTCTGTGCCCTCCCCTCGAACACTCTCGCACCCCTCCAATCTATTCTAAACTCTGCTGCCCGACTAATCCACCTGTCCCCCCGCTATTCCCCAGCTTCTCCCCTCTGTCAATCCCTTCACTGGCTCCCCATTGCCCAGAGATTCCAGTACAAAACCCTAACCATGACATGCAAAGCCATCCACAACCTGTCTCCTCCATACATCTGTGACCTCGTCTCCCGGTACTTTCCTGTACGCAACCTCCGATCCTCACAAGATCTCCTTCTCTACTCCCCTCTTATCTCCTCTTCCCACAATCGCATACAAGATTTCTCTCGCGCATCACTCCTACTCTGGAGCTCTCTACCACAACATATCAGACTTTCACCTACCATCGAAACCTTCAAAAAGAGCCTGAAGACCCACCTCTTCCGACAAGCCTATAACCTGCAGTAACCACCGATCGACCAAATCGCTGCATGACCAGCTCTACCCTCGCCTACTGTATTCTCACCCATCCCTTGTAGATTGTGAGCCTTCGCGGGCAGGGTCCTCTCTCCTCCTGTACCAGTTATGACTTGTATTGTTTAACATTATTGTACTTGTTTTTATTATATATACCCCTTCTTACATGTAAAGCGCCATGGAATAAATGGCGGATGGAATCTCCAGCGCTGGACTTCAGTTAAAAATTCATCATTTATTGGAAATTCTTAAAATTGGACAGAAAAAAGAATGAATAAGGACATACAGGCAGATGGGGTCTCTGGTGGTCTCCAACCAACGCGTTTCGACCTAGAAGGTCTTACTCATGGTTCACACTAGACCAATACTGACGACTACAAATAATACAAAGACTGATAAATCACAGGTGTTGGACAAAAGAATTAATGAAAATAGGGAGTATCCCTACCAGTTAACTCTTGCAAAACACTCAGCCTAATGTGGAGCTGAAATATACATTAGCCCTTTTACCATTAGTAAATGAAACAATGTAAACAAAGACTTATCGGAAAAACAGAAAAAAATATAAAAACTAATGAAAAGATATCATAAGAATATAATGAATGACAAGAAAAAAAAATAAAAATGTAAAAAAAACAAAAAAAAAAAAACCTTCATTAATTGATATAATATTAATAAACAAAGTAACAATCGTAAAAATTATCAAAATAACCAGAATTAAATAGGACTAAGTAAATGTAAATATACAGAAGAAAATATCAATCTAATTGCAATATTAAATCAAGTCGTTTGTTCAGACCTAATGGTACTCTTGTATTTAATTTAAAAATCCAGAAGGATTCACGATTTAATAATTTTCTCCTGAAATCACCTCCCCTAGTAGATCTATAGACTTTCTCTATTGCTATAATTTTGAGACTATCAGTTTTACCTCCATGAACAGTTTTACAATGATAAGAAACTGCTGAGATATTATAATTGTTGCTGGTAGCTTCTGACAAATGTTTCCTAATTCTCTTTTTAAGAGGTCCTATTGTACAGCCTACATATTGTAGGTTACAAAAAACGCATTCAATAACATATATTACTCCTTCTGAATTACAATTTATGTGAGACTGAATAGGGTATGATATGCCAGTAACACTAGAAGTGAATCTGCTGGTTTTAACCACATAGTTGCAGACTTTACAGGGATGATGTCCACATTTGGAAAAGCCTTTATATGACAACCAAGTATTATTTTTAGTTCTCCTATTACTGATAAAAAGACTGGGGGATAAGATATCGCTCAAAGCAGGAGCTTTCCTGGCTATATATCGTATCTGGGTATTGTCCAGAATTTGACCAAGTTTATTATCATTGTGTAAAATAGGTAAATATTTTTTGACAATGTCCGTTATCTTATTGAATTGTGGACTGTACATGGTAGAAAAAGTAACTATAGGACGGTCATAATTATTGCAGGGGGCCCGTGTGCGATTCTTTTTCTTGTTACCAGTAATTCCAGTGTGTACAAGGCTCAAAGGAGATTCATTCAGCAGGGTGTGTCTATCGATCCTGCTGACAATATTATCAGCTTTCCTTAGCATCCAATTAGCATATCCTCTGTCCTTAAGTCTAGAGAGGGTTTTGTTTGATTCTTTAGCAAATGTTATAGGTGAGCTGCAATTTCTTTTTAACCTAATTAATTCTCCCACTGGAATGTTTTTAACCACGTGCTTGGGATGACAAGAATAAGCTTGTAAAATTGAGTTTGTATCTGTGGGTTTTCTGAAAGGAAAAACGCAGACCTTTTGGCTGTCAGGATTCACAGACAAAGTCACATCCAGATAATTAATAGAAAAATCTGACACTGTAAATGTGAATGAAAGATTAAACTCGTTCATATTGATATAGCTAATGAAATCAGTAATCCCTGAGATGTCTCCCTTCCAGATCAAAATCAGGTCATCTATAAAGCGGCCATATAGTTGTATATTTTGTGAAAAGGGATTATTGTTACATAAGATATATTTCTCTTCCCAAACAGCTACTGTAATATTAGCTAAAGCTGGGGAACATTTACCCCCCATACTTACTCCTTGTTTTTGTAAGAAAAAAAATCCATCAAATGAAAAATAATTATGTGAGAGAAGAAAAGAGACTGCATCCACAATGAAAGATTGAATTTCTATCACATATGTGCTATATTTGTCCAAAAAGAATGTGAGACTAGAGATAATCACATTGTGTGGTATGGACGGGTATAAACCCACCACATCACAAGTAATCCATGAATATTCTGGTGACCAGTGATAATCATCCAGGGCAGAGATTAACATTTTGGTGTCTCTGATATATCCTGGAAGATCAATAAACAAAGGTTGTAGGTAATGATCAACCCACTCTGCCAATTTCTCTGAAAAAGACCCTATCCCCGAAATTATAGTTCTAAAAGGGGGGGGGGAACAAATCCTTGTGGATTTTAGGAAACGCATGATAAATGGGAATCACAGGGTTCTTGATATTAATATAATCGTAGATTTTCTGTGTTATGGCCCCGTGACTAAACCATCACTTAATAATTTTGACAAATCACACTGAAATTTAGACGTGGGATCACTAGAAATCTTAGAATAGGTAGCAGAATCATTCAAAATGCGCAGATTTTCTGAATAATACAGACCAGCATTAAGCACGACTACTTCACCCCCTTTATCTGCCTGTCTCACCAAAATGTCAGCATTATCTTTTAACTCTTTCATTGCTACTCTCTCTTGTGCTGTTAAATTGTCATATGTCATTTCTGTTATTTTATCAAGCTCCACTAAATCTTTCTCTATTAGTTCTTGAAATATATCTAGAATGGCAGGTCTAGACTGAACTGGATAAAACCCTGGATTGGGCATTATAAATAGATCATTTAGAATCCTATTTTTTGGTAAGGAATGTGATTGTAAGTCTCTAAGAGTGGAATAACCTATAAGATCTTTAAAAGAAAAATTTCCATAGGGAAAACTCCGGAATATTAGTAAATCCAGACAGTGACAAAGTCTCTGAAGAGGTGGACTGGTGGTCAAAATGACATTTCAAAGTTAAATTTCTGGCAAACTTATTCACATCTAGAAGAGTCTGATAAATATCAAATTTGTTGACTGGACTGAATCCCAAGCCTTTGCTCAAGAGAGTCATATGAGCTTCTGATAGGATATAGCTTGAAAGATTTATTACAGGGCATGTTGATACTGTATCTCCTCCTGTTTCTGAAGTGGTAGTTTCTTTTTATGTTTCCTCCCCGCTCTTCTCCGTCGTTTTTTGATCTCCTTACAATAATTCCATCGCTACGAATATCCTCAGAATGATTAGTGTTAAAGGAAGCATCCAAGAACTCTTTTGACGTGTTCAGATTAGAACTGGAAGACACTGTTGAATCATGAGACCTAGTGAAGCTGACCCTGCGATCTCTATGGTGAAAGCCTGAAAAACCACGCTGATATCGTTTTTTACCTTCTTGAAAAGGACGGCTTTTCTTCCAGGAATAAACCTGGTTCAATTTAAAGTCGCGTTTGTCTCTTGTGAATTTACTGCGTTTTATATCTGCAATATATTCTTCCAGTTTGGAAAGATTTTTTTCCATTCTTAAATTAAATTTGTCAAAGTCTTTCACATTATTGTGTTTGTTCAAAGAAGTCTGCATCTTAGTGATCTCTTCTTTAACACAAGTCATCTCCAGTTCCTCATATTTAATAATCAGCTCCATTAGCTTGAAAGAACTTTGTGTAAGAATCTGCTCCCACTCTAATCTGAAGGTGTCTGAGTAGATGAAGGTACCGTAGGTCTTTTATTCAGTCTCAATCCCCTAGGGATAAGTTTTTTCGTCAGATAGGATTTTAGAGAGGTCATATCCCACCATAATCTGGTTTCCTTATTTTTATTATATATACCCCTTCTTACATGTAAAGCGCCATGGAATAAATGGCGCTATAACAATAATAATAATAACCCTCCACAGGCAGGGCTGTTATCCCGGGGCAGTGTAGATGGGTGTTGGGAAGGAAGGTGCAGTGTCAGGCACAGAGATGTAGCAGTGCCGGGGAGGTTGCAGCAAGAAGTCAAGGACACAATAGGTTGCAGTTTCTTTACCTTTCCTTGGCAAATGCAGTCCAGGGTCCTGAGTACAGATGGCACAGGAGCTGGTTAGCCTGGAAGCAAATCAGGAATCACTCTGGCAGATGGGTTGTGCAGTCTCCTTACTAGCGCTCTCTATGAAGTACTCCCAGTACTGAGTTCCTCCTTTCTGATGTTATCCACACTCCACTCGCATGACAGACAGCCGTAGCCTTCTATCTCTCTTGGCTCACCCGGCGCTGTTGTGCCTCCAAGGATTATGTGGGAATAGGGCATTTACAGCTTCCTATTCCTCTGGTTTCTGGTGCAGGACCATTAGTATCCATACACCCTTGGAGACCAGGCTCCAGATCATGCGCTATCACTGGGACTGAGCTCTCCACTTTCTTCAGTCTCCCCAGCTCTTCTCCTCCACATCTGCACACGACGCACTCCTCACACTAACTGACTAATTTCCCCTCCTGGCCCCCAGAGAAGCTCTTCCACTTAGTATTTGTTCAGAGCTCCCTCTGCTGGCCTGGAGAGGAACTGTGTTGTATGCAGTGGTTAACTGCCAGAGAGACCCTTCATTGCTTCCAGGCATGACATCACTCTCCCTAGGAGGAAGGCAATGCCACTGTGGCGACCATACTCCTGGGGGCGCAACAAGTGTGTGAGTGTGAGCGTGTGAGTGTGTGAGTGTGAGAGTGAGTGTGAGAGGGTTAGAGTATGAGTGTGATTGTGTAAGTGTGAGAATGTTAGAGTGTGAGTTTGCCTCAAGGAGCCTCAGGAGTTCTGCCAAAATGCCCACTTTGAGGGTTGGTTTTGCTGCTAAGAATGTTTCTTGGGAGAAATAATATATTTCAAAACTATATGTGCATGAAGCATTAGATCAAATAGTAGAACAATAAATGCTATTTAGTGTAAAATATATTTTCTTCCACAAAAACGTCAGGAAAACAAAAACCCTCATAGGATAGGATACATTTCTTTTCACCACAAGCAATCATCTGTCTGCTGTCTGGCTTGGAAACAGTTAATCCACACAAGATTGCAAGAAGTCAGGATGGCCAAGCAGTCTAAAGGCCCCGTCTCACTAAGCAATCTCGGTAGCGAGATCGCTGCTGAGTCACAACTTTTGTGACGTAACAGTGATCTCACCAGCGAGATCGCTGTGTGTGACAGCGATCAGCGAGCGGCCCCCCTGCCGGTATCGCTGATCGCTGCAAGAAATCTCTGGACATTTCTTTGGTTGCTGGTCTCCCGCTGGCCAGCACGCATCGCTGGGTGTGACAGGCGGGAGACCAGTGATCAGGTGTAAAAAATAATAAAAAAAATATCATCATTCCAGCATTGGAAAGAACACAGCAGTGATCCTGTATTTGTGAAAGCAGCACAATCTACATCACATCCACAATGGTAATAGATAGGGCCATTACATGTTCCATGCCATACTCCTTGTAGATAATTGTATGTAACACATGCACAGGGAACTGATAGAGCATCTACTGGAATGCTGGAGCTTACAGACTCTAAGAAGAGTTTTGCAGTGGCTGTTAAACAGTGACCTACAGACACTAATTGTTTTTTTCCTGAGTGGCAGAAGACTACAACTCCCAGGGATTCTTGTTCCAGTGAGATGATAGAAGAAGGGAGGAGGAGGGACTTGGGGGAGGATGCTGAAGAGAAAGTGAAAGCAAATGGTGAGAGGAGAGAAACCGTGGCTGCTGCTGCTGGTTATGAAAAACAGAGCGGTGTAGATCTTGATTCCCCTAAGTTGCAGAGTGTGGGGGACCCCGCGGAGATACCAGTGTTGCCGGAGAGGGCAAAGATCCAGAGAGTCCTGCCAGTACTCCCATCGGATAAAGGTCTAAATCCTGCAGCCCTCACCTGGAGTTTAAAGAATCCTCCGATTGTTGGAGACACAGTGAGTGTTTTGCTGAGACTTCTGATTCTATCAGCGCGACTTACAGTGAGTACACTGCAACCGAGAGTATTGACAGCAACATTCATTTAAGTGCACCTACGTTTTCTACTTTGTGCGCCAACCTTACTTTGCGCTCCAACATCCGCGGCAACTGGGCCCCAACGGTCGGACTGAGTAAATGCAAAAGAGGGGGAATTGGCCACGTTGTATTTGCAGGATTGCGGTTTAATTAGTCTGTGATGGGTATATGACTTTTATAGAGCACAGTAAATCGCATTGTATGTTTATTCCTATAAATCCATTTTAATGCTGCTTCATAGCAATAAATCTGTTAAACTGTTTTACTCCTGCTTCCTGAGTGTGTACCGAGCTGTGGCAGGGGTTTCCCGAATCAGCCCCTGGCAGAAGATAACTGTCCTTCTGCAGCACAGAGACAGAGCTCCAATCAAGATTCGGGTGGAGGCACTGCTTACAGAAGAGGTGAGACCCCCCATAACACCCAGGGTATAGTGGTAGCCATAAAGGGGTGTTACATGTATGTTGTGTAATGAAAACTATATATAGCACCTAATGCAAGTTTATAGTAGATATATGTGTATAATATATACTAGATGTGGGCCCGATGCTATTGCATCAGAAGGGCAGTGATGTCACGATGGGGTGAGCTCTGTGGAGCTGTCTTTCACCCTGTCCGCCCTCTCTTCTTCCTGTGCTGTCTTCTCCCCTCATGTGCTCTCTCCTTTGTGCTGTCTCCCCCTGTGTGCTCTTCCCCTGTGCTGTCATCTCCCATCAGTGCTCTCTCCACCTTGTCTTCTTCCATCTATGCTCTCATCCCTGCAGGGCTGACACTCGAAATTTCAGGGTCCCTTACTGACAACATATTCGGGTCCCCTGGAGATGCTGCCCATCCTCCACTCCAGCTCTGCCTCCATTCCAGCATAATATATATATATATATTACACATACACACACAATATAGATTGTTGCTGGCTGTATACACTATAGAGACTGCTGCAGGCTGTATACACAATAGATGGCTGCTGCAGGCTGTATACAGAATAGATGGCTGCTGCAGGCTGTATACCAAATAGACATGCTCACACATACACTGCACCAAATCTGCTGCTGATGATAAATATGAGTGCTGGTGCAGTTTACTGACAGCCACTGAGTGTGCAGTGGGTGGTGCTGGTCACTGGAGCTTGGTGGGAGCTTGATGGAGCTTCACACATACACTGCACCAAATCTGCTGCTGTGTGAAGACATCAGTGACACAGAGCTGTCTCATTCATACAGCAGAGGCTTTGTCACAGAACAGATTACATCAGTGACTGCCATCCCCTGTGCAGATTAGAAGCTGCAGACCCCCATCACTGGCCATCACACAGTCTGGTCTCACTGCTGCCAGCAGCCGAGCCCCATCACTGCCAGCCCAAGCCCATCACTGCCAGCAGCCTGGGACACTGAGGGAAGGAATCACTGATAATGAGTGACTTATGTATTGTAATCATGGAGTGGCCCAGAATGCAGGACGATTTTCCCTCCTCACTAGAGTTTCACTTTCCATAGATCACTGTTCAGTGTGTGTCTGGGGGAGGAGCAGCTGGGTGGTTCTGCTCTCTGCACTGAGGCTGCTAGAGGGGGAGGATTTGTTACTGTGTGAGGAGGGCTTGTTCATGTGGACGGGGAGGGCCTGTTGCTATGGAGGGTGGGGTTGTTGCTATAGAGGGCAGGTTTTTAGTAGAGTAGGAGGAAACGACCAGTTCTCAGTTCAATGCCAGAACACCCCCCTTGGACATTCTGATCAGACACAAGAGAGTGATATCTAGAAAACCCTGCAAACTGGTGACAGAAGGTAAATTACTTATTGTCACCATTCTGCAGCCCAGATATGTACTGAGATTATGTGAAAAGCCCGGACAACCCCTTTAAGCCGATTAATAATGGAGAGGTGTCAATAAGAGGTGTCAATGAGAGGTGTCAATAAGAGGTGTCAATGAGAGGTGTCAATCCATTACTAACCCCAGACTATGAAAGGGTAAAAAACCACACACAGACATTAATTAAAAAGTCTTTTAATGAAATTAAGACACCAAGATTTTGACAAATTTTTATTACTCTGCTATTTCTAAAATAAACCATGATCTGCAAAAAAACATAAAAATCACCAATATCCTTACATCTCCACCGTTCAGTCATGTCCCACGCTGTAATCCTTCACAAGGGGTTAAATAGTTTCCAATGAGGACCGGTGCTAATGCGACCAGCCTCACTGTAAACTACTGCAGAACGAATTAGTTCATCTCTGCGCAGCCTCCCTGGCTGCCCTGAGATGAACTAATTACTGTGGGAAAGTTTCTGACTTTTTTCCCATCAGTTCACTTCAGGTCAGTCAGGGACTCCCGCTGACGTCACTGGGGGGCAGATTTTTGTAGCCAGGGGGGCCAAAAACAATGGTCCCTGTTATGAACTGGTCACCGAGGAGGATGGCAGGAATAGGCAAGGCCACCAGGAAACCAGAAAGGTTGGTAACTTCACGGATTGCAGACCTCTAATCCTAACAACACAGCTAGCAGTAGCCGTGGGGCGTACCTACGATGCCCTAGACGCCTCGGCACAGCCAGAGAGCTAATTAAGCCTAAAGCAAGAGAGGTGAAATCTAAACTGCCCTGGAGTAGAACCCCCAAGGAATAGATAGCCCCCAAACATATATTGTCGGTGAGACAAGATGAGACACAAACACAGGCAGAAAATAGACTGAGCAAATGATGGGGCCCAAACTGACTAGATAGGGCAGGAATGGAAAGCCACTGTCTGCAATAACGCAAAAACCTTAAAAATCCAAAACGTCTGATGTACAAAAAAACACTGAGGTCTCACGACCTCTTCTCCACTATATCGGCATTCTGGTATGAACTGGCAGCAAAGCAAAAGAGACTAATATAACAGGGGACTGAACAAACTGACACAAGCTGTAAAATAGCTTGTAACTAGCTATGAGTAACATAGCCCCAGCAGGGAGCACACTGAACCCTTACAGCAAAGCAGAAAGAGGCAAAACCAGATCAGAGGCAAAAGATTAGCAAATGAACAGCTTAACTGAAAAATGCAGGATCAGGCACGAGACAGCAGACCTCAGAATGCACAGGAAGAAAAACTAATCACCAGCAGCCACAGAAGGAAGCCTGCTCACTTAAATGCTCCAGTCAGTAACCCCTGATTCCCAATTATCATCGTCAGGTGGCAGACTTCAGCCAGCCCCACTACCCACAGTAACCACCAGAGGGAGCCCCGACTCAGAAGTCAAATTGAGATATTTCACAACAGGTCCCTCTCATGGCTATTAAAATCTACCCTCGATCACCTGCTTTACCTCTCTGGTTGACAAATTGCCATGGGAGCCCACGCAATTTTTTACAACGAATTAACCCCTTAAATTGACACCTACACCTCCCAAATTTTACACATAAACCCTCATCTAATTACTAGTGAAAGACATAAAAAAAATGAAATGAAATGGTTTACTGTATGTAAACGATGTGTCATTTCATGTCGGTTTGGGGAATGCTTTTACAAAAGCCGGCAATTGATTTTGCAGCTATTCTGCTATGTAGAACTCTATGAAATATAAATATATATATATATCTCAATGACATGTATACACTCACTGGCCACTTTATTAGGTACACCATGCTAGTAACGGGTTGGACCCCCTTTTGCCTTCAGAACTGCCTCAATTCTTCGTGGCAGAGATTCAACAAGGTGCTGGAAGCATTCCTCAGAGATTTTGGACCATATTGACATGATGGCATCACACAGTTGGCGCAGATTTGTCGGCTGCACATCCCTGATGCGAATCTCCCGTTCCACCACATCCCAAAGATGCTCTATTGGATTGAGATCTGGTGACTGAGGAGGCCATTTGAGTACAGTGAACTCATTGTCATGTTCAAGAAACCAATCTGAGATGATTCGAGCTTTATGACATGGCGCATTATCCTGCTGAAAGTAGCCATCAGATGTTGGGTACATTGTGGTCATAAAGGGATGGACATGGTCAGCAACAATACTCAGGTAGGCTGTGGCGTTGCAACGATGCTCAATTGGTACCAAGGGGCCCAAAGAGTGCCAAGAAAAAATTCCCCACACCATGACACCACCACCACCAGCCTGAACCGTTGATACAAGGCAGGATGGATCCATGCTTTCATGTTGTTTACGCCAAATTCTGACCCTACCATCCGAATGTCGCAGCAGAAATCGAGACTCATCAGACCAGGCAACGTTTTTCCAATCTTCTACTGTCCAATTTCGATGAGCTTGTGCAAATTGTAGCCTCAGTTTCCTGTTCTTAGCTGAGAGGAGTGGTACCCGGTGTGGTCTTCTGCTGCTGTAGCCCATCTGCCTCAAAGTTCGACGCACTGTGCGTTCAGAGATGCTCTTCTGCCTACCTTGGTTGTAACGGGTGGCAATTTGAGTCACTGTTGCCTTTCTATCAGCTCGAACCAGTCTGCCCATTCTCCTCTGACCTCTGGCATCAACAAGGCATTTCCGGCCACAGAACTGCCGCTCACTGGATTTTTTTTCTTTTTCGGACCATTCTCTGTAAACCCTAGAGATGGTTGTGCGTGAAAATCCCAGTAGATCAGCAGTTTCTGAAATTCTCAGACCAGCCCTTCTGGCACCAACAATCATGCCACGTTCAAAGGCACTCAAATCACCTTTCTTCCCCATACTGATGCTCGGTTTGAACTGCAGGAGATTGTCTTGACCATGTCTACATGCCTAAATGCACTGAGTTGCCGCCATGTGATTGGCAGATTAGAAATTAAGTCTTAACACACAGTTGGACAGGTGTACCTAATAAAGTGGCCAGTGAGTGTATATATATGTATTCTATGTGTATATAGCTATTCTTTCATTTCTTTATTAAACCTGTCAGTGTGATTTTACTGTATCGCGCACTGAATTGCCGGCTTTTCTAAAGGACACCGGATGCGTATTTCTCGCAAGTCACACATGTGGTCCGTGTGTAAAGCATTTTTTTTGCGCACCCATAGACTTGCATTGGCGTACTACGGGCGTAGTATGCTGACAATCGCAGCATGCTGCGATTGGCACGGACAGTAAAATACGAGCGAGAAATATACGGCTGATGGGAGCAACCCCATAGAGAATCATTGGTCCGTGTGTAATGCGTGGTTTTTATGCCTCTCACTTGTCTGTACTTCTCGCTAGTGTGACCCTGGCCTTAGTGACGCACCTCAAAGCTAGATCACCTTTTCATAGCTAGGGAACAAACAGGAATTAGCCAATTTGTGTGCTAAGTACCTAACATTTCATACGTATAATGTATTTGGCAGTACTATAGTCGAAAGGGAAACTGACCGACGTTTCCCACCAGTCTCCTGTGCAGCTCGCTCCCTGGTGGCGTCTCCTCCTCTGCTACCAATGACTGACAGGTCTCTCCCCATAGACGCACGTAGAGAGACACATATCATTCAAGAGCAGCGAGCGGTGAGAAGCCGCAGAATCTTTTCCATCTTATTCATCACTCCATGTTCTTTGCTTACTTTCTGCTGAAAATTTACTGGGTGAAGAAAATGTGACTTTCTAGAAGTCGGGATCAAAGCAGGAGCCATCAGATCTTCAATCTCACACTCTCCTAAGTGACTGATTTTGGTTGTTTGTAATTGGTTGAAATATCACCCAGTTGTTCTGCAGAACACTACTGCGTCCGGTCAGTATGAGACTGACAAGTAGCCTGCCAGACCCACAATTCTGAAGGAACGTGCAGGAGACCCAGAAGCTATTGTCAGGCATCCATTTGCCATGAAAGCTCATCAGCACCCATGAACCAATGATGACAGATTGGGCACCCTCCATACGCCAAAATCCTCCTGTGATTCTGTCCCTATTAACAGTGGCATATGTGGGGTTAACTGCTGCGCTCAGTGAGAAGATGGATCCTAGCAGTTACTACAGGAGCTCGGCTGTGTATATCAGTCAGGCCCCTGCACTTACCCCCATGTCACGTCAGCAGCACCCTACAATTGGCCACACGGTAACTATAAGTGGAAAGTTTACAGATTCACAATGAACGTCTTGCTTAAAATACATCTTTTTCATGATATTCGTTTTATTGACAGCATTTTTCACAAATGTAATGAAATTTATTATCATTTCCTTTCCCTTTCCATCTACTTTTTCAAAAAATTCAATCACGTCTTCTAAGGAGAAGCAGCAATCCGGGTTTCTGGTTGTAAATAGTTCAACTGAGTGATGAAATCTAACAAAGAAGTCCAGATAATGTGTCCTGCTACGTCCAAGCCCCAGTGGCCTAATGGATAAGGCACTGGCCTCCTAAGCCAGGGATTGTGGGTTCGAGTCCCATCTGGGGTGATTTGTGTTAATACAAGTGTTTTTTTTCTTTTTCTTCCTACATTTCTTTATGGTCTCCATTATGGTAAAGGTAATGTTTGTACTAAGAGTAACTTTCTTGAACTTTGCCAGTGATTGTCATTTATACACTATAAATCTCACTATAAATGGCTGTTTTTCATTTGCCATATGGTTCACAACATATAGGCCTTATTAATGCTAATTTGTATGTCCTTTATAAATAGGCGCGGCTCACAGCATTCTCTGTGGTCGTGTCTTTAGGCTGCTCTGCATTATTACCCTGAGAGCAATGCCCCTTTTGTAATAGACATATAAATTATTATTAAAGAAAAATGCCCATATCTCAGGACCTGTATGGTGAAATAAAAAAGCAGTAAATTCAGGGGAACGGTGGGAATAAAATAAGTGCAGAAACTGGCCAGTCCTGACCTTGGCACAGGTCCTCTTGAAGGCGTTTCCCTGGACAGTAAAATTTAGAATTTGGTCTGTTCTAAATACAATAATAAAGTCTTGTAACAAATTGTGAATATTTATACCCTGACTTGTCTACTGTTGTATCACATTCAATATGTTAATCTTTATTTTTTTAATCTTTATTTTTTTTAATTTTGGTTTGATTTTGATATGTTACTATAACTTCCCATATTACCACTAGAAAAATGATTAATTTGTAGAACTGCTGTTGATATAAAAATATAATTTTGATTTATTATAACCCTTTTAGACCTCAGTTTACAATGTTCAAAAATACAATTAGATATCAGCCAAAATAGCTCAGTTGGGAGAGCGTTAGACTGAAGATCTAAAGGTCCCTGTTTTGATCCCGGGTTTTGGCACAAAAAGTGTCTTTTTTTATAAAGAATGTTTTTACGTTTTCTTTGGCATTGATTTTGTTCCAGGGCTCAGCAATTTGTAGATAATAAAGTCACATAATATTACAATCTTAAAAATAGCAATTGTGGTTTATAAATCTGTAACTTGTGCATCAGATACTGACATCTAGTGGCCTTTATGACAACTGCAACATTTTACTACTAATTGTTACCTATATAATGAATAATTATATATATAAAAGATGAACAAAGCAGGTCAGAAATAATCTTGGTCAGATTTGACATCATTTGAAGTGTGACATATTTAAAGTGTTACATCAGAAATATACCAGAAATAGTCCAGAAATCGGTCAGAAATTAAGAATAACGACTGCTTTCTAATTTTATTTGCCTTTCCTTTCTTACCCTGCTCCTTAACCATGCTCACATTTGCCATCACCATTTTTGCTCCACTAATCTTCACTTTCCCCAAACCCGTGAAACCTTGAACCAAATAACTATCTCCCCCTCTCTCTTACCCCCACCTCGCTTCATCTGCAGACATACTCCTTAACCTTAGACCTCTTCTAAAATACAATACAAGACGATCACTCTCCCTCACCCACCTGCTTTCCCGTTCTCTGCTTCTTCTCACTGCTGGTGACATATCCCCCAATCCTGCCCCACCGTCTCATACATCCCACTAATCCTCACCCCTATCTTACTCACACGAAGAGAAACTACCACAATCCCTCACACTTAAAACCTGTGCCACTGACCCCCACCCTCCCACACCCTCTCTCTGGAGCACTTTGGAATGCTCGCTCCATCTGCAACAAGCTCCACGTGATTCATGACCTCTTTACCTCCCGCAACCTTTCCTTCCTGGCCCTCACTGAGACCTGGCTGACACCCCCTGACACGGCCTCCCCGGCTGCACTGAGTTATGGCGGCCTCCAGTTTACTCACATTCCTCGCCCTAGCAGCAGACATGGTGGAGGAGTGGGTTTCCTCCTTTCTAAAAACTGCTCCTTCAACCCTATCCAACCCCCACCCTCCCTTATCCTCCCTTCTTTCAAGGTTCACTCTGTCCGTATCTACTCTCCCTCTAATCTCAAAATGGCTGTCATATAAAGACCACCGGGCTCAGTCACTGCCTTCATCGACCAATTCTCCACATGGCTCTTCCACTTTCTCTTTGCTGACATCCCTGTTGTGAATTCACTTTGTGGCCTACCTCTGGTTACTAGTGAAGGTAGTGGAGTTGGTTATATTGACAGAGGGGTTGCGAGTTCTCTTTCCGGGCTCCCTCTGGTGGTTATTGGAGGTAATGGAGCTCATCTGAGTAACAGAGGCTTGCCACCTGATAATGAGGAGGATGATTGGAGATCTGGGGTTTCTGACTGAATATAAGACAGCCGACTCCCTCTATCCCTGCTGGTGATTTTTTCCTGCCTCCTGAGGTCTTAGTTTCCAGCTCAGTCCCTGCATGCTCAGCTAAGTGTTCTTTTGCTATTGTACACATTTGATCTGGTTTTGTCTATTTCAGTTTTGTGTGGTCAGCCAGCTCCTGTTGGGGCTGTGCTGAATCTCTATCCATATGTTACTGCTTGTGCCAGTTTGTTTTTTTCCCTTATTAGATTGGCCTCTTTTTGCTCTGCTTTCAGAATATACCAGAGTGCTGATATAGTGGGCGAAGTCGTGCGACTTCAGTATTTTTCTCTCAGACGTGTTGGACATTTTTTGCAGGGTTTTTTGCATGATTGCAGAGAGTGTCTTTCCTTTCCAGTCCTGTCTAGTTAATGTGGGCCCCATTGTTTGCTCAGTCCATTTTCCTATCTGCGTTTGTGTTTTCATCTTGTCTCACCGACAATATACAGTGGGGAAAAAAAGTATTTAGTCAGTCAGCAATAGTGCAAGTTCCACCACTTAAAAAGATGAGAGGCGTCTGTAATTTACATCATAGGTAGACCTCAACTATGGGAGACAAACTGAGAAAAAAAAATCCAGAAAATCACATTGTCTGTTTTTTTTTCATTTTATTTGCATATTATGGTGGAAAATAAGTATTTGGTCAGAAACAAAATTTCATCTCAATACTTTGTGATATATCCTTTGTTGGCAATGACAGAGGTCAAACGTTTTCTGTAAGTCTTCACAAGGTTGCCACACACTGTTGTTGGTATGTTGGCCCATTCCTCTATGCAGATCTCCTCTAGAGCAGTGATGTTTTTGGCTTTTCGCTTGGCAACACGGACTTTCAACTCCCTCCAAAGGTTTTCTATAGGGTTGAGATCTGGAGACTGGCTAGGCCACTCCAGTACCTTGAAATGCTTCTTACGAAGCCACTCCTTCGTTGCCCTGGCGGTGTGCTTTGGATCATTGTCATGTTGAAAGACCCAGCCACGTTTCATCTTCAATGCCCTTGCTGATGGAAGGAGGTTTGCACTCAAAATCTCACGATACATGGCCCCATTCATTCTTTCATGTACCCAGATCAGTCGTCCTGGCCCCTTTGCAGAGAAACAGCCCCAAAGCATGATGTTTCCACCACCATGCTTTACAGTAGGTATGGTGTTTGATGGATGCAACTCAGTATTCTTTTTACTCCAAACACGACAAGTTGTGTTTCTACCAAACAGTTCCAGTTTGGTTTCATCAGACCATAGGACATTCTCCCAAAACTCCTCTGGATCATCCAAATGCTCTCTAGCAAACTTCAGACGGGCCCGGACATGTACAGGCTTAAGCAGTGGGACACGTCTGGCACTGCAGGATCTGAGTCCATGGTGGCGTAGTGTGTTACTTATGGTAGGCCTTGTTACATTGGTTCCAGCTCTCTGCAGTTCATTCACTAGGTCCCCCGCGTGGTTCTGGGATTTTTGCTCACCGTTCTTGTGATCATTCTGACCCCACGGGGTGGGATTTTGCGTGGAGCACCAGATCGAGGGAGATTATCAGTGGTCTTGTATGTCTTCCATTTTCTAATTATTGCTCCCACAGTTGATTTCTTCACTCCAAGCTGGTTGGCTATTGCAGATTCAGTCTTCCCAGCCTGGTGCAGGGCTACAATTTTGTTTCTGGTGTCCTTTGACAGCTCTTTGGTCTTCACCATAGTGGAGTTTGGAGTCAGACTGTTTGAGGGTGTGCACAGGTGTCTTTTTATACTGATAACAAGTTTAAACAGGTGCCATTACTACAGGTAATGAGTGGAGGAAAGAGGAGACTCTTAAAGAAGAAGTTACAGGTCTGTGAGAGCCAGAAATCTTGATTGCTTGTTTCTGACCAAATACTTATTTTCCACCATAATATGCAAATAAAATGAAAAAAAAACAGACAATGTGATTTTCTGGATTTTTTTTTCTCAGTTTGTCTCCCATAGTTGAGGTCTACCTATGATGTAAATTACAGATGCCTCTCATCTTTTTAAGTGGTGGAACTTGCACTATTGGTGACTGACTAAATACTTTTTTGCCCCACTGTATGTTTGGGGGCTATCTATTCCTTTGGGGTCTGCTCTGGAGCAGTTTAGATTTCCCCTTTCTTGCTTTAGGCTTATTTAGCTCTCCGGCTGTGTCGAGGCATCTAGGATCATTGTAGGCACGCTCCACGGCTACTGCAAGTTGTGTGGATAGGATCAGGGGTCTGCAATCTTCTTAGTTACCAACCGCTCTGGTTATCTGTATCTTAGCTTGGTCCTGCTTTCCTCCTCAGTGACCCAATCATAACATATCCCCACCATTATCATGGGGGACTCCGACATCCCCATTGACACCCATCAGCCAGCAGCCTCCAAACTCCTGTCACTTACCTCATCCTTTGGACTTACTCAATGGTCCTCCACAGCCACCCACACAGATGGACATACACTAGACCATATCTTCACCCGCCTCTGTTCCCTACACAATCTCACAACCTCTCTCTTCCCCCAGTCTGACCACCATCTACTCACCTTCTCATCCTTGTCCTTCTCACCTCCCCCCATGTCCAGCCACTAGCACATCCTCGCAGAAACCTCACACACCTAGACATTCACAGACTCTCAGACTCTCTTCTACCTCTGTCCTCCATATCTTCACTCCATGACACCGACAGTGCCACCGCTTTCTACAACACCACCCTCACATCAGCCATAGACTCAGTCGCCCCTCTCATGCATGGCAAAGTGCGACAAATCAATAGGCAACCCTGGCACAACAACCTCACCAAAAAACTTCGACAAGAATTCAGGGTCGCGCAGCGGCGTTGGAAGAAAACAGACGACTTCACTGCTTTCAAACAAGCTACACTTGCCTTAAAATCAGCCCTCACCTCTGCTAAACAGACCTATTTCACAAACCTTGTATCTTCATTATCCTACAACCCAAAACAACTGTTCAGCACATTTAACTCTCTCCTCCACCCACCACTGCCACCTCCAACTCCCCTTATTTCTGCTGAGGACTTTGCCACCTACATCAAAAACAAGATCGACCAAACAAGGCAAACATTTACTGTCCCACCACCCCAACCACTCCACAAACCAGACCTCTGCCCTTCCCTAATAACCTCCCTCTCCAACATCACCGAAGGAGAGCTTACTCATCTCCTTTCCAAATCACACCTCACCACCTGTGCACTTGACCCCATCCCTTCCCACCTTCTCCACAACCTCACTAACATGATCATTCCAGCCCTAACTCATCTCTTCAACCTATCCCTATCTTCTGGTATTTTCCCCTCTGCCTTCAAACATGCCATCATAACACCCATCCTCAAAAAATCAGACCTTGACCCAACTGCTATGCCCAGCTGTTGCCCCATGTCACTGCTCCCATTTGCTTCCAAACTCCTTGAACAGCATGTCCATGCTCAACTTTCCTCCAACCTCTCATCTATCTCTCTCCTTCACGTCCTTCAATCTGGCTTCAGCCCCCCCCCACTCCACTGAAACTGCCCTGACCAAAATTACTAATGACTTACTCACAGCCAAAGCTAACAGACAGTTCTCCATCCTCCTCCTTCTCGACCTGTCCTCTGCCTTCGACACAGTCGACCACTGCCTACTGCTTCAGATTCTTTCTTCCCTTGGCATCAAAGACCTTGCCCTGTCCTGGATTGCTTCATACCTTTCTGACCGCACATTCAGCATTTCCCACTCCCACACTACCTCATCATCCCGCCCTCTCTCTGTTGGAGTCCCCCAAGGCTCTGTCCTGGGGTCCCTACTTTTTTCCATCTATACTCTTGGCCTAAGACAACTCATAAAGTCCTATTGCTTCCAGTACCACCTGTATGCGGATGACACTCAGATCTACCTCTCTGGCCCAGATGTCACTGTGGCACCCCCGAGGCTCAGTCGCCACAGAGGTACTGCACCTTCTACTAAGGTGTGGTGCCCCACTGTCTGGGTAAGTTGGGAGCTCCTTTCCACACTCCAACACTCGCACCCCACACAACAGGGTAGTTCTGCACAACCACATTGCGGCTCAGGAAATCACTCAGAGAGGATTGAGGATCCATGGAAGAAGGGATGGAGGAAGGAGTGCTGCAGCTGCCTCAGTGACCTGAGCCAGCTGGCACGGGAAAGTAAGGAAGGTGGAAAGACTGAGGCAGGAGGCCTTATGGAGATTGAGCAGGCAGCCCGCCCAGGAGGGGCCTATATCACCGGCACCCTCGGACCCAGTACCATTCCAGTCGGGACTGGCTGTTACAGCTGCCACCCCGGTACATGTTACCGCTGAACCAGACCGTCCTCAGGCAGCGCCAATGTACACCTCCACGCTGTCCATGCGGCTGGTCACGGCCTGCCCGGAGGAGTCACCGGAGGCCCCTGCGGACCCGGAGCTGCCATCTGCTCCACCGCCGCCGACACCCGGACCAATCATTCCAGTGGATGTTCCTGCAGCTGCCCACCGTCTCAAGCCTGCACCGGAACACCGCCAGAAGGCCCCAGGTATGTCTGCAGTCAGTGCACCTGGGAAGGCCCTGGGCTGTACACCAGTGGCAGCGGCAGGACAGGTCATGCTGGACCTCGTGTGGGATCGGGATGCCGGTCCAAGGGGGGCAGAACTGGAAGCATTGTATGAGACCACCCAGAGCATCTCCCCTGGAAACAGTCCAAGTCAACAGTTTCCAGTACTCCAGGAGGGGATCAACACTAATCAGCACTAACAAGTCTCGTTACCCAGGAGGGTTTGTTTGCACGCATTATCGGGGCAATACACATGAGTGGGGAGGTTGCGGTGATGCAGGACACAGTTACTATTGTTATGTCCCAGCTCAGGGGCACACTAGGGCCCATCAAGGGTATTCCTTGTTCACCGATGGGCCAGTTGAGCCTGGAGATCAAGATCACAATTATTTTACAGACTTCTACATCAATATCACCATTTTTATAGCTTATGACTGTAAGGAGAAGGACTGGAGTGAGCGCACCTTTTCCGTGATGGATCTGGAACTGTCGGGGCTGTCACCTATGTTGCACGGGGGAAAGCTTTAGGCTCTGGACTGACCTCTGCACACAAGGTTAGGGGGCGCAGCTAAGCTAGAAAAGCCTCGGTGCATGGGAAACCAGTCAGACTTGGCGAGAATGTGTAGTGCACAGGAGGATATAGTCAGGGCTCCGACCTTCGTGCAATGGGACCGAGCAGGCCCAAGCATTCAGGGCCTCAGATCCTCACCCAGAGACTGCCGACAGAGACCAGCGAAGTGTACGCTGACACTCATCAGGAGGGCTTTAAACTAGAAGAAGAGGGGATGGGAGGAAAAACAGCAGACAAGAGCACGCAGCAGAAGGACAAACTAATCAAGGATACTAGTTGTGGTAAAGAGGACCCAAGACAGGGTACTCAGAAGGAAGCTAAGAAAAAGGAAGCAAAACTTCTTTCCTGCATGCTAACCAACGCAAGGAGCCTGACCAATAAGATTGAAGATCTGGAATTGGTAATGTATGAGGAAAAATATGACATTGTAGGAATAACAGAGACATGGTTAGACGACAGCTATGATTGGGCGGCTAACTTGCAAGGATATGATTTGTTTAGGAGGGATCGTAAAAAAAGGAAAGGGGGTGGAATCTGTCTATATATAAAGTCCACTTTAAAGCCCACACTAAGAGAAGATATACAAGAGGGAAATGAAGAGGTGGAGTCTCTATGGGTGGAGATACAAGGAGGGAAAAGTAATAAAATCCTCATAGGGGTTTGTTATAAGCCACCAAATATAACAGAAACCACTGAAAATGTATTACTGAAACAAATAGACAAAGCAGCAAATCACAATGAGGTGATTATTATGGGAGACTTCAACTACCCCGACATAGACTGGGAAACTGAAACCTGCGTATCTCAGAAAGGAAACCAATTTCTGTCAGTGACCAAGAATAATTATCTGTCACAACTTGTGCAGGGCCCAACTAGAGGGACAGCCCTTCTGGACTTAATTTTAAGCAACAGGCCAGATAGAATAACAGAAGTACGAGTCGATGGGCACCTAGGGAACAGTGACCACAATATAATACAATTCCACTTGTCCTTCAGTAAGGTGCCCTGGAAGGGGGTTACAAAAACGCTGAATTTCAGGAACGCAAAGTTTGATCAGCTTAGAGAGGACCTTCGCTGAATTGATTGGGACAATGTCCTCAAAAATAGGAGCACAGAAAATAAATGGGAAATATTTAAATCAGTTTTCCACACCCACTGCGAGCTAGCCATACCGTACAGAAATAAAAGGGCTAGGAACAGGAGAACACCAATGTGGCTAAATAAGGATGTAAAAAGGGCAATAAATAACAAGAGCAAGGCATTTAAGAAGCTAAAACAAGAAGGCAATGAAGAAGCATTAAAAAGTTATAGAGAAAAAAATAAAATATGTAAAAAACAAACACATTTAGCAAAAGTGGAAACTGAGAGACTCATTGCTAAGGAAAGTAAAACAAACCCCAAACTATTCTTTAATTATATAAACAGTAAAATGATTAAAATTGATGGTGTCGGCCCTTTAAAGAACAATGAGGGTGAAATCATAGAGAGCGATGTGGGAAAAGCAAATGTTTTAAATACTTTTTTCTCAACAGTGTTCACACAGGAAAAGGATTTGCCAGGGGAAATGCAGAGTGATAATGTAAACTCCCCATTAAGTATTACCTGCCTAACCCAGGGAGAAGTGCAGAACCGCCTTAGTAAGATTAAAATTGACAAATCACCAGGCCCTGATGGCATTCACCCTCGGGTATTAAGGGAGTTAAGTAATGTGATAGACAGGCCTCTCTTCCTTATATTTAAAGACTCTATAGAAACAGGGTCTGTTCCTTTTGATTGGCGGCAAGCAAATGTGGTACCAATATTCAAAAAGGGGTGTAAAAGGGAATCTGGAAACTATAGGCCGGTAAGCTTAACATCTGTTGTGGGTAAAATTTTTGAAGGGTTTCTAAGGGATACCATTATGGAATATCTCAATGTTAATAAATGTTTAACTCCATTTCAACATGGATTTATGAAGGATCGCTCCTGTCAAACTAACCTCATCAGCTTCTATGAGGATGTAAGCTCTCAAATGGACCAAGGAGAATCATTGGATGTCATTTATCTCGACTTCTCTAAAGCATTTGACACTGTCCCACATAAAAGATTGGTAAGTAAGATGAGAAAGCTTGGGCTAGGGGAAAATGTGTGTAGATGGGTAGGTAGCTGGCTTAGTGATAGAAAACAAAGAGTGGTTATTAATGGTGCATACTCAGATTGGGCCAGGGTTACTAGTGGGGTACCACAGGGTTCTGTATTGGGCCCCCTACTATTTAATATATTTATTAATGATCAAGTAGATGGCTTACACAGTAAAATATCAGTATTTGCAGATGATACAAAACTATGTAAGGTAGTTAACACAAAGGAGGACAGTTTGCAACTACAGACAGATTTGAGTAAATTGGCAAATGAGGTTTAACACAGATAAGTGTAAGGTTATGACATGGGATGGAGAAACAGATGCTACAATTACTAACTAAATGGGAAACTGCTGGGGAAATCAGACATGGAAAAAGACTTCGGCATCTTAGTCAATAAGAAGCTAAATTGGAGTGCCCAGTGTCAGGCAGCTGCCACCAAAGCAAATAGGGTCATGGGATGCATTAGAAGAGATGTGGAGACACGAGATGAAAACATAATTCTCCCTCTGTACAAATCACTCGTCAGACCACACTTGGAGTATTGTGTGCAATTTTGGACGCCGGTGCTCAAGAAAGACATTACTGAACTTGAAAGGGTTCAAAGGTGGGCTACTAAAATGATACATGGAGTTGGTTCACTACAATACCCAGAAAGGTTATCAAAATTAGGTCTATTTACTCTAGAATAGAGAAGAGTTAGGGGAGACCTAATATATATGTACAAGTATATCAGGGGGCAATACAGAGATCTCTCCAATGAACTGTTTGTACCAAGGACTGTGACAAGAACAAGGGGGCATTCTCTTCGTTTGGAGGAAAGACAATTTCTGCACCAGCATAGAAGAGGCTCTGGAATTCTCTTCCTGAGGAAGTGGTGATGGGTAACTCACTGAATGAATTTAAGAAAGGAATGGATGCTTTTCTTGTGAGTAACAGTATAGAAGGTTACGAATAACATAATATTATAGGTAGATGGTTGACCCAGCTTAGGGGAAGGAATTTTTTTCCCTATGGAGAAAATTGGCTTCTACTCTGTGGGTTTTTTGCCTTCCCCAGGATCAACAATGCAGAACAGCTGCACTAAAAATAGGCTGAACTAGATGGACATAAGGTTTTCCTTCAGCCTTCAAAACTATGTTACTATGTTACTGTAGACCACGAGTGACAAAGTTCTCTGTCAGGACATAGACGCGCGCATGCTGAAACTGTAATACCGGGTGTCCCACTGTGAACTGCATCCTGATGCACCCAATTGCATCGATCAAGTAACTTCATACTCTGGCAGTGTTAGAGACTGTGACTGTACCTCTGCTTTGCCTCCTGGACTCAGGATCCCCGTCAGGAGAAAGAGGATTCACCGTTGCCACCAAGACCCCATCGAGACCACGAGGAAACACCGCCACCACCAGGATCCAGGACGCCATCTTCTCCAGGACTTCACCAGACCCCCTTACGCACCACGGCCTTGGCGCCACTGCCTGCATCCAGGAATCTAACTTCGGACGTTGTCGGACTGATAAGTCTAATACCCCTGAATTCCTTGCCTTAAGTCCCGTCACCTGTTTTTTCCAAGCTCCAAATTCCCTCCTTAATTCAACCCTATCTCCTTTTCTACCTGCGTGGAGTGTCCTCTGTTAAATTAAACCCCACGTTAACCCTTGCTCTGCCTCTGGTCCATTACTGCAGCTTGTCACCTGCTCACACTATCATTTAGTGTATTTTTGGTCTCTTAATGGTGAGGTTCTAGATTAAAAAAAAGACATCAATGCAAATGAATATTAGATAAACTTTTTTAAAAAATATTTTCCTCCACATGTCAAAACTCATGAATCTTTAGATTTTCAATCTATTCCTCTCCTACCTGAGCTTCAAGTTAGTGACGCACCTCAAAGATAGATCTCCTTATCATAGCTAGGGAACACACACGAATTAGCCAATTTGTGCGCTAAGTATCTAACATTTCATAAGTATAATGTATTTGGCAGTAATGTAGTCTAAAGGGAACCTGACTGACGTTTCCCATAAGTCTCCTGTGCAGTTCGGTCCCTGGTCGCATCTCCACCTCTGCTACCAATGACTGACAGGTCTCTCCCCATACACCACGTAGAGCAGCAGCGGATTATAATGAGGTCAATCTGGGTTGTAGCCAAGAGCCCAGCAGTGTGGGGGGCCCATCGGCCCAGGGTAAATTGCCCCATTATAATACGCCACCATAGCGCCACGCTCCCCCCATGTACCGACCCCATCCTCGCACTCCCAGACAGACCAACGGCCACAGCAGCCCCTCACTTATTAATCCCTGCTCTGTGCGCACAGGACTTGTGATGAGGTCACAGGAGGGGAGCCCTGTGTGTACAAAGTGTACGGAGCGAAGCCGCGTGTGTATGAGGTGTGTGGAGCAAAGCCGCATGTGTTCAAGGTTTACAGAGTGTGGACGCATGTGTACAAGGTGTACGGAGCAGAGCCGCGTGTGTACAAGGTTTATGGAGCAGAGCCATGTGTGTACTGAGTGGAGCCGTGTGTGCGAGGTGTACGAAGCAGAGCCGTGTGTGTACGAGGCATGCAAAGCGGAACCGTGTGTGTATGAGGTGTATGGGGTGTGCGGAGCCATGCGTGTACAAGGTGTATGATGGGGAGCATTCATACTTCCCAACCATCCCAGATTTTGAGAGTCGGCCTCACTGCCCCAACCGGGAGCTTACTTTTCCTGCGGACACAGGAGTACACGGTGGAGCTCTGAGGAGCACTTGAAAACTCGCATGTGACGTTGCATTTCGGGAGGAGATTGTGACGGAACCATGGAGGCACTTCAGGGAATGCTTCAGATCATCACCATGTCCTCCTCCGACAGCGCAGACAGCGGAATCACCTTGGACTCGGAGATGTTGGGCTCAGGTGGGCACTACAATGTGAGCCGTACTGGTATATGTCAGGAACACCGCACTGTACTTGCTCCCTGAGCCAGTGCGCGTGTCCTGAGTGTCAGGATCCTGTCAGCACTGGCGAGCAGCCTCCGCTGAGCAGGGACTCACCCGCACTGTAGGGGTACCGGGGTCAGGTACAGCCAGAAAGTACCAATGCACAGGACCTGTGGATGCTGAAGTTTAGCAAGCAGACACGGGACCTACGGTCATGTGACTGCAAGGGGGCAGGGCTTAGCGTCCTGCTTAGTGAGATGGAAAGACACTATACAGAATTACTGAGAGTCAGGCAAAATGGGGTTCATACACAGAGATAGCCGTAACGTACCAAGGATGAGACAGAGCGGATAGTCAGGGCCAAGCAGCAGTCAAAAACCAAACAGACATAGAAGGTACCAAGCAGAATCCAAAGCAATATCCAGAGAACAAACCGAGCCATACACATAGAATCAAGTAACCAGACCACAGCAAAAACACACTCAGGGGTCACCACACTATGCCAAGGGCAAGAGTGTAACTGACAGGGATGGGAGCATCCTGAGGCTATAAGAAGCCTCTCCCAGAACCAGGGAGAGGCCACAATCATAGCCCCAGGTGTGCAGGTAAGCCTGCACCGGGATCACAACCTTTAACCCCAGAAATGCCAGTCATCAGCAGTGGTTCCAGACATTAACCCCACGTGTGCGAGTCAAACCCGCGCTGAGATCATGACAGTATAGTATTTTTATAGAATCTTTCTTTCTCTCTCTGTTTTTTCTCTCTCTGTTCTTTCTTTCTGTCTCTTTTCTTTCTTTCTCTCTGTTCTTTCTTCCCCTCTTTCTTTCTCTTTCTCTGTTCTTACTTTGAAAAGTAAAAAATTGTGAGATGTCTTGCAGAGGGATGCAGCAGTCTTGAAATTGCCAAACTTTTGAAGCGTGATCACCGAACAGTCAAGCGTTTCATGGCAAATAGCCAACAGGGTCGCCAGAAGCATGATGATAAAAGAGGCGCAAAATAACTGCCCATGAATTGAGGAAAATCAAGCTTCAAGCTGCCAAGATGCCATTTGCCACCAGTTTTGCCATATTTCAGAGCTGCCACATTACTGGAGTATCAAAAAGCACAAGGTGTGCCATAGTCAGGGACATGGCCAAGGTAAGGAAGGCTGGAAAAGGACCACCTTTCAATAAGAAACATAAGAAAACGTCAAGAAATAACTTAAGACTGATTTTTCTAAGGTTTTATGGACTGATGAAATGAGAGTGACTCTTGATGGGCCAGATGGATGGGCCCGAGGCTGTATCAGTAAAGGGCAGAGAGCGCCACTCCGACTCAGACACCAGCAAGGTGGAGGTGGGCTACTGGTATGGGCTGGTATCATCAAAGATGAACTTGTGGGACCTTTTCGGGTTGAATGAGCATGCTGCAGATTTTACCACTGCGTTAGCACAGCATTGCGGAATCCCATAGGATTGCATGGGATGCGTTTTTTGTGTTTTCACGCCGATTCCGCAGCGGAAAATTGCAGCAAAAACGCAAAAGAAAGTAACATGTGAACGCAGCCTAGAGTGTGAGTGTGTGAGAGTGTGAATTTGCTCCAAGGACCCTCAGGAGTTCTGCCAAAATGCCAACTTTGAGGGGTGGTTTTGCTGCTAAGAATGTTTCTTGGGAGAAATAACATATAACAAAACTCTATGTGTATCAAGCATTAGATCAAATAGTAGAATAATAAATGCTATTTAGTGTAAAATATATTTTCTTCCACAAAAACTCCAGGAAAACAAAAAACCCTCATAGGATAGCAAATGATCTATTCACCACAAGCAATCATCTGTCTTCTGTCTGGTTTGGAAACAGTTAATGCAAGTAAATGCATAGAAGTCAGGATGGCCGAGCGGTCTAAGGCGCTGCGTTCAGGTCGCAGTCTCCTCTGGAGGCGTGGGTTCGAATCCCACTTCTGACATCATTTCTTTTCTGTCATGAAATTGTACAGCTTCTCCCACAAATTGTCCAGTTGTCACACAAATATTTGTTTGTGAAACAACACCTGTAACCCTATCCCTGCCATTTATAAGTTATACCATAATGAGAATATCACAAAGCCTAACCCTTTCCATGCTGTGATCCGACCCCTTGTGTGGACAATCACGACCTGTCTGACCTCATTCCTTATATTAGAGAGCAGTTATATGTGCTCTAACAGCTGGAGCTAATGTACGGGAATATAGATATACAGCGCGTCACTACATTAGTGTAAACATAAGCCAGTCCCACCAGTCTCCTGTGCAGCTCGCTCCCTGGTGGCGTCTCCTCCTCTGTTACCAATGACTGACAGGTCTCTCCCCATAGACGCATGTAGAGACACATATCATTCAAGAGCAGCGAGCGGTGAGAAGCCGCAGAATCTTTTCCATCTTATTCATCACTCCATGTTCTTTGCTTACTTTCTGCTGAAAATTTAATGGGTGAAGAAAATGTGACTTTCTAGAAGTTGGGATCAAAGCAGGAGCCATCAGATCTTCAATCTCACACTCTCCTAAGTGACTGATTTTGGTTGTTTGTAATTGGTTGAAATATCACCCAGTTGTTCTGCAGAACACTACTGCGTCCGGTCAGTATGAGACTGACAAGTAGCCTGCCAGATCCACAATTCTGAAGGAACGTGCAGGAGACCCAGAAGCTATTGTCAGGCATCCATTTGCCATGAAAGCTCATCAGCACCCATGAACCAATGATGAAAGATTGGGCGCCCTCCATACGCCAAAATCCTCCTGTGATTCTGTCCCTATTAACAGTGGCATATGTGGGGTTAAACTGCTTCGCACCGTCAGGGCCGGGTTTAGGCAAAGTGGGGCCCTAGGCAAAGTTTAAAATTGGGCCCCAAATGATAACATATTGCACATCACACAGAAGCATTTCGGTTTTATTTACATGCGCTGAGTTCAGGCTGCTAAATGAGTGTGATCGACATTACTGAAATAGTTCAACACTTGTTTCCCGGCCTCTTTCCACCGGCTGAGGAACAATGATGGGGACAGAACGATCACTAATGGATCACTAAGGGTGTGTGCACACGTTGCAGTTTTTGCTGCGGTTCCACAGCGGATTTGGTCCTGCGTTTCTGCAGTAGTTTCCATGTGGTTTACAGTACCATGTAAACCTATGGAAAACCAAATCCGCCGTGCACATGCTGCCGAAAATGCCACGCAGATTTGCTTCCGTTTATTTTCCACAGCATGTTACTTCTTTTTTGCGGAACCGCAGCTGCAGTGTACATTCCGGGACATAAAAATCAATCAATCTCTCTCTCTCATCCACACTGCCAAACCACACTAGAACCTGCATCAAATCCGCTGTACACATGCTAGGAATCCGCAGGAAAAATGCATGTGTTTTACCCTGCGGTTTCTGCCAAGAGATATGGATTCTCTGCAGAAAAAGCCGCAGGCTAATCTGCAACGTTTGCACACACCCTAACAGATCACCATATAGTATCATGTTATCAGCAGCACATCTACAGTTTACACCCCATAGTCCTCCATACAATATAATCTGCCCCATAGTCCTCCATATAGTATAATATACTCCTCAGTCCTCCATATAGTATAATACACTACTGATAGCCCTCCATATATTAAAATACACTGCTCAGTCCTTCATATAGTATAAAACAATCCTCATAGTTCTCCATATAGTATAATTCACTGCCATAGTCATCCATGTAGTACAATTCACTTTCACTTCCCATAGCATAATGCACCCCATAGTTCTTCATATAATGTATTCCCCATAGTCCTCAATACAGTATAATGCAGCCCACATATTGTATAATGCAGCCACCCAATAGAGCATAATGCAGCCACCCCACAGAGTATAATGCAGCCCCACCATACAAAGTAAAGTAACCTGTTGTGAGTTCATTTTTCCCTTCACCGTTGAGGTCTGATGAACTCCCTCCTCTGGTGAAGGAAGGTAGTGAGGCTGATTACCAAACACCTGGGCAGCTAGATGATGACTGGGTGGCTGGAATTGAGGACTGGATATAAGGCAGCTGACGCCCTTCTGCCTTGCTGGTGATCCTGCTGGATTCTTGGAGACCAGTCTGATTCCTGCATCTCAAAGCTAAGTTTTTCTGCTCTGCTTTGTACACTTCAGTTTTGTTTTTTGTTTTGCCTTGTTTTTTGGGAGTTCTGCCATCCCCGGCTGGGGGTGAGCTGAATTCCATTTTTGTCTCTGATCTGTTGATCTTTTGCTCTGTCTTCAGAATATACCTGAGTGCTGATATAGTCTTTTGAAGCCTAGCGACTTCAGGGCCTGTTTTTCCTATCAGTCGGTTGGCACATTTTGGATAGGGTTTTTGCTGATGGCAGACAGCGGCTTTCCTATCCTGTCCTATTTAGTTAGCTTGGGCCCCATCATTTGCTCAACCTATCTTTCTATCTGTGTTAGTGTTTTCATCTTGCTTGACCATCATTATATGTTGGGGGCTGCCTATTGCTTTGGGGTCTGCTCTGGGGCAGTTTAGTTTTTCCCCTTTCTGTCTTTAGGCTATGTAGTTCTCTGGCTGTGATCGAGGGGTCTAGGGCACCGTAGGAACCCCCCATGGCTACTGCTAGTTGTTGTGGATAGGTTCAGGGGTCTGCAATCTGATAGCTGCCAACCTCTCTGGTTTTTGTGGACTTAGCTAGTATTTTGCTTTTTCCTCCTTCGGTGACTCATCATAACAGTAACCCCCATAGAATATAATGCAGCCCCCCTCTTATAGTATAATGCAGCCACCACTTAGAGAATAATGCAGCTACCCCAGAGTATAATGCAGCCACTCCCCCCACATAGCATAATACAGCCACCCAATAGAGCATAATGCAGCCACCCCACAGAGTATAATGCAGCCCCACCATACAAAATAATGTAACCCCATAGAATATAATGCAGCCCCCCTCTCATAGTATAATGCAGCCACCACTTAGAGAATAATGCAGCTACCCCAGAGTATAATGCAGCCTCACTCCCCACATAGTATAATGCAGCCCCTCCATAGAATATATGGCAACACCCTCATAGGATATAATGCAGCCCCTTATATAGTATAATGTAGCCCCTCCATAGAATACAATGTAGCCCTCCTCATATAGTATAATGCAGCCCCCATTGAATATAATAAATAGCCCCCCATAGAATATAATGTAGCCCCAAATAGAATATAATACAGCCCACCTCTCCAAATAATATAATGTAGTCCCCCACATTATATAACACAGCCTCCCCCTATTGAATATAATGTAAAATGTACCCCCCATGGTATATAACACAGCCGCATAGTATATAGCCCAGCACCACATGGTATATAGCCCAGCACCACATGGTATACAGCCCAGCCCACCATCATAGTATACAGCCTAGCCCACCATGGTATACAGCACAGCATGGTATATAGCCCCCAAGAATGGTATAATACAGCCCAGCATGGTATATAGCCCCCCCAGCATGGTATATAGCCCCCCCAGAATGGTATAATACAGCCCAGCATGGTATATAGCCCCCAGAAGGGTGTAATACTGCCCAGCATGGTATATAGCCCCCCAGCATGGTATGATACAGCCCAGCATGGTATATAGCCCCCTCCAGAATGGCATAATACGGTCCAGCATGGTATATAGCCCCCCCAGCATGGTATGATACAGCCCAGCATGGTATATAGCCCCTCCAGCATGGTATAATACAGCCCAGTATGGTATATAGCCCCCCAGAATGGTATGATACAGCCCAGCATGGTATATAGCCCCCCAGAATGGTATGATATAGCCCAGCATGGTATATAGCCCCCCAGAATGGTATAATACAGCCCAGCATGGTATATAGCCCCCCCCAGCATGGTATGATACAGCCCAGCATGGTATATAGCCCCCCAGCATGGTATCATACAGCCCAGCATGGTATATAGCCAACCCAGCATGGTATAATACATCCCAGCATGGTATATAGTCCCTCCAGAATGGTATATATTCCCCCCAGAGTGGCCCCACAGTCCAGTACTCACACTGATTTAAAAAAAAAAACACTTCTCACCTTCTCCTCGTGCCCGCGCTGCTGGCTGCTCCTGTCTCCTCCTGCTCTGTCTGGCACACAGTGAGAGCGCGATGACGTCATCGTGCCCCCGCTGTGACAGAGACAGAGCGGGGAATGATGTTAGAGGGAGCGTCAGCTGACGCTCTCTCCTCCATCACTGCCTCCTTCAGTGCGGCGGCGGGAGTCGGCGCTGGAGGCAGGCGGGCCACCCTGGCTCACAGGGGCCCCATAGCGGCTGTGTGATGTGCCGCTGGCTGGGTGCCCCTGGAGGAGCGGGGGCCCTAGGCAGCTGCCTAGTCTGCCTGCCCATAACGCCGGCCATGCGCACAGTGAGAAGATGGATCCTAGCAGTTACTACAGGAGCTTGGCTGTGTATATCAGTCAGGCTCCTGCACTTACACCCATGTCACGTCAGCAGAACCCTACAATTGGCTGCACTGTAACTATAAATGGAAAGTTTAGAGATTCACAATGAACTTCTTGTTTAAAATATATATAATAAAATCTTTTTCATGATATTCGCTTTATTGAGAGCATTTTTAAATGTAATGAAATTTATTATCATTTCCTTTCCCTTTCCATCTACATTTTCAAAAAATTCAATCACGTCTTCTTAGGAGCAGCAGCAATCCGGGTTTCTGCTTTTAAATTGTTCACCTGAGTGATGAAATCTGACAAAGAAATCCGGATAATGTGTCCAAACTGCGACCTCCAACCCCCTGTGGCCTAATGGATAAGGCACTGGCCTCCTAAGCCAGGGATTGTGGGTTCAAGTCGTATCTGGGGTGATTGGTGTTAATACAAGTGGTTTTTAATTTTTTTTCTTTTTCTTCCTACTTTTCTTTATGGTCTCCATTATGGTAAAGGTAATGTTTGTACTAAGAGTAACTTTCTTGAACTTTGCCAGTGATTGTCATTTATACACTATAAATCTCACTATAAATGGCTGTTTTTCATTTGCCATATGGTTCGCAACATATAGGCCTTATTAATGCTAATTTGTATGTCCTTTATAAATAGGCGCGGCTCACAGCATTCTCTGTGGTCGTGTCTTTAGGCTGCTCTGCATTATTACCCTGAGAGCAATGCCCCTTTTGTAAGAGACATATAAATTATTTTTAAAGAAAAATGCCCATATCTCAGGACCTGTATGGTGAAATAAAAAAGCAATAAATTCAGGGGAACGGTGGGAATAAAATAAGTGCAGAAACTGGCCAGTCCTGACCTTGGCACAGGTCCTCTTGAAGGCGTTTCCCTGTGCATTAAAATGTAGTATTTGGTCTGTTGTGATTATTTATTCCCTGACTTATCCTCTGTTGTATCACATTCAATACGCTATAATAACTTTCTATATTACCAATAGAAAAATTATTAATGTTTGGAACTGCTGGTGATATAACAATATAATTTTCAATTATTGGAACTTTCCTACACCTCAGTTTACACTGTTCAAAAACACAAGTGACCATCAGCCTAAATAGCTCATTTGGGAGAGTGTAAGACTGAAGATCTAAAGGTCCCTGGTTTGATTCTGGGCTTCCGCATAAGGAGAGGTTAACTTTATACATAATATTTTTACATTTTCTTTTTGCTTTGATTTTCTTGCAGGACTCCACAATTCATAGATAATAAACTCACATAATATTACAATCTTAAAAATAGCAATTGTGGTTTATAAATCTGTAACTTGTGAATCAGATACTGACATCTAGTGGCCATTATGACAACTGCAACATTTCAATACTAATTGTTACTTATATAAAACTAGATGGAGGCCTAATGCTATCGTATCAGGAGGGCGAAAATGTCACAATGGGGGCAGGCTTTGAGAATTTCTCCCCCCTTGTACTCATGCACTTATCTACTCTCTCTCTCTCCCCATCTGAATTCTGCTGAATTCTCATTTCAAAAGCAGTTTAAGCGGGCACCATCAATAAATAGTACAGAAATATAACCTAATGGGATCACCAAATTTACATAGAGATACTATAGATTCTAAATAGAAGAAAGACTATGCAAAGAAATAATTTAGGATCACCACACTGATAACTAGTAATTGTGAAAAAAATCATAAATTTTTATTGTACATCAGGTCATGAAACACTACACACAGTAAAAACATTTAAAAACAAAGCAAGGGACTATAGCAGACAAGAAGTCCCATAGTCCACAATATGTCCACCAACTGCCTGTGCAATCTACAAATAACATATAAATCACTATTTAGTAGTAGTATGCTGCTGGTTGTTCCATTTAGGTAAGACCATAGGTTATGTAGAGCAAAACCCGATAAACAGTGGTTATAGTATACTCAGGTAGAGTGTAATATCATATCAAGCATAATACCTGAATAAATGACCACACAAAGATTATGTTTAATCCTAATAGTCTGCATTGTGATTGCTATAAGTGTGTGCTAGAAGTGTGAAGATTAATTTAAGAATTAAAACCAGAAGGATGAATACAGACTGTGCCCTGCTACCTGCCACCATCGCACTCTAACAAGCATCTCTATTCTTCCGACAGGTATGTCCATCCACCCAGCTCTCCTGCTCTCCTGCTGTCTGTCTATGAAGGACACACAGTGCGTCACCCAGCTTTGCACATAGACTTGCCTCTGCACCTAGCATTCACATGGTATGTCCATCCACCCAGCTCTCCTGCTCCCCTGCTGTCTGTCTATGAAGGACACACAGTGCGTCACCCAGCTTTGCACATAGACTTGCCTCTGCACCTAGCATTCACATGGTATGTCCATCCACCCAGCTCTCCTGCTCTCCTGCTGTCTGTCTATGAAGGACACACAGTGCGTCACCCAGCTTTGCACATAGACTTGCCTCTGCACCTAGCATTCACATGGTATGTCCATCCACCCAGCTCTCCTGCTCTCCTGCTGTCTGTCTATGAAGGACACACAGTGCGTCACCCAGCTTTGCACATAGACTTGCCTCTGCACCTAGCATTCACATGGTATGCCTTTCAGCTAACCCCAGCTTACCCCAGTGTTATTTATGACCTTGTTTACTCTGGCTTGATCATATACATCTGGTCCACTCTTAATTGTCTGGCCAAGATGAGCAGAGACCACTCCTCTCTGCTTCACACCTGACTGCACTTAGTTGTACATATATTGCAGAGTACAAGTCTGCATAGACTTCAGTCTGCATTGTGATTGCTATAAGTGTGTGCTAGAAGTGTGAAGATTAATTTAAGAATTAAAACCAGAAGGATGAATACAGACTGTGCCCTGCTACCTGCCACCATCGCACTCTAACAAGCATCTCTATTCTTCCGACAGGTATGTCCATCCACCCAGCTCTCCTGCTCTCCTGCTGTCTGTCTATGAAGGACACACAGTGCGTCACCCAGCTTTGCACATAGACTTGCCTCTGCACCTAGCATTCACATGGTATGTCCATCCACCCAGCTCTCCTGCTCTCCTGCTGTCTGTCTATGAAGGACACACAGTGCGTCACCCAGCTTTGCACATAGACTTGCCTCTGCACCTAGCATTCACATGGTATGTCCATCCACCCAGCTCTCCTGCTGTCTGTCTATGAAGGACACACAGTGCGTCACCCAGCTTTGCACATAGACTTGCCTCTGCACCTAGCATTCACATGGTATGTCCATCCACCCAGCTCTCCTGCTCTCCTGCTGTCTGTCTATGAAGGACACACAGTGCGTCACCCAGCTTTGCACATAGACTTGCCTCTGCACCTAGCATTCACATGGTATGTCCATCCACCCAGCTCTCCTGCTCTCCTGCTGTCTGTCTATGAAGGACACACAGTGCGTCACCCAGCTTTGCACATAGACTTGCCTCTGCACCTAGCATTCACATGGTATGCCTTTCAGCTAACCCCAGCTTACCCCAGTGTTATTTATGACCTTGTTTACTCTGGCTTGATCATATACATCTGGTCCACTCTTAATTGTCTGGCCAAGATGAGCAGAGACCACTCCTCTCTGCTTCACACCTGACTGCACTTAGTTGTACATATATTGCAGAGTACAAGTCTGCATAGACTTCAGTCTGCATTGTGATTGCTATAAGTGTGTGCTAGAAGTGTGAAGATTAATTTAAGAATTAAAACCAGAATTGGAACTGAAGGTAACTGGACACAGTCACTGTAAACAATGTTTCTGTTTGTTTTCACTTTCACCCCAATAATCCTTCACTTTCTGCTAATTCCCCTAATCCCTACTCCTAGTAAGGAACTGTTCATCTCTTCTTCAATCCTCCCCATCCACCTCACCTCCGCCTCAAAACTGTTCCTTAACATACAATCCTCTGTCTCCAAACACAGACAGCCCCCTCATGCCCTCTCCTGCTCCCACCTGCTAACACTTTCTCTGCTCCTTCTCACTGCTGGTGATATCTCTCCAAATCCTGGTCCTCCTCACCACATTCCCACAGTCATTTCTACCTCCCATCCACGCTCTATCACAACCTTCCGTAACCTCTCCAACCTTATACCCATTCACCCAGCCCCCGCTTCCCCAGTCCCACTAACAGGAGCTCTGTGGAACGCTCGCTCTGTCTGCAACAAGCTTTCCTACATCCATGATCTTTTTGTTACTACCAAACTCTCCTTCCTCGCCATCACCGAAACCTGGCTCACCCCTTCTGACACAGCCTCTCCTGCTGCACTTTCGTATGGCGGCTTCCACCTTTCTCACACCCCCCGCCCCAGCAGCAAACATGGTGGAGGAGTTGGTTTTCTCCTGTCAGATACCTGCTCCTTCACCCCAATCCCACTGCCACCCTCTGTTACCCTCCCTTCCTTTGAGGTGCACTCTGTGCGCATCTACTCCCCCTCCAACCTCCAACTGGCTGTCATCTACCGCCCCCCAGGGCCAGCCACCACCTTCTTTGACCACTTCACCACCTGGTTACTTCATTTCCTTTCCGCGGACATCCCTACTATCATCATGGGCGACTTCAACATCCCCATTGACACTTCCCTCTCAGCTGCCACTAAACTTCTATCTCTCACTTCCTCCTTCGGCCTCACTCAATGGTCTTCTACAGCCACCCACAAAGATGGCCACACACTGGACCTCATCTTCACCCGCCTCTGCTCCCTATCTAACCTCTCTAACTCACCTCTTCCTCTCTCTGACCACAACCTGCTCACATTCTCTTCCCTCTTCACTCCATGTCTACAATCCCCACCCCACAAACTTTCACACCCTCGCAGGAATCTTAAACACCTTGACCTACACTCATTCTCCGAATCCCTCCTCCCTCTTACAGATATAAGTTCCTTACACAATGCGGATGACGCTGCCGCTCTATATAACACCACAATAGCTGTAGCTTCGGAATCCGCTGCCCCACTTACACATACCAAAACTCGCAAAATCAACAGACAGCCCTGGCACACCAGCCTGACCAAAGAGCTGAGGCGAGCTTCCAGGGCTGCTGAGCGCAGATGGAAAAGATCCCACTCCAACGAGCATTTCATCGCATTCAAACAGTCCCTCACTACTTTCAAGACCACACTCGCCACAGCTAAACAAACCTACTTCTCATCTCTCATATCCTCCCTGTCTCACAACCCTAAACAGTTATTCAACACCTTCAATTCTCTCCTCCGCCCCCAGCACCTCCTCCCTCCCCACTCATCTCAGCTGAAGACTTTGCCTCATTTTTCAAGCAGAAAATTGATAACATCAGGGACAGTTTTGGTCAACAACCCCCAGAGCCCTTCCTCCCGACTTCCCAGCCCTCCACCTTCAAAACCAACTTCTCCACCATTACAGAAGATCGACTCTCCACTCTACTCTCAAGATCACATCTCACCACCTGTGCACTCGACCCGATCCCATCCCACTTCATCCCAAACCTCACCACAGTCTTCATCCCAACCCTAACCCATCTCTTCAACCTATCACTAACAACTGGTGTTTTCCCCTCAAGCTTTAAACATGCCTCCATCACACCTATCCTCAAAAAGCCCTCTCTTGACCCATCCTCTGCATCTAGCTATCGCCCTATATCACTTCTCCCATACGCCTCCAAGCTACTGGAACAACACGTCTACCTTGAACTGTCCTCCCATCTCTCTTCTTGCTCCCTCTTCGACCGCTTACAATCTGGCTTCCGGTCACACCACTCCACTGAAACTGCCCTTACTAAGGTCACCAATGACCTCTTAACTGCCAAGAGCAAGCGACACTACTCTGTCCTCCTCCTCCTGGACCTGTCGGCTGCCTTTGACACAGTGGACCATTCCCTATTATTACAGACCCTCTCATCCCTCGGCATCACAGACTTGGCCCTCTCCTGGATCTCATCATACCTAACAGACCGGACATTCAGCGTCTCCCACTCACACACCACCTCCTCACCTCGCCCCCTATCTGTCGGAGTCCCACAAGGTTCAGTCCTAGGGCCCCTGCTGTTCTCTATTTACACCTTTGGCCTGGGACAGCTCATAGAATCTCATGGCTTTCAGTATCATCTTTATGCTGATGACACACAGATCTACATCTCTGGACCAGATATCACCTCCCTACTAAGCAGAATCCCTCAATGTCTGTCCACTATTTCATCCTTCTTCTCCACTAGATATCTGAAACTCAACATGGACAAAACAGAATTCATCATCTTTCCCCCATCTCACGTGACCCCCCCTACGAACCTATCAATTACAGTAAATGACTGCCCACTCTCCCCAGTCCCACAAGCTCGCTGCCTCGGAGTAATCCTTGATGCTGATCTCTCCTTCAAACCACATATCCAAACCCTTTCCACTTCCTGCCGACTTCAACTCAAAAATATTTCACGCATCCGTTCATTCCTCACCCAAGAATCTGCAAAAACCCTAGTCCATGCCCTCATCATCTCTCGCCTTGACTACTGCAACCTCATGCTCTGCGGCCTCCCCTCAAACACTCTCGCACCCCTCCAATCTATTCTAAACTCTGCTGCCCGGCTAATCCACCTGTCCCCCCGCTATTCCCCAGCTTCTCCCCTCTGTCAATCCCTTCACTGGCTCCCAATTGCCCAGAGACTCCATTACAAAACCCTAACCATGACATACAAAGCCATCCACAACTTGTCTCCTCCATACATCTGTGACCTCGTCTCCCGGTACTTTCCTGCACGCAACCTCCGATCCTCACAAGATCTCCTTCTCTACTTCCCACAATCGCATACAAGATTTCTCTCGCGCATCACCCCTACTCTGGAACTCTCTACCACAACATATCAGACTCTCACCTACCATCGAAACCTTCAAAAAGAGCCTGAAGACCCACCTCTTCCGACAAGCCTATAACCTGCAGTAACCACCGATCGACCAAACCGCTGCACGACCAGCTCTACCCTCGCCTACTGTATTATCACCCATCCCTTGAAGATTGTGAGCCCTCGCGGGCAGGGTCCTCTCTCCTCCTGTACCAGTTATGACTTGTATTGTTTAAGATTATTGTACTTGTTTTTATGTATACCCCCCTCACATGTAAAGCGCCATGGAATAAATGGCGCTATAACAATAAATAATAATAAATAATATTAATAGTCAGTGGCTCTAGCAGATCAAAGGTGAAGTACTAAGAGATGCACTAGCCCTGATTAAAGTATAGCCATACATCACCATTTCCCTGTCAGGGTAAGTATCAAAGTCCTGTCACCCAGTCATCTCAGTCAGCAGTCAGACAGGCAGCCCATCAGGTGGCATAGAGAAACCCACGCGTTCCGACACACAGGGTGTCTTCCTCAAGGTGAATTCTCCCTTCTGTGCTCTCTTCTTTGACCTGTCTTCCCCATGTGCTGTCCCCCTTCTCTGCTGTCTCTCTTCTTCCTGTGCTGTGTTCTCCCCTCATGTGATGTCCTGTTTGAGCTGTCTGCCCCCTGTGCTCTGTCTCTCTCACCCCTGTGTCTGACCATGTACAGTGTGAGTGTGTGAGTGTGAATGTGAGTGTGTGACAGTGAGTGTGTATGCATGTGAGTTTGTGAGTGTGTGTATGAGTGTGAGTGTTAGCGTCAGTGTGTGAGTGTGTGAATGTAACTGTGAGTGTTAGAGTGGGAATGTGAGTGTATGAATGTGAGAGTGTGAGTGTGTCATTGTTTGACTGTGACTGTAAGGGTCAGTGTGTGAGTGTGGGCATAAGAGTGTGAGAGTGTGAGAGTGCGATTGTGAGTGTGTGAGTATGACTCTGAATGTGAGAGTTTGAAAGTGAGTTTGTGAGTGTGTGTGTGTGTGTGTGTGTGAATGTGAGTGTGAGAGTTTTAATGTGAGTATGTGAGTGTGTCAGTGTATGAGTGTGACTGTGAGAGTGCGAGTGTGAGAATGAGTGTATGTGAGTGTGAGCTTGAGTGTGTGAATGTGAGTGTAAGAGTGAGTGTTTGAGTGAGTAGGTGTGACTGAGAGAGTGTGAATGTGAGTCTGTGAGTGTGAATGTGAGTGTGTGTGTGTGACTGTGAGAATTTGAATATGAGTGTTTATGAGGGTGACTGTGACAGTGTGAGAGTGAATATGTGAGTGTGGGTGTGAGAGCGAGTGTGTAGGTGTGTCTGAGAGAGTGTGAATGTGTAAGAGAGTGTGTGAGTGTGTGAGAGTTTGTGAGAGAGTGTGAGTGTGTGGGTGTGAGAGTGAGTGTTTAGGTGTGTAGGTGTGGCTGAGAGAGTGTGAATGTAAGTGTGTGAGTGTTTGTGTGTGAGAGTGTGAGAGCGTGAGTGTGTCAGTGTTTGACTTTGTGAGTGTGTGAGAGTGTCTGAGTGGGAGTGTGAGATTTAGTTTGTGGGTGTGAGAGTGAGTGTCTAGGTGTGAATGTAAGCGTGTGAGTGTAAATGTGTAAGTGTGTGTGAGTGTGTGAGTGAGTGTGTGGGAGTGTGTAAATGTAACTGTGAGTGTTAGAGTGTGAATGTGAGTGTGTGAGTGTAAGAATCAGTGTGGGGGTGTGAGAGTGTGAGTGTGTGAATGTGATTGTGAGAGTTTGAATGTGAGTGTGTGAGTGAGTGTGAGAGTGTGTCAGTGTATGAGTGACACTTTGAGTATGAGAGTATGAGTGTGAGAGTGCTAGTGTGATAATGAGTGTATGTGAGTGTGAGTTTGAGTGTGTGAATGTGAGTGTAAGAGAGTGTGTGAGTGTGAGTCTGTGAGTGTGTATGAGAGTTTGAATGTGAATATGTGAGTGAGTGTGAGAGTGTATGAGTGTGACTGTGTGAGTGTTAGTGTGAGAGTGAGTGTGTGAGCTTGAGTGTGTGAATGTGAGTGTGACTCTGAGTATGTTTGCAAGTGTGACTGCTGGTGTGAGAATGAGTGTGAGTGTTAGTGAGAGAGTGAATATGTAAGTGAGAGTGTGTGAGAATGTGAGTGTGAGAGTTAGTTTGAGAGTGATTGTGTGGGTGTGAGTGTGTATGTGTGTCTGAGAGAGTGTGAATGTAAGTGTGTGAGTGTATGAGTGTAAGTGTGTGAATGTAACTGTGAGTGTTAGAGTGTGAATGTGAGTGTAAGTGTGTCAGTGTTTGACTTTGACTGTAAGTGTAAGGGTCAGTGTGTGAGTGTGGGCATGAGAGTGTGATTGTGTGAGTGTGTAAGTGTGACAGTGAGTGTGAGAGTGTGTGTGAGTGTGTGAGTGTGAATGTGCGTTTGTGAGTGTATGAGTGTGAGTGTCTGCGGGTATGAATGTGTGTGTGTGTGTGTGTGAATGTGTGAGTGTGAGTGTGAGAGTGTGAGTTTGCACCAAGGACCCTCAGGAGTTCTGCCAAAATGCCAACTTTGAGGGGTGGTTTTGCTGCTAAGAATGTTTCTTGGGAGAAATAATATATAACAAACCTCTATGTGCATCAAGCATTAGATCAAATAGTAGAACAATAAATGCTATTTAGTGTAAAATATATTTTCTTCCACAAAAACTCCAGGAAAACAAAAAACCCTCATAGGATAGGAAACATTTCTTTTTACCACAAACAATCATCTGTCTACTGTCTGGTTTGGAAACAGTTAATCCACACAATACTCTGCAGAAGTCAGGATGGCCGAGCGGTCTAAGGCGCTGCGTTCAGGTCGCAGTCTCCTCTGGAGGCGTGGGTTCGAATCCCACTTCTGACATCATTTCTTTTCAGTCATGTAATTGTACAGCTTCTCCCACAAATTGTCCAGTTGTCACACAAATATTTGTTTGTGAGACAACACCTGTAACCCTATCCCTGCCATTTATAAGTTATCACGTAATGAGAGTATCACAAAGCCTAAAGGTCCCGTCACACATAGTGAGATCGCTGCTGAGTCACAAGTTTTGTGACACAACAGCGATCAGTGACCGGCCCCCCTGCTGGTATCCCGCTGGATTCACCGTTGCCGCCAGGACCCCATCGAGACCATGAGGAAACACCGCCACCACCAGGATCCAGGACGCCATCCTCTCCAGGACTTCACCAGACTCCCTTATGTACCACGGCCTTGGAGTCACCACCTGCATCCAGGAATCTAACTTCGGATGTTGTCGGACTGATAAGTCTAATACCCCTGAATTCCTTGCCTTATTTACCGTCACCTATTTTTCCCAAGTTCCAAATTCCCTCCAATACGAGTTTCTGCTTTTAAATATTTCAACTGAGTGATGAAGTCCGGATAATGTGTTCACTCAGCCACCTCTGAGCCCCAGTGGCCTAATGGATAAGGCACTGGCCTCCTAAGCCAGGGATTGTGGGTTCGAGTCCCATCTGGGGTGATAGGTGTTAGTAGAAGAGTTTTTTTTTTATTTTTCTTCCTACATTTCTTTATGGTCTCCATTATGGTAAAGGTAATGTTTGTACTAAGAGTAACTTTCTTGAACTTTGCCAGTGATAGTCATTTATACACTATAAATCTCACTATAAATGGCTGTTTTTCATTTGCCATATGGTTCACAACTAGTGTTGAGCTTTCCGATACCGCAAGTATCGGGTATCGGCCGATATTTGCCGTATCGGAATTCCGATACCGAGTACCGATACTTTTTTCATATCGGATACCGGAATCGGAAGTCCAAAATGCAATGAGCCACTTTTATGGCTCTGATTGGCTGCCGAAATGACGTCATCATGATGCGCTGTCTGTGCGCATCATGATGCGCCATCAGTTCGGGCCTTCGGGCTGGCTGTGCCGACTGTCCGGGGGTCTGTACCGGCCTGCCGGTGGTCTGTGCAGGCTCCGGGGGTCTGTGCCAGCCTGCCGGGGGGCTGTGCTGGCCTGCCGGTGGTCTGTGCAGGCTCCGGTAGTCTGTGCCGGCCTGCCGAGGGGCTGTGCCGGCCTGCCGGTGGTCTGTGCAGGCTCCGGTGGTCTGTGCCGGCCTGCCGGGGGGCTGTATATGTATGTATTGTATGTAGTATATATGTATGTTGCATGCATGTAGTATATATGCAGTATATATGTAGCATGCATGTTGCATGCATGTGGTATATATATGTAGCATGTATGTACCATGCATGTAGTATATAGCATGCATGTAGTATGTATGTTACATGTAGTATATATGTAGTATGCATGTTGTATGCATGTAGCATGTAATCTTTTTTTTTTTTTACATTCAACACATTAGCCGGATGATGGGACTACTACTGTCCCATCATTGGCTAATGTGTCAATCACTGTCATGGTAGCAGGCATCGCCCGATGGGACTTGTAGTCCCATCGGACGATGCCGGCACAGCCCCCCGGAGCCTGCACAGTCCACCGGCAGGCCGGCACAGCCCCCCGGCAGGCCGGCACAGACCACCGGAGCCTGCACAGACCACCGGCAGGCCGGCACAGCCCCCCGGCAGGCCGGCACAGACCACCGGAGCCTGCACAGACCACCGGCAGGCCAGCACAGCCCCCCGGCAGGCCGGCACAGACCCCCGGAGCCTGCACAGCCCCCCGGCAGGCCGGCACAGACCCCCCGGCAGGCCAGCACAGACCCCCCGAAAGGCCCGTACAGACCCCAGAGAGGCTGTACAAGGCAAAAATAGGATTTTTCTTATTCCGATACCGGAAGTCCCATAGACTTGAATGGGACTTCCGGTATCGGAATCGGCGATACCCGATATTTTTTTTAGATCGGCCGATACCATCCGATCCGATACTTTTAAGTATCGGACGGTATCGCTCAACACTATTCACAACATATAGGCCTTATTAATGCTAATTTGTATGTCCGTTATAAATAGGCGCGGCTCACAGCATTCTCTGCGGTCGTGTCTTTAGGCTGCTCTGCATTATTACCCTGAGAGCAATGCCCCTTACGTAATAGACATATAAATTATTATTAAAGAAAAATGCCCATATCCCAGGATCTGTATGGTGAAATAAAAAAGCAGTAAATTCAGGGGAATGGTGGGAATAAAATAAGTGCAGAAACAGGCCAGTTCTGACCTTGGCACAGGTCCTCTTGAAGGCGTTTCCCTGGACAGTAAAATTTCGTATTTGGTCTGTTGTGATTATTTATACCCTGACTTGTCCTCTGTTGCATCACAATCAACATGCTATAATGACTTTCTATATTACCACTAGAAAAATTATTAATCTTTGGAACTGCTGGTGATATAACAATATAATTTTCATTTATTGGAACTTTCCTACACCTCAGTTTACACTGTTCAAAAACACAAGTGACCATCAGCCAAAATAGCTCAGTTGGGAGAGCGTTAGACTGAAGATCTAAAGGTCCCTTGTTCGATCCTGGGTTTCGGCATAAGGGAAGGTTATTTAATACATAATATTCTTACATTTTCTTTTTGATTTTCTTGCAGGACTCCACATTTCTTAGATAATAAAGTCACATAATATTACAATCTTAAAAATAGCAATTGTGGTTTATAAATCTGTAACTTGTGAATCAGATACTGACATCTAGTGGCCATTATGACAACTGCAACATTTCAATACTAATTGTTACTTATATAATAATAATAATAATTTTTATTTATATAGCGCCAACATATTCCGCAGCACTTTACAATTAAGCGGGGACATGTACAGAAAATAAATTCAACACAAGTTAAGACAATTTAAACAGTGACATTAGGAGTGAGGTCCCTGCTCGCAAGCTTACAATCTACAAGGAAATGGGGGGGGACACAGTAAGTGAAAAGGGCTTGTTATTTCAGGTCTGACAATTGTAATAAATAGGGATTTTCATATAAAGCTGCATGATCCGGTCATCAGCCCGTGTGTTTAAGTGACATAGTCAAGTATCAAGTGCAGTTATCGTGTGCATGGAGGGTGTGGAGACAGATGAATAGTAGGGGGCAGATTCAGAATAATATTTGGAAGGAGGGAACAGGGCAAAGTTAATTTACTGAGTAGTTCATGTGGTAGGCTTGTTTGAAGAGATGGGTTTTCAAAGCACGCTTGAATAGGTTGGGGCTAGGTATCAGTCTGATCGTCTGGGGAAGTGCATTCCAGAGAACTGGTGCAGCACGAGAGAAGTCTTGGAGATGGAGGTGCGAGGTTCGGATTACAGGGGATGTTAGTCTTAGGTCATTTGTAGAACGGAGGGCACATGTAGGGCGATAGACAGAGATGAGAGAGGAGATATATGGGGGTGCAGAACTGTGGAGAGTTTTGTGGGTGAGAGAGATGAGTTTATACTGGACCCTGTGGCGAATAGGTAACCAGTGTAATGACTGGCACAAAATGGAGGCATTGGTGAAGCGGCTGGACAGAAATATGACCCTGGCTGCCGCATTCAAGATGGATTGGAGAGGAGAAAGTTTAGTAAGAGGGAGACTGATCAGAAGAGAGTTGCAGTAGTCCAGACGAGAATGAATAAGAGCGACAGTAAGAGTCTTAGCAGTTTTAAAGGTGAGAAAAGGTCGAATTCTGGAGATATTTTTAACCCTTTTGCACCAGAGACTGTTTTTGCCTTTGTGACCGGGCCAATTTTTTCAATTCTGACCAATGTCAGAGGTCAAAACTCTAGAAAGCTTCAACAGATCCTGCTGATTCTGACAATGTTTTCTCGTGACATGTTGTACTTCATGATAGTGGTAACATTTATTAGATATGACTTGCACTTATTTGTTAAAAAAATTGAAATTTCGCAAAAATTTAGAAAATTTTGCAATTTTCAAACTTTTAATTTTTATGCCCTTAAATCAGAAAGTCATATCACACAAAATAGTTAATAAATAACATTTCCCACATGTCTACTTTACATCTGCACAATTTTGGAAACATCATTTTTTTTAGGACATAATAAGGGTTAAAATTTGACCAGCGATTTCTCATTTTTACAACAAAATTTACAAAACCATTTTTTTAGGGACCACCTCACATTTGAAGTGAGTTTGGGGGGTCAATATTACAGAAAATACCCAAAAGTGACACCATTATAAAAAATGCACCCCTCAATGTACTCAAAACCACATTCAATAAGTTTATTTACCCTTCAGGTGCTTCACATGAATGAATGGAATGTGGAAGGAAAAAATAAACATTTAACTTTTTTCATAAACATTTTAATTCAGAACCATTTTTTTTTTTATTTTCACAAGTGTAAAAAGAGAAAATGAACCACAAACTTTTTTGTGCAATTTCTCCCGAATACGCCGATACCCCGAATATGGGGCTAAACTACTGTTTGGGCACATGGCAGAGCTCAGAAAGGAAGGAGTGCCGTTTGACTTTTTCAATGCAGAATTGGCTGGAATTGGGATCGGATGCCATGTCACATTTGGAGAGCCCCTGATGTACCTAAACAGTGGAAACCCCCCATAAGTGACTCCATTTTGGAAACTAGACCCCTTAAGGAGCTTATCTAGATGTGTGGTGAGCACTTTGAACTCCCAAGTGCTTCACAGAAGTTTATAACGTAGAGCCATGAAAATAAAAAATCATTTTTTCCACAAAAATGATCTTTTAGCACCCAATTTTTATTTTCACAAGGGTAACAAGAGAAATTTGACTGAAAAAGTTGTTCTCCAATTTGTCCTGAGTAGAGTTGAGCGACTTTTGTTTTTTTAGGGTCGCGTTTCGTTTCGTGAAACCCGACTTTTCCAAAAGTCGGGTCGAGCAAGATCGTCCGATTATAGGGAAAAGTCGGGGTCGTCCCGAAACACGAAACCCAATGTAAGTCAATGGGGAATAAAAGTCGGCAGTGAGAGGACAGGAAACACACCTACAGTGCCCATTTGAATGCCAAAAGCATCAATTCTTCTTACTTAAGCTTGTCAACCTTAATTAACTTCATAATACAAGTTATGCACTGAAAAATGGTGGTTATTTGGCTAAAGTTGTGTGGGGGGGAGGGCTGGCTGCAGGTTTTCATGTGCCCTGGGCGAAAGAGCGCCCCTTTAACACATACCACAACTCATCATGCTCCGATACGGCAGAGAAATAGCGGTATAGTACAACGAAAAATACCTCACTTTTTACATCTCATGACGAGGCCCATCTATTTCTCCATACAGAATCATTGGTCCCATATAATGTTTGAAACAGTATATGATGAGCTCCACATAATGCTACAGTATATGTTGGTCCCCATGGATGAAGCTCCACTGTCTTATGGGCCCAAATAATGCTCCAAACATAATGGGCCCCATTTCTAATGCTCTAGTGTATAATGGGCCTTGTAAATACTGCTCCAGTGTCTGATGTCCACCTTTGGAATGTTCTAGTGTATGGTGGGCCCCATCTATCATTCTCCAGAGTATAGTGCTCCCCAAAAATTGCTGTCCCAACATTGAAAACAATCTAATAAGTCTCCTCGCTAGGGAATCCCTGTACTTGTCTGGATTCCTCGTCGTCCCCATCTTCCATCTCACTGTACAGTATTTCAACTTTGCAAGTGCTGTGATCCTGAGCAAGCAGGGGGGGCCCACTCGTTGGCGACGGCACTGGCACAGGGCCCCTGATAGTACGGTGGTGTGTCTGATGGCGGGTGGGCCGAACCTGCACTTTCATCTGCAGCTTCCTCTTTGTCACCGTGTAAGATGGAACTGTATATGGGAAGGGTAACCTGAGTTTCATCAGGGTCAGATTCAGGTCGTGTAGCGTGCGAGGGGAATGTAGTGGTCTGGGTCAATGTACCAGCAGATTCATCGAGCAGTGGCTGGGCATCAGTGCACTTGTGTCGCCCCCAGGAGTACGGTCGCCACAGTGGCATTACCTTCTTCCTAGGGAGTGTGATGTCATGCTTGGGAGCAACGAACGATCTCTCTAGCAGGTTAACTGATTGGGCGGCGTTATTCTCACGAGTCATGACCCTCCAAACAGCGTTCATGAAGGCAAAGTGTTTGTTTTACGTGGGCAGTATGGTTGCAAAGCTGAACCTTAAAGGAATGTCTAGAAGGGCAGCACCAGGAGTGGAGCCTACGGTTAAATTCGACTCCACCTGGGAAACCTCAACCATGCCAGCTACAGAACAGATGCACACATTGCAAGCTTAATTCCGTTAACGAACGAGACTCCGTCATGCCCCGCGGTCCGAGTCCGGCTTACTAGAGGGACACGTGAGGCTCTGGCACATGAGATTGGCCAATAACTGGTGTGTCATGCCCTTACATGTCCGTGGCTGCATGTGAGCCAAACTGAAAAGGCCAGCGTTTGTCGCTTACAGGTGCAGATAACCCGCTGAACAACGTTAGTGATGGGGATCACTGATTACAATTATTACCCGCGAACAATGATTTCCCAGTAAGTGCAGGTCAACCGCAGTTCCGGAATTAGGCCTAACCGTCATTCCTGAAAAAATGAAAAACTTACGTGTGCAAACCACAGGTGCTGTAGCTTGCTTAACAGCTCGCCAGCCGTTCTCACGCCCAGTATGGATTACACGTGATTGCACAAAAGTGAGAAAGGGTACCGTATCCCCAGATAACATGTATGGATAGCGTACACATTCAAAATATATGTCTATACATCAGGAGGCAGGCTCAGACGGTGTTAGGCCCAGTATGGATTGCACGTGATTGCACAAAGGTTAGAAAGGGTACCGTATCCCCAGATAACATGTATGGATAGCGTACACATTCAAAATATATGTCTATACATCAGGAGGCAGGCTCAGACGGTGTTAGGCCCAGTATGGATTGCACGTGATTGCACAAAGGTTAGAAAGGGTACCGTATCCCCAGATAACTGGGAAAGCCATCCAGTCTGGCCTAAGCTGTTACAAGTGGTTCAGCCGCTCGACCCTTATTCACATTCACGCCACTTGGCAAGTGAAAAGGTTTTAAATACTAGAGTAGGGACTGTCCCACAAGGGTTGCCGTGACGTGGCGGGATGGCTTGTACATTATTTTGATCAAAATTATGTTTACTAAATACCCTTATCATTATTATTATTATTACCTTTATGCATTATTTGCAGTATATTTTTTACTTTTAGTTCAGGATATTTGTGTTTTTTGCTTTGTTTTCTCTGGTTAATGGTCATGTGTTAATATGCACTTACATTGTGCATACACATTAACTTACTTTTCTCAGTTCAGATTTGTTTTTTATTCATTTCATTGTGCATTCAGTGCATATATGGGTGTGACCGCCCTCTTTCTGAGCTGGGAAAGCCATCCAGTCTGGCCTAAGCTGTTACAAGTGGTTCAGCCGCTCGACCCTTATTCACATTCACGCCACTTGGCAAGTGAAAAGGTTTTAAATACTAGAGTAGGGACTGTCCCACAAGGGTTGCCGTGACGTGGCGGGATGGCTTGTACATTATTTTGATCAAATTATGTTTACTAAATACCCTTATCATTATTATTATTATTACCTTTATGCATTATTTGCAGTATATTTTTTACTTTTAGTTCAGGATATTTGTGTTTTTTGCTTTGTTTTCTCTGGTTAATGGTCATGTGTTAATATGCACTTACATTGTGCATACACATTAACTTACTTTTCTCAGTTCAGATTTGTTTTTTATTCATTTCATTGTGCATTCAGTGCATATATGGGTGTGACCGCCCTCTTTCTGAGCTGGGAAAGCCATCCAGTCTGGCCTAAGCTGTTACAAGTGGTTCAGCCGCTCGACCCTTATTCACATTCACGCCACTTGGCAAGTGAAAAGGTTTTAAATACTAGAGTAGGGACTGTCCCACAAGGGTTGCCGTGACGTGGCGGGATGGCTTGTACATTATTTTGATCTAAATTATGTTTACTAAATACCCTTATCATTATTATTATTATTACCTTTATGCATTATTTGCAGTATATTTTTTACTTTTAGTTCAGGATATTTGTGTTTTTTGCTTTGTTTTCTCTGGTTAATGGTCATGTGTTAATATGCACTTACATTGTGCATACACATTAACTTACTTTTCTCAGTTCAGATTTGTTTTTTATTCATTTCATTGTGCATTCAGTGCATATATGGGTGTGACCGCCCTCTTTCTGAGCTGGGAAAGCCATCCAGTCTGGCCTAAGCTGTTACAAGTGGTTCAGCCGCTCGACCCTTATTCACATTCACGCCACTTGGCAAGTGAAAAGGTTTTAAATACTAGAGTAGGGACTGTCCCACAAGGGTTGCCGTGACGTGGCGGGATGGCTTGTACATTATTTTGATCTAAATTATGTTTACTAAATACCCTTATCATTATTATTATTATTACCTTTATGCATTATTTGCAGTATATTTTTTACTTTTAGTTCAGGATATTTGTGTTTTTTGCTTTGTTTTCTCTGGTTAATGGTCATGTGTTAATATGCACTTACATTGTGCATACACATTAACTTACTTTTCTCAGTTCAGATTTGTTTTTTATTCATTTCATTGTGCATTCAGTGCATATATGGGTGTGACCGCCCTCTTTCTGAGCTGGGAAAGCCATCCAGTCTGGCCTAAGCTGTTACAAGTGGTTCAGCCGCTCGACCCTTATTCACATTCACGCCACTTGGCAAGTGAAAAGGTTTTAAATACTAGAGTAGGGACTGTCCCACAAGGGTTGCCGTGACGTGGCGGGATGGCTTGTACATTATTTTGATCAAAATTATGTTTACTAAATACCCTTATCATTATTATTATTATTACCTTTATGCATTATTTGCAGTATATTTTTTACTTTTAGTTCAGGATATTTGTGTTTTTTGCTTTGTTTTCTCTGGTTAATGGTCATGTGTTAATATGCACTTACATTGTGCATACACATTAACTTACTTTTCTCAGTTCAGATTTGTTTTTTATTCATTTCATTGTGCATTCAGTGCATATATGGGTGTGACCGCCCTCTTTCTGAGCTGGGAAAGCCATCCAGTCTGGCCTAAGCTGTTACAAGTGGTTCAGCCGCTCGACCCTTATTCACATTCACGCCACTTGGCAAGTGAAAAGGTTTTAAATACTAGAGTAGGGACTGTCCCACAAGGGTTGCCGTGACGTGGCGGGATGGCTTGTACATTATTTTGATCAAATTATGTTTACTAAATACCCTTATCATTATTATTATTATTACCTTTATGCATTATTTGCAGTATATTTTTTACTTTTAGTTCAGGATATTTGTGTTTTTTGCTTTGTTTTCTCTGGTTAATGGTCATGTGTTAATATGCACTTACATTGTGCATACACATTAACTTACTTTTCTCAGTTCAGATTTGTTTTTTATTCATTTCATTGTGCATTCAGTGCATATATGGGTGTGACCGCCCTCTTTCTGAGCTGGGAAAGCCATCCAGTCTGGCCTAAGCTGTTACAAGTGGTTCAGCCGCTCGACCCTTATTCACATTCACGCCACTTGGCAAGTGAAAAGGTTTTAAATACTAGAGTAGGGACTGTCCCACAAGGGTTGCCGTGACGTGGCGGGATGGCTTGTACATTATTTTGATCTAAATTATGTTTACTAAATACCCTTATCATTATTATTATTATTACCTTTATGCATTATTTGCAGTATATTTTTTACTTTTAGTTCAGGATATTTGTGTTTTTTGCTTTGTTTTCTCTGGTTAATGGTCATGTGTTAATATGCACTTACATTGTGCATACACATTAACTTACTTTTCTCAGTTCAGATTTGTTTTTTATTCATTTCATTGTGCATTCAGTGCATATATGGGTGTGACCGCCCTCTTTCTGAGCTGGGAAAGCCATCCAGTCTGGCCTAAGCTGTTACAAGTGGTTCAGCCGCTCGACCCTTATTCACATTCACGCCACTTGGCAAGTGAAAAGGTTTTAAATACTAGAGTAGGGACTGTCCCACAAGGGTTGCCGTGACGTGGCGGGATGGCTTGTACATTATTTTGATCAAAATTATGTTTACTAAATACCCTTATCATTATTATTATTATTACCTTTATGCATTATTTGCAGTATATTTTTTACTTTTAGTTCAGGATATTTGTGTTTTTTGCTTTGTTTTCTCTGGTTAATGGTCATGTGTTAATATGCACTTACATTGTGCATACACATTAACTTACTTTTCTCAGTTCAGATTTGTTTTTTATTCATTTCATTGTGCATTCAGTGCATATATGGGTGTGACCGCCCTCTTTCTGAGCTGGGAAAGCCATCCAGTCTGGCCTAAGCTGTTACAAGTGGTTCAGCCGCTCGACCCTTATTCACATTCACGCCACTTGGCAAGTGAAAAGGTTTTAAATACTAGAGTAGGGACTGTCCCACAAGGGTTGCCGTGACGTGGCGGGATGGCTTGTACATTATTTTGATCAAAATTATGTTTACTAAATACCCTTATCATTATTATTATTATTACCTTTATGCATTATTTGCAGTATATTTTTTACTTTTAGTTCAGGATATTTGTGTTTTTTGCTTTGTTTTCTCTGGTTAATGGTCATGTGTTAATATGCACTTACATTGTGCATACACATTAACTTACTTTTCTCAGTTCAGATTTGTTTTTTATTGTTTTTTCTTTTTTTGTTTTTTATACATTCAAAATATATGTCTATACATCAGGAGGCAGGCTCAGACGGTGTTAGGCCCAGTATGGATTGCACGTGATTGCACAAAGGTTAGAAAGGGTACCGTATCCCCAGATAACATGTATGGATAGCGTACACATTCAAAATATATGTCTATACATCAGGAGGCAGGCTCAGACGGTGTTAGGCCCAGTATGGATTGCACGTGATTGCACAAAGGTTAGAAAGGGTACCGTATCCCCAGATAACATGTATGGATAGCGTACACATTCAAAATATATGTCTATACATCAGGAGGCAGGCTCAGACGGTGTTAGGCCCAGTATGGATTGCACGTGATTGCACAAAGGTTAGAAAGGGTACCGTTTCCCCGGATAACATGTATGGATAGCGTACACATTCAAAATATATGTCTATACATCAGGAGGCAGGCTCAGACGGTGTTAGGCCCAGTATGGATTGCACGTGATTGCACAAAGGGTACCGTGTCCCCGGATAACATGTATGGATAGCGTACACATTCAAAATATATGTCTATACATCAGGAGGCAGGCTCAGACGGTGTTAGGCCCAGTTTGGATTGCACATGATTGCACAAAGGTTAGAAAGGGTACCGTATCCCCAGATAACATGTATGGATAGCGTACACATTCAAAATATATGTCTATACATCAGGAGGCAGGCTCAGACGGTGTTAAGCCCAGTATGGATTGCACGTGATTGCACAAAGGTTAGAAAGGGTACCGTATCCCCAGATAACATGTATGGATAGCGTACACATTCAAAATATATGTCTATACATCAGGAGGCAGGAAGACGGTGTTAGGCCCAGTATGGATTGCACATGATTGCCCAAAGGTTAGAAAGGGTACCGTTTCCCCGGATAACATGTATGGATAGCGTACACATTCAAAATATATGTCTATACATCAGGAGGCAGGCTCAGACGGTGTCAGGCACAGTATGGATTTGACGGCCCAGACTACACAGCGGAGGAGCTGGGAGAGGTAAAGATTGCAAATGCTGGGGCCCTGCCCAAGCAAGGGGGGCCCACTCGTGGGCATCGGTACTGGCACTGGGCCCCTCATAGTACGGCGGTGTGTCTGACGGCGGGTGCGCACCACCACCGTCAGAGACACTTGATTGCACTATGAAGGACCCTGTGCCAGTGCCCGCGCCCAAGAGTCGGCCTACCCACCTGTCCAGGGCAACGGCACTCGCACGGTGTCGTGCGCTAGGTGGTGACCCCGGCCATGGGGGGGGGGAGGCAGCACAGTTAGGGAGTTTTAGAAAGTGGCATATGTTGATGTTGGACATTCAGCTGATGCAAAAGGTGAAATAGGTCAAGTCCCAGGAAGAGGTGGACCAAAGCAAGCCATTTTTCTGTCACCCTATGTGTCATCAGGGGAAGGTGGGACAAAATCCTTGGAAACGCATGCGTGGTTCATTTTAATGAAGGTTAGATCATCCACATTTTGGGTTGACAGACGGGTCCTTTTTTCTGTCAGGATTGATCCAGCTGCACTGAAGACTCTTTCCGATAGCACACTTGCAGCTGGGCAAGCGAGCTCCTGTAAGGGATATTGTGCCAATTCAGGCCAGGTGTCCCGTTTAGCTGCCCAATAGTCAAAGGGGAATGACCTGTGTGGGAGAACATCGATATGGGAGGAAAAGTAGTTTGTAACCATAGTTGACAACTGCTGTCTCCTGTCACTTTCCATCGATGCAGTATTACCAGTTGTGTGAGCGGTACTTGAAAAATCAGTCCACAACATTGTCATGAAACCCCTGTCTCCAACGCCACTTCTGCTGTGTGCACCACGAACACCTCTGCCAAGCTTCCCCCGGCCCGTACGGCTCGTGTGAGAACCATCACCGCTGCTGTGTGCTGTGAATGCCTCAAGCAACCGATTTACCAGAGTTGCTTGTTTATTAGCCAATATTAGGTCAAGGTTCTCCTGTGGCATGATGTTTTGTAATTTGCCTTTATAGCGTGGATCCAGGATGCTGGCCAACCAGTAGTCGTCATCGTTCATCATTTTGGCAATGCGTGGGTCCCTTTTTAGGATCTGCAAGGCATAATCTGACATGTGGGCCAATGTTCCCGGTGTCAATGATGCACTGCGAGTGCTGGTTGGAGGAGCACTTTCTGGCAAATCCACATCCCTCCAGTCACGCACAAACCCTGTACCAGACCTTGCCACGCCAACATTTTCACTTGCCCCACGAGATGCATCCTCCTCCCCTAAGTAATCATCCCCATCATCATCCTCCTCCTCCTCTTCTTCCTCCACCTCGTCCAGGAGAGGTCCCTGAGCAGACAATGGCTGAATGTCATCAAGGACTCCCTCCTCCTCTTCCTCCTCATCAACATTGGCTGCAGACGCCTGCTCCTTAAGGTGCGTCAAAGTTTGCATGAGCAGACGCATAAGTGGGATGCTCATGCTTAGGATGGCGTCGTCTGCGCTTACCAGCCGTGTGCATTCCTCAAAACACTGAAGGACTTTACAGAGGTCTTTCAGCTTCGACCACTGCACACCTGTCAACTCCATGTCTGCTCTCAAAGTGCCTGGCCGTGTATCCTCCCACAAATGCATTATGGCCTGCCTCTGCTCGCACAGCCGCTCCACCATGTGCAGGGTGGAGTTCCACCTTGTTGCAATGTCGATAATGAGGCGGTGGTTGGGAAGGTGGAGCAATCGCTGCAGCTTCTGCATACGAACGGAGTGTACAGGCGACCGGCGGATGTGCGCGCACAGTCTTCGCACCTTCTGGAGCAGGGCTGTTAACTCCGGATAATTTTTGAGGAAGCACTGCACCACCAGGTTCAAGGTGTGAGCCAAGCAAGGTATGTGGCTGAGTTTCGAAAGGGCTATGGCTGCCACAAAATTACGGCCGTTATCACTAACTACCTTGCCTGCCTCAAGATGTACACTGCCCAGCCATGACTCAGTTTGTCGCTTCAAGTATTCGGCCAGCACCTCGGCGGTGTGTCTGTTGCCCAAACACATCATCTGCAACACAGCCTGCTGACGCTTTCCACTAGCTGCTCGATAGGGGGACACATCATGTGCAACAGTGGCAGCTGCAGATGGAGTGCTCGTACGACTGCGCTATGTGGACGAGCTTTCGCTTCTGGAGGAGGAGGAGGGTCGAACGCCTACAGCCAACTGTTTCCTATACCATGGGCTAGGCAGCACTGTCCCACCACCGCTGTCCCCTGTGGACCCTGCATCCACCACATTAACCCAGTGCGCAGTGATGGACACGTAACGGCCCTGGCCATGCATCAGTTGTGAGGTGCACCTTTCTGCTCACTGACTGCTTGAGTGCATGGACAATGCGGTCTTTCACATGATGGTGGAGGGCTGGGATGGCTTTGCGAGAGAAGAAGTGGCGACTGGGTAGGTCATAGCGTGCTACTGCATAGGCCATGAGTTCACGGAAAGCTGTGCTTTCCACCAACCGAAAGGGCATCATCTCAAATGAGATTAGTTTGGCAATGTGGGCGTTCAAACACAGTGTACGCGGATGAGAGACTGAGTACTTTCTTGACCTACTCATAGTGTCTGGGAGGGTGAGCTGGACTTGAGAGCTGCATATGGTGGAAGTAGCGGTGGACAGGGCGGACTGAGAGAGGGTTGGTGATGGTGATGGAGTTGGTGTTCTTTCTGATGGCCTAGAATCAGTCTTTCGTTGATATAACAGTGGGATTCCCTGACTGCTGTGGCCTTGCAACGACACCTCAACATTTGCTGCTGTGCTACCCGGTGGGCTTACAGTGGGGGAAACAATGTAGCGTTGCTGACTACCTTCGTTGTGATCAGTTGCACATGTGGCACTTGAGGTTTGGTGTTGTGTCCACGCTTGCAAGTGCATGCTGGTTAAATGTCTAAGCATGCAACTGGTATTCAAATTTTTCAGATTTTTCCCTCGGCTAAAGGTCTTTGTGCACTTCTTACAGATAACCTTGGCCTGATCATGAGGATTTTGGTCAAAAAGTGCCACACTGCACTCTTCCTACTTTGGCAGACATTCTGCGGCCTAGCACGCTGTGATCTTTTGACCCTCTGGACAAGCTGTCCAGCAACTCTTTTGATGTTTGGAACCTGTCTTTGGAGTGCTCCGGGCCTGCCAGATAACAGCTGTTGCGATGTCGATGTCTGCTGTGGATGCTCCTCATCTGAGCTATTGGAAGCAGCACCCTCTTCCCCCAATGGATGCCAATCTGGGTCAACAACTGGGTCATCCATCACCTCCTCTTCTATGTCATGTGCACCTTCCTCTGTGTCAACGTGTATGGTGGTATAGTGTGCGGGAAGGGGCACCTGAGTCTCATTAGGGTCAGAATCTGGCTCTGTACACTGCGAGGACAATGTAGTGCTCTGAGTGAATGTACCAGCAGAATCATCCATCAGCGGCTGTGCATCAGTGCACTCCATGTCAGATTCATCTTGGCCTGGGTAATTCACCATTTGACTTGATAATCCAGGCATGGTATGTGAAAACAGCTCCATGGAGTAATCAGTAGTATGGCCTGCGTCATCCTTCAATCTTGGTTGGGGTGAAGGACACAAGGAAAGGTGTGGTTCATGAACATGAGCCTCCAATGACGACTCAGTGCTTTTACTTTTTACAACTGAAGAAGAGGAGGCGATAGAGCTGGAGGCTGAGTCAGCAATGTAAGACAAAACTTTTTCCTGATGCTCTGGCTTTAAAAGCGGTTTGCCAACTCCTAGAAAACTAAGCGTTCGAGGCCTTATGTAGCCAGACGATGACGCAGGCTCAACACCTCCTGCATTCGGTCCTATTTTGCTCTTGCCACTACCATCAGATCCACCACCAACACCATCATTACCAGCTGCCAACCCCCGCCCAATTCCACGTCCTCTTCCACCAGCCTTCCTCATTTTTGGTAGAAATGTAGACAAAATCCAACAAACTATATAGTAATGTAAAACAAGGTACAAGGTGTCTATAGGACAGGGGAGATTTTGAATTTCTGCAGACACTTGTGGACACTGGACACTTTTGGATTTTGTGAGGCCCACTGATATCTGAGCGCTATGTCACAGGCTCGATGGCACAGCTGTGACAAAAGTGACGAGAGGATAAGGGAGATTTTGAATTTCGGCAGACATTTGTGGACACTGGACACTTTTGGATTGTGTGAGGGCCACTGACATCTGAGCGCTATGTCACAGGCTCGATGGCACAGCTGTGACAAAAGTGACAAGAGGATAAGGGAGATTTTGAATTTCTGCACACACTTGTGGACACTGGACACTTTTGGATTGTGTGAGACCCAATGAATATCTGAGCGCTATGTGACAGGCTCGATGGCACAGCTGTGACCAAAGTGACTAGAGGATAAGGGAGATTTTGAATTTCTGCACACACTTGTGGACACTGGACACTTTTGGATTGTGTGAGGCCCAATGAATATCTGAGCGCTATGTGACAGGCTCGATGGCACAGCTGTGACCAAAGTGACTAGAGGATAAGGGAGATTTTGAATTTCTGCACACACTTGTGGACACTGGACACTTTTGGATTGTGTGAGGCCCAATGAATATCTGAGCGCTATGTGACAGGCTCGATGGCACAGCTGTGACCAAAGTGACTAGAGGACAAGGGAGATTTTGAATTTCTGCAGACACTTGTGGACACTGGACACTTTTGGATTGTGTGAGGCCCAATGAATATCTGAGCGCTATGTGACAGGCTCGATGGCACAGCTGTGACAAAAGTGACTAGAGGATAAGGGAGATTGGATTGCTTTTAAAAAAGCAGTTTGCAGAGCAGTGGGTAAACAGCAATGCAGGAATGTCAGGAAGCCTTAGAAGGCAGCCCAACAACCAACACCACTGATACACCACTATATAGCCTCCCCTTGCACTGCACACACAGTGACTGGTGTGTTGTACAGGCCAAATCGCTAGCAGCAGAAGCAGTTTTTTTTTCTTCTCAGCAGGACAAAAAAAAAAAAATTGGGATTGCTTTTAAAAAAGCAGATTGCGGAGCAGTGGGTAAACAGCAATGCAGGAATGTCAGGAAGCCTTAGAAGGCAGCCCAACAACCAACACAACTGATACACCACTATATAGCCTCCCCTTGCACTGCACACACAGTGACTGGTGTGTTGTGCAGGCCAAATCGCTAACAGCAGAAGCAGTTTTTTTGTCTTCTTCCCTGCCTAACGCTCTCCCTACAGAATCAGCAGCAACCTCTCCCTATACTGAGATCGGCAGAAGTAATATGGCGGTCGGCGTGCACGCCCTTTTATACCCCCTGTGACACCCACCAAAGCAAGCCAATCACTTGCATGCCCTTCTGAAAGATGGTGGTGACCCCTGCCTATGTCATCACGTTGCCCACAGTGTCCGTGGATCCTGATTGGCTGAAAAAGAGCGCAAAACAAACTTTTGAAACGCGACTTTGGCGCGTAAGTCGCCGACCTCGTGGCCGACCTCATCCTAGGGTCGGGTTTCGTTTCATGAAACCCGACTTTGCCAAAAGTCGGAGACTTTTGAAATTTTTCGACCCGTTTCGCTCAACTCTAGTCCTGAGTACACTGGTATCCCATATGTGGAAGAAAACTACTGTTTGGGCACACAGTGGGGCTCGGAAGGGAAGTAGTGATGTTCTGGAATGCAGACTTTGATGGAATGGTCTGAGAGCGTCATGTTGCATTTGCAGAGCCCCTGATGTGCCTAAATAGTAGAAATCCCCCACAAGTGACCCCATTTGGTAAACTAGACCCCCCAAGGAACTTATCTAGATGTGTGGTGAGCACTTTGAACCCCCAAGTGCTTCACTAAAGTTTATAATGTAGAGCCGTGAAAATAAAAAAATCCTTTTTTTTCACAAAAAATGATCTTTTAGTCCCCAATTTTTTATTTTCACAAGGGTAACAGGAGAATTTGGACCCCAAAAGATGTTGTCCAATTTGTCCTGAGTACGCAGGTACCACATATGTGGGAGAAAACTACTGTTTGGGCACACGGTGGGGCTCGGAAGGGAAGTAGTGACGTTCTGGAATGCAGACTTTGATGGCATGGTCTGTGGGCATCATGCTGCGTTTGCAGAGCCACTAATGTGCCTAAACAGTGGAAACCCCCAATTCTAATTCCAACCCTAACCCCAACACACCCCTAATCCCAAGCTTAACCCTAACCCTAGCCCTAGCCCTAACCCTACACCTAACCCTAGTTGTTGTGAGTTCATTTTCCCCTTCACCATTGAGGTCTGATGAACTCCCTCTTCTGGTGAAGGAAGGTAGTGAGGCTGATTACCAAGCACCTTGGCAGGATGATGATGACTGGGTGACGGGAATTACTGACTGGATATAAGGCAGCCGACGCCCTTCTGCCTTGCTGGTGATCTCTCTGAGGGATTCTAGGAGACCAGTCTGATTCCTGCTCCTCAAAAGCTAAGTTTTCTGCTCTACATTTTGCATTTGTGTTTTGGTTTTGTTTTGCATTGTTTTCCTTGATTTCTGCCATTCCCTGCTGGGGTGAGCTGAATTTCTTTTTGCTCTGTCTTCAGAAAATACCTTAGTACTGATATAGTCTTTTTGAAGCCTAGCGTCTTCAGGGCTTTTTTCCCTATCAGCTGTTGGCTCTTGTTTTGATAGGGTTTTGGCGGATTACAGACAGCAGCTTTTCTATCCTGTCCTATCTAGTTAGCGTGGGCCCCATCATTTGCTCAGCCTATCTTTCTATCTGTGTGAGTGTTTTTTCATCTTGCTTCACCGTCATTATTTGTTGGGGGCTGCCTATTGCTTTGAGGTCAGCTATGTAGTTCTCCGGCTGTGATCGAGGGGCCTAGGGCACCGTAGGAACCCCCCACGGCTACTGCTAGTTGTTGTTGATAGGTTCAGGGGTCTGCAATCCGATAGCTGCCAGCTTCTCTGGTTTTCTGGATTTAGCTAGTATTTCTGTTTTTGCCTCCTATGGTGACTCATTCGTAACACCTATCCCTAACCTTCATACCTGCTTTACTTTTTTGTGACAAGATCGCTGCCCTGCGATCTGACTCATAGTAACGCCACTTCTACTCTGATCTCGCACTGACAGGAGATCAGAGGAGAAGCAGCGTTACTGTGTGACAAGATCACTGCCTGGCCCATAGTAATGCCACTTCTCCTCTGATCTCGCACTGACAGGAGATCTTGTCACACAGTACCGCTGTTTCTCCTCTGATCTCCTGTCAGTGAAAGATCAGAGGAGGAGTCGCGTTACAATGAGTCAGAGCGCCGGGAAACAAGCAGCTTTCCCAGCGAGCACTCTCATTGGCTGCTGTGACGCTGACGTCATCAGGACCTGAACCAATCAGGTCTCGATGAGGTCGGGGGTCGCAGCAATCATTGTGCGCTGGGATCCCTGCATTATAAGGTATGTGGGGGTCCCGAGGGGCACAAAACCGCTGACAGTAGATAAACGTCGGCGCTGCACAAAGCCCAGCAAGCGCCGACGTATATCTGCCGTTGGCGGTCGGGAAGCGGTTAAGATGCAGGTGACAAGAGCGAGTGAGTGATCGGATATAGGGAGTAAAGGAAAGTTCGGTGTCGAATATGACCCCAAGACAGCGGGCATGCTGCTTGGGAGTTATGGTTGAACCCTCCAGGGTTATTTCGATATTAGGTAGAGTGAGCTTAGTAGAGGGGAGAAACACAAGAAGTTCAGTTTTGGAGAGATTTAGTTTCAGATAGAGGGAGGACATGATGTTAGAGACAGCAGAAAATCCTTGGTATTTTGAATTAGGGTAGGGGTGATGTCAGGGGAAGAAGTGTATAATTGGGTGTCATCAGCATAGAGATGATACTGGAGCCCAAATCTGCTGATTGTTTGTCCAATAGGGGCAGCGTATAGAGAGAAGAGGAGGGGGCCTAAGACTGAGCCCTGCAGGACCCCGATAGTAAGGGAAGGGGGAGAGGAAGAGTAGCCGGCAAAAGATACAGTGAAGGAGCGGTCAGAGAGGTAGGAGGAGAGCCAGGAGAGGGTTGTGTTCTTGAGGCCTATAGAGCATAGCATAGTGAGGAGGAGCTGGTGATCCACAGTGTCCAATGCTGCAGAGAGATCCAGGAGAATCAGCAGGGAGCAATGACCTTTCGATTTAGCTGTTATAAGATCATTAGAGACTTTAGTGAGGGCAGTTTCAGTGGAGTGTAAATAGCGGAAACCAGATTGTAAGGGGTCGAGAAGAGAGTTATCCGAGAGATAGCGGATATATATAAAACTAGATGGAGGCCCAATGCTATCGTATCAGGAGGGCGGTAATGTCACGATGGGGCAGGCTTTGCAGCGTTGAGAATTTCTCCCCCCATGTGCTCATGCACTTATCCACTCTCTCTTTCTCTACACTGTGTGAGTGTAAGGGTCAGTGTGTGAGTGTGGGCGTGAGAGTGAGTGTGTGGGAGAGTTAGTGTGAGAGTGTAAGATTGTGAGTGAGTGTGAATGTGAGTTTGTGAGTCTATGAGTGTGAGTGTGTGCATGTTAGTGTGACTGTGAGGGTCTGAGTGTATGAATGTGAGTGTGTGTGTGAGAGCATGAGTGCTAGTGTGAGAATGAGTGTGAGTATTAGTGTGTGACTGAGTGTGGAAGTGTTGGAGTGTGAGAGTGTGAGTTTGTGTGTGTGAGAGTGAATTTGAGTGTATGTGAGTGTATGAGTGTAAGTTTTTGAATGTATGTGAGTGTGGAAGTGTGTGTGAGTTTATGAGTTTAAGTGTGTTTGTGTGTGTGTGTGAATGTAATTGTGAGTGTTAGAGTGTGAATGTGAGTGTGTGAGTTTGAGAGTGTGAGTGTGTCAGACTTTGACTGTGAGTGTGTGAGTGTAAAGGTCAGTGTGTGAGTGTGACAGTGAGTGTGAGAGTCTGACTGTGACAGTATGAATGTGAGTTTGTGAGTGTATGAGTGTGAGTGTGTGAGTGTTGGAGTGAATGTGTGAGTGTGAGTGTCTGCGAGTATGAGTGTGTGTGATTGTGTGAGTGTGATTGTGAGTGTGTATGAGTATGAAAGTGTGAGAGTCTGAGCGCGAGTGTGAGAGTGTGAGTGTCTGAGTATATGAGTGTGAGTGTGTGTGTGAATGTGTGAGTGTGTGAATGTGACTGTGTTAGAGTGTAAATGTGAGTGTGTGAGTATATGAGTGTGACTGTGAGTGTGTAAGTGTGTGAGTGTGACCATTAGGCTACTTTCACACATCAGGTTTTCGTCGTCAGGCGCGATCCGGCGTCGTGCCGGAATACCGGATCCGGCAAATGTTTAGTAAAACCTGATGTGCCGGATCCGGTTTTCTGCCGGATCCGTCTTGTTCTTGACAGACAAAACCGGATCCGTCTCATCCGGTTCATCCGTTTTTCTATCCGTTTTTCGACGGATTACGCCGGATCTGGTTTTTAAAATTGACCCTTGTGGCCTTCCGAACGGGATTGGCTACTGGAAAACTATATATAGCATGTTCCTACAGCCCTTCTTTGACAGGTTGTAGAGGAGAAAGTGCAGGTTGGAGAGAGCAAGTTACTGGCGAAGATGGATGTTGTCATTGGAAATATTACCACTAGAAGTTCTGTGACGGTTTCAGTAATGAGGGACAATTTTGCACTATACTTTATGTCACCTCAAGGCAGAGTACACTGGCAGGATGACAGAGTGTGAAAGATTTGTGCCCTAAAACTTGTGTACCTTCTGGACCAACAGTATATACCTTTGCCAACCAAAGTTGGCTATCTTGTCATGGTCTTACTATTTTTAGCTTTAGGCCACAGGTGTGTACCTGGTTGTGTTTTATGCAAAGTATTTCACCTTTTAACAAAAGTTGTGTACATTGTTAGGAAATCACCAACAATAAACACAACTTTTTAGGTGAAATACTTTGCTTCAAACACAACCAGGAACACAACTGTGGCAAAAAGCTAAAATTTACCCACAGTTATATACCTGGTTTTGAATACCTTTTACCTTTTAAATACCCTGTATTTAACCTTTTTTTTAAACATATTTCGCCGCAGAAAGAAATGACAGACAACCAGTTTAAACAATAATTTAACTTTTATTTAAAATATTTTTTTTTTGTAAACTGTTTTTAAAGTTAAAAAAACTTTTTTAATAAAGGATTGAAACCAACAGGGCATTTTTATTACAAAACACATCATAAATCTGTGTAGTGTGGGGTGGAAATACTGCTGGAGGGGCTGCGGGACACTTCGACAATGGGAGTGTGGAGAGAGGACTGGGATCGTGGTGGGGAAGGAACAGTTAGAGGTGAAGGTGTGGAAAAAACTACAGAATGGGTGGACATGTGGGAAGCAGAAGAGGTGGTGGGCGGTGGAGTGGAGGGTTGGGCAGGGACTGTAGGAGCAGATGATGTTGATGGAAAGTTGTATGGGGAAGGAGTTTGGTACGGGGCAGGTTGCTGGAAGTGGGGAGATGTCTGGTACTGGGGAGGTTGCTGGTACTGGGAAGGTTGCTGGTACTGGTGAGGTTGCTGGTATGTAATAGGAGGGGGAGGATGGAAAGTGGCTGGAGGGGGTGCAGATGTAATAGGAGGGGGAGGATGGAAAGTGGCTGGAGGGGGTGCAGGTGGAGGAACTACAGTGGTGGGAGGCGGAGGTTGGGAGGTAACCTGCTGTAGAGCACCGTGGCACGAATGCATTACATGCACCTGCTGGGTAGGAGATAGTGTTGCCATGCGCTCCACAACAGACCTGAAAAAGGTGTGGTTTGGCGAAGATCTTGCTTCTGAATGCATGGTTTGCAGAAGTGTCTTCACCTCCAGAATGCTGGAGTTGATCTGCTGAAAGCCTGCGGAGATTTGCTCTGACAAGACTTTTAGACAGTTCTGGAAAGATGCATTCAGATGCAAGAACTCTGGCGCATAACTCTTTTCCTGACCCCTCTGCCGCTGCCGCCCAGTACCCGCAGGTGTACTAGAGGTGGCAGGGGCAGAAGGGTGGGGTAAAGGGAAAGCGATCTCCTCACCAGCAGCTTTATGTAATGTAGGCGGCCACGATGCTCCTGTGCTGGTGGATGGGACAGATGGGTCGAATGTGTGGGAAGGCTGGGAAGGTGCAGATGTACCGGGCGGTCGAAGTGTCCCTCAATGCCGGTCTCCTCAGGGATCACCTCAGAAGGGTCCAATCGTGCAGGCTCCCGAGTGCTGCTCACCGTGCTGTGGAATAAAGAGAAAAAAAAACAATTAAAATACTGACATGGTATGGCCCTGGCTGAAAAAAAAAGTTAACTTTTTTTCACATGTGGTGTGTAATATTTACCTTCTAGTGACCATTGTTTCCCGGAGGAACGACAGGGCTTGTGCGTATTTGTACTTGCTCCTGCGTCCTCCAGATCCACTCGGGGCCCGCATCTCTTTATTGAACTCCTTCTTGAAACGATCCCTCACAGACCGCCACCGATTCACAATTCTGTTCCCTGAAACGAGAAAGGAGTGGTTAGTATACAACATCAGTGTTTCACAAACTCCAGTCCTCATGGTCCCCAGGGGTCATGTTTTCAGGCTTTCCATAGTAAATAGAAATCCTGAACACATGATCCGTGGGGACCACGAGGACTGGAGTTCGGGAAACACTGGTTTACATCAAGCAACCGGTACTGTATATACTTACGCTCTTTAATCTGGGCCCGAACATCGAGGTCCTCCCAGCGGCCCACAAGGAGCGAACAGATTTCCTCCCAGAGTCGTCGAGTAACGATAAGGTCAGCATGGCGGCGGTCAGCCATATTCCAGAGCGGCTCCCTTTCTCTGACGAGATCGATGAGGTGGTCCACATCGAGTCCTCCATCCTCACCGTCAGAGTCGGGAGCACGCTGTGAAGGCTGTTAAAGAAAAAGACAAAAATAACATAATTAGCCTCCACCATAGAAATGAAATAAAAAGTGCAAAATAACAAAGCAAAAATATTTATACTTACACGCTGGTGACCGCCGCGTTGCTGTCGCCGACGACCCTGGGAGGCACTGCGAGGACCTCTTGGCCGAGCACCAGATTGGGAAGACTAGAGAAGAAAACAAAAAATGTTATGTCTTTGGATGTAGGCATTTGTTTGCTGTGTGTGGTCTGCAGAACATTGTTTTCTATGTGTTGTGTGTAGTGTGATGTTGTGTTTCTGCGTTTCATGCAAAAAACTTACCAATTGTGAGCCCACTCCAAGTGTCCACCCCTTCCTTCTTCTTCTGGGAGCTCTTCTTCATCTTGAATCATAGAATCATAGAATTGTAGAGTTGGAAGGGACCTCCTGGGCCATCTGGTCCAACCCCCTGCTCAAAGCAGGATTCGCTAAATCATCCCAGTCAGATGTCTGTCCAGCCTCTGTTTGAAGACTTCCATTGAAGGAGAACTCACCACTTCTCGTGGCAGCCTGTTCCACTCATTGATCACTCTAACTGTCAAAAAGTTTTTTCTAATATCTAATCTGTGTCTCTTCCCATTCAGTTTCATCCCATTGCTTCTAGTCTTTCCTTGTGCAAATGAGAATAAAGTTGATCCTTCTACAATGTGACAGCCCTTTAGATATTTGTAGACAGCTATTAAGTCTCCTCTCAGTCTTCTCTTTTGCAAACTAAACATTCCCAAATCCTGCAACCTTTCCTCATAAGACAGGGTTTGCAGACCGGTCACCATTCTGGTCGCTCTTTTCTGAACTTGCTCCAGTTTGTTGATGTCTTTTTTAAAATGTGGTGCCCAAAACTGGACACAATATTCCAGATGAGGTCTGACCAAAGAGGAGTAGAGGGAAATAATGACTTCACGTGATCTAGACTGTATGCTTCTGTTAATACATCCTAGAATTGCATTTGCCTTTTTTGCTGCTGCATCACACTGTTGACTCATATTCAGTCTGTGATCTATTAGTATACCCAAGTCTTTTTCACATGTGCTGTCACTTAGCCCTATTCCTCCCATTCTATATATGCTTTTTTCATTTTTATTGCCCAGATGTAGTACTTTGCATTTCTCCCTGTTAAAAACCATTCTGTTAGTTGCTGCCCACTTCTCCAGTTTATTTAAATCTTTTTGAATCCTCTCTCTCTCTTCTCTAGTATTAGCTATCCCTCCTAGCTTTGTGTCATCAGCAAATTTAATCAGTTTACCCTCAATTCCTTCATCTAAATCGTTGATAAAGATGTTGAACAATACAGGGCCCAGGACAGAGCCCTGTGGTACCCCACTTGAGACATTCTTCCAACTGGATGTACAGCCATTTACGACCACTCTTTGGGTCCGATCACTAAGCCAGTTATGAATCCACCTAACAGTTGCCTTGTCCATTCCATACTTAGTCATTTTTTCAATAAGGATTGTATGAGAGACTTTGTCAAATGCTTTGCTGAAGTCAAGATATACTATATCTACAGCATTTCCTTGATCCACCCAATCAGTGATACCGTCATAGAAGGAAATTAAGTTAGTCTGACATGACTTATTAGTTAGAAACCCATGCTGACTCTGTTTAATCACTTCATTCTTATCCAGGTATTGACATACATGTTGTTTAATAATTTGTTCAAAGATCTTTCCTGGTATAGAAGTCAGACTCACCGGCCTATAGTTGCCTGGGTCCACCTTATTCCCCTTTTTGAAGATAGGAACAACATTTGCTCTTCTCCAGTCTTCTGGCACTTCTCCTGTTCTCCAAGAATTTTCAAAGATTATGGAGAGGGGTTCAAAAATTTCTTCTGCTATCTCCTTCAGTACTCTGGGGTGTAATTCATCTGGACCTGGAGACTTGAATTCATTTAGGTTAGCTAAGTGTTTCCTCACTATCTTTCTGTTTATAGATATCCTGGATTCTTCTATTCCCTTAATAGGACAGTGAATAACAGTTGATGTTGCATTTCCTTTCTGAGAGAAAACAGATGCAAAATAGGAATTTAAAAGTTCAGCCTTCTCAACATCCTGTCTTACCATTTCATCATTTTCATCCTGTAAAAATCCTATAGCATCTTTGACTTTTCTTTTACTTTTGACATATCCCCAAAATCCTTTATTATTGCTTTTGACATCTCTTGCAAGCCTCAGTTCATTTTCAGCTTTAGCTAATCTGATTTGTGCCCTGCAGGTTCTGCAGACAGCATTATATTCTTCTTTAGATATGCCTCCCTCTTTCCATTTTATAAACATTTTTTTCTTCCTTTTTAGCATGTGCTTAAGTTCTGTGTTCATCCATCCTGGTTTCCTTAAATGCTTCCTATTCTTCCCTCTTTTCGGAATTGTTAACAACTGTGCTTTGAGAATTTCATTTTTCAAGATTTCCCATCCTTCCTGGACATTTTTGTCTTTAAGGATATCCAGCCATTGGATCCCTCCAATTCTCTTTCTGAATCCCTTAAAATCTGCCTTTCTGAAATCTAACCTTGACGTCTGAGTCTTCACAGGTCTTCCACCTCTAGTAATCCAAAATTCTAAAATAGCATGGTCGCTACCTCCTAGGGTCCCAGCCACTTTTACCTCCTCAACCATTTCCTCCCTGTTTATAAGGATTAGATCCAAGGTAGCAGTTCCCCTTGTTTTCTCCCTTACCTTTTGGAAGATAAAGTTGTCAGCAAGAGAGGATAAGAATTTCCTTGACCTGTTAGTTTTGCCTGAGAGAGATTCCCAACAAATGTCTGGATAGTTGAAATCTCCCATGACAACTATGTCATATTTTTTGGAGAACTTGGCCATCTGATGCATAAAGAGTTCATCTATATATTCGGCTTGCACAGGCGGCCTGTAGTAAATGCCTACAATGGTGTCCTTTCCATTGTTCTGTCCTTGTATTCTTACCTAAACAGTTTCCACAGAACTCCCAGTCTCTGAAGCTTCAATCTCTGTGCAGATATACGCATTTCGAACATACAATGCGACACCCCCTCCTCGTTTATCAAGTCTGTTTCTTGCAAATAAGTTGTATCCTTCTAGTCTTGTATTCCAATCATGTGTATTGTCCCACCAAGTTTCAGTGATTCCAATTACATCATATTTCTGTTCCTGTGTTAGTAGTTCCAATTCTCCTTGTTTGTTGCCCATGCTTTGTGCATTAGTATAGAAACATTTTAGTTTGTGATTGGTTTCTCTTTCTCCAATATTTTTATTAATTAGATTCTTTTGTCTTTGTTCTTCCTTTCCACTTCTAATAGCAGAGTTCCTAATAGCATTTGTCAGGTGTATGGCTTTTCCTGGTTTTTTGCTTCTTGTGAATCCTGTTTTGAAATAAAAGGCAATGAATAGACATATATTACAGAGATGATGGATTTTGGAAATAAAAACTTACCGTCAAACGCTGACGATGCGAGGGAGGGCTCCCAGAAGAAGATGTGCTGTCTTCCTGATGGCCAGACTCCATGGCTGTGGGTGGTGTTCCAGCTGCTGCCATTGCTGCTGTTGCTGCTGCTGCATCTATTGTGCGGCTGTTGAATAAAGAGAATCAAAGGGCCAATGAATATCTTGATATTCAATAGCCCTAGTTTGGAGGAATGGGGGATTTGATAATTACCGTCTCTCATCTACTGCTGGCCTCCCCTCCTCAGCATGTTCCATTTGCTGCTCCATTTGGGGTGGTGGTGGTGCTGATGGTGCTGCAGTGGTCTCCTGCCTTCTCCTGCTGCGCTTGGTTGCTTTCTTGGGTGGCATGTTGGGTGTGGCTGTGGGTCCCACTGTCTTGCTTTTATATATGTCTTGTGGGCAGAGCTACTGAGCATGCTCAGACCAAAAAACCGGATCCGGCCACCGGATCCGGCTTTCGCCGGATCAGGCGCATTGCGGCGCTCATAGGCTTTCATTGTGTGAAAAAGCCGGACGTGCCGGATCCGGCGTGTCCGGCTTTTTCGCCGGAGACAAAAAAACGTTACAGACACATTGCCGGATCCGGCGAAAACCGGATGAAACGCATGGCCATCCGGCCCGATCCGGCGCAAATGCAAGTCAATGGGGGGGGGAAACCGGATCCGGCATTGCATTTCGCCGGATCCGGTTTCTGTCAAAATCGCCGAATCGCGCCTGATGGCGAAAACCTGATGTGTGAAAGAGGCCTTAGTGTGTAATTGTGAGCATGAGAGTGTGAGTGTGTGAGAATATGAGTGTTAGTGAGAGTGAGTGTGTGAATTTGAGTGTGTGAATGTGAAAGTGTGAATGTGTGCATGTGTGAGAGTGTGAGAGTGATTGTGAGTGTGTGAGAGTGTGAGAGTGTGAGAGTGATTGTGAGTGTGTGAGAGTGTAAATGTGTGAGTGTATGAGTGTAAGGCCGGGGTCACACTAACCGGCACAAAATACGGTCCTTAGATTACATGCGTAATACGGATGAATGACCCCTAAATAGTGCTCAGTAGGACGAGATCTGAAGCTGCGCATGTGCCGTCCCCAGACCGGCGGCCATCTTGCCGGCGTCCATGCTCCCGGAGGCCACCGCAACATGGCGGCGCCCGGCAAGGGGTTTGCGGGGGCCTCCGCGCTGCGAAGAAACGCCGGCGGAGCCGCCGCCCCTGCACCGGAGCACAGCCCGCTGCCACCACCGCACCGCAGCCTGCTGCCACCACCACAGAGCCCACATGCCCCAGCACAGCTGCCCCAGCACAGCTGCCCCTGCCACAGCTACCCCAGCACAGCTGCACCTGCCCCAGCACAGCTGCCCCTGCTGCCCCTGCCCCAGCACAGCTGCCCCTGCCCCAGCACAGCTGCCCCTGCCCCAGCACAGCTGCCCCAGCACAGAGCCGCCGCCACCGCACAAGCCTGGACCACTGAATGACCCCTGTGACTACTTCTCCACCTGTGCCGGATCCCTTCCCATGTAAGCTGAATTCGGACTGTAAGACGGACCCCCATTTGACACATTATTATTTTTTTCCCTATTTTCCTTCTGAAAATAGGGGTGCATCTTATGGTCCAGTGCGTCTTATAGTCCGAAAAATACGGTAATAACTTGGTTGGCTAAGAGGAAGAGGAGCTTGTGGCCTGGGCAAAATTATGGCAGTGTGAAACTATGTGTCACATCAAAATCTACCCACCTCATGAGGAAAAAAGGAGAAGGACAGGAAGGGGAGGGGGGCAGAATCTGTAATCTTTTTTATTTGTGAGGTATTTTAAATAATTTTTGGGCCTTGTACTTACTCAGTTTCTGCTGCTCCTCACGTGGCCGATCACCAAAGTCATGGAACATCTGGCGACATATCCGCCTCCATGACGCCTCCTTTCTTGCGTGGTTGGCATAATTGGGATCCCTTTGGTCCCAAAGTTCTGGCCATTCCTGCACTAATACTATAAGCATCTCCACATTAAGGAAATATGGCGCCATGACGCTGCTTTACTCCGTGGAGGCTGACTTCCTGGATGTCTGGAGCGCTTTTTGAGCTCATTTGCATGTCTAGGCTTCCTGATGATGGATTGGCCCATTTTCTGTCAGCAGCCAAAAGACCTGCGTATTTCTCGCAAGTCACACATGTGGTCAGTGTGTAATCCGTATTTTTTGCGCACCCATAGACTTGCATTGGCGTATTACGGGCGTAGTAAGCTGACAGCATGCTGCGATTGGCACGGACCGTAGAATACGGACGAGAAATATACGACTGTTGGGAGCAAACCCATAGAGAATCATTTGTCCGTGTGTAATGCGTGCTTTTAGCGCCTCTCACTCGTCCGTATTCCTTGCTAGTGTGACCCTGGCCTTATGGTGAGTGCACACGCTGCGGATTCTGATTCGGATTTTTCCACGCAGATTTGGCTGAATCCACTGGTAAATCCGCAGGTCAAAAGAACTGAGTTTTACCTGCGGATTAGCCTGCGGTTTTCCCCTGCGGTTTGACACCTGATCATGGAGCAGGTGTAAAATCGCTGCGGATTCCGCACAAAGAAGTGTCATGCTGCGGATTTAAAACCACAGCAAATTCACGAGGAAAAATCCGCAGCATGTGCACTGCATTTTTTGTTTTCCATTGATTACAATGCTACTGTACAACGCAGCAGAAACTGCTGCGGATCCACAGGGCCAAAACCGCTGTGGATCCGCAGCAGAATCCGCAAAGTGTGCACACACCCTAAGTGTGTGTGTGAGTGAGTGTGTAAGTATGAGTGTGGATCGACCGCCAGGGCAGTGGGGTACTCGGTAGCGGGCCGGTATTTCACAGGGAAGTGTCACAGTAGTGGTGACCCGGTCCGTGGCCCTGGGCGTCCATGTAAGGGAATGAAGTGATGGAATAAAGTTTATGAATAGATGATTCGTGACGCCACCTGTGGTGTTCGGTAATGAAGATGTTAAGCCGACGCTGCAGACAGATCTGCCTGGACAGATGATGTGGTGCAGCCAAGAGGTTATAACCCTCCACCGGCAGGGCTGTTGTCGCAGGGCAGTGTAGATGGGTGTTGGGAAGGAAGGTGCAGTGTCAGGCACAGAGATGTAGCAGTGCCGGGGAGGTTGCAGCAAGAAGGCAAGGACACAATAGGTTGCAGTTTCTTTACCTTTACTTGGCAAATGCAGTCCAGGGTCCCGAGTACAGATGGCACAGAAGCTGGTTAGCCTGGAAGCAAATCAGGAATCACTCTGGCAGATGGGTTGTGCAGTCTCCTTACTAGCGCTCTCTATGAAGTACTCCCAGTACTGAGTTACACTGGAGTTCCTCCTTTCTGATGTTATCCACACTCCACTCGCATGGCAGACAGCCGTAGCCTTCTATCTCTCTTGGCTCACTCAGCGCTGTTGTGCCTCCGAGGATTATGTGGGAATAGGGCATTTACAGCTTCCTATTCCTCTGGTTTCTGGTGCAGGACCGTTAGTATTCATACACCCTTGGAGACCAGGCTGTTATGAATGGGTCACCAAGGAGAAAAAAAACAAAACAAGCTAAGTCACAGAAAACCAGAGAGGTTGGTAACTATGCAGATTGCAGATCCCTGATCCTAACCACACAACTAGCAGCAGCCGTGGAGCGTACCTACGATGGTCCTAGACGCTTCGTCACAGCCGGAGGACTAAATAAGCCTGAAGCAAGAAAAGGGGAAAACTAACTGCCCCAGAGCAGACCCCAAAGGAAAGACAGCCCCCACACATGTATTGATGGTGAAACAAGATGAAAGCACAAACACAGGCAGGAAAATAGGCTGAGCAAACGATGGGGCCCAAACTAACTAGAAAGGATATAGGAAAGGAAAGACACTGTCTGCAATCTGCAAAAAACCCTTCAAAAATAAAGTCCAACACTTCTGATAGGAAAATTAACCCTGAAGTCACTAGACTTCTCCCACTATATCAGCACTCTGAAATATTCTGAGACAGAGCAAAAAGAGGCCAATCTAATAAGGGACAAAAAGCAAATTGGCAAATACAGATAAATAAGAGTGGAAATTTAGCGCATCCCCAGCCGGGGCTGGCTGACCACAAAAAAATTGAATAGACCAACAAAATCAAGTGTGAACATTAGCAGAAAAACTTAGCTTTAGATGACTGGAACAGAGCTGAAAACCAAGACCTGACAAGCCAGAAGGAATCACAAGCACCAGACAAGGGCGTCGGCTGTCTCAAATCCAGTCTGAGATTCCTGAGGTCCAATCGTCATCCTCATTATCAGGTGACAGATGTCTACTGATTAAATCAGCCTCACTACCTCCAGTTACCACCAGAGGGAGCCTGGAAGGAGAACTCACAACTGGTGGACGAGAAAATGAACTCACAACACCAGGCTTCAGATCATGCGCTATCACTGGGACTGAGCTCTCCACTTTCCTCAGTCTCCCCAGCACTTCTCCTCCATGTCTGCACACAATACCCTCCTCACACTAACTGACCAATTTCCCCTCCTGGCCCCCAGAGAGAAGCTCTTCCCCTTAGTATTGGTTCAGAGCTCCCTCTGCTGGCCTGGAGAGGAACTGTGTTTTATGCAGTGGTTAACTGCCAGAGAGACCCTTCATTGCTTCCAGGCATGACATCACTCTCCCTAGGAGGAAGGCAATGCCACTGTGGCGACCATACTCCTGGGGGCACCACACTCCCCCCTAGTGCAATTCAGCACTCCTGGGCTGAAGAAAAACATGTAAACAACATAAACAAATAAACAACTATAGGTGTACAAGATTCAAAAAGGAAAAATTTACAAAAACCAAATGCTCAAAAAGAGTCCTATGATGATAAGTCCATGCGCCAATGTCCATGGTGCCATTCCTGGGCAATTGGTGAACTATATACAGGTTCTTACAGAGTCTCTGTAGGCACAAAACTTGATAAAGGTTACATATTTACATTTTTATTAAACCATTCACTATTACTATAGAACATTAGACACTATCATTATTTACTTTAACTTATTTATATGCGAAATCTGTTGGGCGGTATACCGGGTACCACGGGTAGACCTACGTAGCTCTTGTGTGGGTAAACTTGGGAGTAGCTGTCTGCGAACTCTTAGACTCACTGTGGGCATGACAGATTCACCACTGGCAGGGCGAGGATTCTCTGGCTGACCACACAAAAAACTGAATAGATCAACAAAATCAAGTGTGAACATTAGCAGAAAAACTTAGCTTTAGATGACTGGAACAGAGCTGAAAACCAAGACCTGACAAGCCAGAAGGAATCACCAGCACCAGACTAGGGCGTCGGCTGTCTTAAATCCAGTCTGAGATTCCTGAGGTTCAATCGTCATCCTTATTATCAGGTGGCAGATGTCTACTGATTAAATCAGCCTCACTACCTCCAGTTACCACCAGAGGGAGCCTGGAAGGAGAAATCACAACTGGTGGACCGGAAAATGAACGCACAACAGTACCCCCCTTGAGGAGGGGTCACCGAACCCTCATCCACACCACCAGGCCGATCAGGATGGGCCCAGTGAAAAGCATGAACCAATCTATTGGCATGAATATCAGAGGCCGAGACCCAAGAATTATCCTCCTGGCCATGACCCTTCCATTTGACCAAATACTGGAGTCTCCGTCTAACCAAACGAGAATCCAAAATTTTCTCTACCTCATATTCCATATTGCCTTCAACCAACAAAGGGTCAGGAGGTGCTGCCATAGGAACCACTGGCTCAACAAACCTCTTCAACAGAGACTTGTGAAATACGTTATGGATCTTGAACGTAACTGGAAGAGCCAATCGAAAAGAAACAGGATTAAGAATCTCCAAAATCTTATAAGGTCCAATAAATCTTGGCTTAAATTTTGGAGATGCAACCTTCATAGGAATATTCTTAGACGACAACCAAACCATATCAACCTGTTATGAATGAGTCACCGAAGGAGGAAAAAACAAAAATACAAGCTAAGTCCAGAAAACCGGAGAGGTTGGTAGCTATCAGATTGCAGACCCCTGATCCTATCCACAACAACTAACAGTAGCCGTGGGGGGTTCCTACGATGCCCTAGACCCCTCAATCACAGCCGGAGAACTAAATAGGCCTAAAGAAAGAAAGGGGAAATCTAAACTGCCCCAGAGCAGACCCCAAAGCAATAGGCAGCCCCCAACATATAATGACGGTGAAGCAAGATGAAAACACTAACACAGAAAGATAATCCTATAAAGAGAGCACGGCACTCAGGAATAGTTTGTTTGTTGGTGCTCAAGTCGGGTATCCAACCCATCAATCAAAAATGACAAAAATCTTGGCACTCAATATGTGAAATATTCAGACACTTTTATTTTGTGCATCCAGACAGAAAGGTTTAAACGTTTTCGGTCCAGCATAGGACCTTCATCAGAAAAATCTCATTTACTGAAATATACATACAAAAAAAGAACAAAAACAAGGCGTTAATTGCTGTCCGCATCATCACAGAAATACATACTAACAAAAGACATGACAAAAATATATGCTCCAACTTCATCAAAAATTCAAAGGAGAGAGAGATGGCTAGTAGAGGTACTATCCAAGGGTGCTTTGCTGAGTCAGACGATGGTGACTCCAAAAGTGCTGTGCTGGTCGTTAAGGAAGAGGGATCCTATAAGTGAGTATTGTTGAGCATAGAAGGAATTACAACAGATAATAACTTGTAATAGTATGGTGCGCCCTTGTGCTTTGAAGGATACAGGTATAGAGATATCTCATACATGTGCAATCTAGTGCTTCCAAGATGGCTAGGAATAGAAGTCACACCAATACCTGAAATAAATAAATCCTTGCAATGGTAGCCAAAAGAAGGACAAAGTAGAGAGTCTAAAAGCAAAATGGAGGTTCTAATTAAATGCAATAGATGTGACACAATGTATATGGCAGTCATATAGCAGCACAGAACCAACTATGTGTGGTCATATAGACTGAAAAAAAGGTCTAAGATGGAATACCTGGATGGCCAGTGGAAATGTTAAATGGCTGGCGTCTGGAAAGCGTATGTGGACTGAGCCGTCCAAAATTAGAACAGGCAGCTGCAAAATAAATGGCCTATCAACCAGTGAAATACAAGAGGGAGACAAGGAATAGGTTGAAGGAAGATAAATATACCTGTACAGCGTAGGGCTACAGAAAAGGGACCTCTAGGGTCACTAAAATAAGGAGTGAAGACAGCGCTGATAGCAGTGGGTATACAACCTCTAGAATTGAATTGCGCTGTTAAAAGAAAGAAAAGTGTGAAGAGTTAAGTGACAGGAATCCGGCATGCACCTCATCTCCTGCTCTATTTACCTGGTGAAGCCCTGGTCTGTGGTCTGGCTGCCCTGTGTGGAAGATGCTGTGAGGAGTGAGCACTTCCGGGTTTAAATGCAGACCTGGACTGCATCACAGCGGTGACATGACCAGAGAGAAATGAGCTTACTCAGTAGGGCAGGGGAGAGAAATTAACACCAGCTGTGCTGCTGTGTAAGCTGCACAGGATGGGAGAAAAAAAAAAAAAACACCTTATGTTGTGGGCTGAACAATAGGGCCAGGGGGAGATCAGGAAGACAAAAGACGCCACTGTGTGTATAAGACCTCAGTGATTAGGGGAAGTTAGTCTCATACAAATGTGTGAATGTTAACTATGCAATATAATTAGATATGCTAATTAAGGGGAAAGATTAGCTGCCTAGGTGTCTGTGTGAGATATACAGCACCATTATGTAGTGAAGCACAGAGCCTCAGGTATAATAAATGAGAGATGGGGACTACTAACAAATGGGTATATTCATTTCTGTATATATGATGCTCAAAAAAATGACCTCCCAATGTGTATGTTGGTGTTGAGGGTTGTAATGCGGTTACTGCTGCCAAATGAACCATATACATTACTGTGTATGGAGTCAGAGATGATCAGTGAGAGACATGGGGTGAAGATTAACAGATATTCAGATATTCTGAAAGAAAAAAGGAAAAGATTAGGGTGGAGATCATGAATAAGAAAACAGGTCACACAGTAACATTACAAAAATGCAGAAACCTCATATTCCCTATTGAGTCCCTTTGGCTCTAGAGTCTGTAAAGTGAATATCCAAAAGGCCTTCCTCTTTTTGAGTATTTTGGCCCCTCCTACTGATGTCAACCTGTTCCAAAACTGTTCTTGCCCCTGCAAGACTTTCAACTCAGGATACGATTTAACTGTGGGTGCCTCTCAGGGGCCACTTTGGCCTCATGGTCTGATTTTGTGGGTGGGGCCCCTCAGGGTCCAATTTTGTGGGTGGGGCCCCTCAGGGATCGATTTTGTGACCGGGGCCCCTCAGGGTCCGATTTTGTGGCCAGGGCCCCTCAGGGCCCAATTTTGTGGCTGGGGCCCCTCAGGGTCCGATTTTGTTCGTTGGGCCCCTCAGGGTCCGATTTTGAGGGTGGGGCCCCTCAGTGTCCGATTTTGTGGCCGGGGCCCCTCAGGGTCCGATTTTGTGGCCGGGGCCCCTCAGGGTCCGATTTTATGGTTGGGGGCCCTCTGGGTCTGATTTTGTAACCGGGGCCCCTCAGGGTCTGATTTTGTGGTTGGGGCCCCTCAGGGTCCGATTTTGTGGCCGGCGCCCCTCGTACCGATTTCGTGGCCGGGGCCCCTCAGGGTCCGATTTTGTGGCTGGGGCACCTCAGGGTCCGATTTTGTGGCCGGGGCCCCTCAGGGTCCGATTTTGTGGTTGGGCCGCTCAGGGTCCGATTTTGTGGGTGGGGCCCCTCAGGTTCCGATTTTGTAGGTGGGGCCCCTCAGGGTCCAATTTTGTGGGTGGTTCCCCTCAGGGTCCGATTTTGTGGCTGGGGCCCCTCAGAGTCCGATTTTGTTGGTTGGGCCCTTCAGGATCCGATTTTGAGGGTGGGGCCCCTCAGGGTCCGATTTTGTGGCCGGGGCCTCTCAGGGTCCGATTTTGTGGTTGGGGCCCCTCAGGGTCTGATTTTGTGGCCGGGTCTACTCAGGGTCCGATTCTGTGGGTGGGGCCCCTTAGGGTCTGATTTTGTGGGTGGAGCCCCCTGGGTCCATTTTGGTGGGCGGGTCCACTCTGGGTCCGATTTGGTGGGCGGGGACCCTCAGGATCCGATTCGGTGGCCTGGGCTCCTCAGTGTTTTTATTGGTGGCCGGGATGCCTCTGGGTCCAGTTTTGTGGGTGGGGCCCCTCATGTTCTGATTTTGTGGGTGGGGCCCCTCAGGGTCCGATTTTGTGGGTGGGGCCCCTTATGGTCCGATTTTGTGGGTGGGGCCTCTCAGGGTCCGATTTTGTGGCCGGGGCCCCTCAGGGTCTGATTTTGTGGCCGGGGCCCCTCATGGTCCGATTTTGTGGGTGGGGCCCATCGGGGTTCGATTTTGTGGCTGGGACCCCTCAGGGTCTGATTTTGTGGCTGGGGCCCCTCAGAGTCTGATTTTGTGGCCGGGACCCCTCAGGGTCAGATTTGGTGGGCAGGGCCCCTCAAGGTCAGATTTGGTGGGCGGGGCCACTCTGGGTCTGATTTGGTGGGACTCAGGGTCTGATTTGGTGGGCGGGGCCCCACATGGTCCGATTTGGTGGGTGGGGCCCCTCAGGGTCCGATTTCTTGGGGCGAGGCCCTCAGGGTCCGATTTGGTGAGCGGGGCCCCTCAGGGTCCGATTTGGTGGGCAGGGCCCCTCAGGGTCTGATTTGGTGAGCACAGCCCCTCAGAGGTCGATTTGGTGGGCGGGGCCACTCAGGGTCCAATTTGGTGGGTGGGGCCCCTCAGGGTCCAATTTGGTGGGCGGGGCCCCTCAGAAACCGATTTGCTGGGCGGGGCCCCTCAGAACACGATTTGGTGAGCGGGGCCCCTCAGAGTTCAATTTGGTGAGCGGGGCCCCTCAGGATCCGATTTGGTGGGTGGGGCCCCTCAGAGTCCGATTTTGTGGCTGGGGCCCCTCAGGGTCTCATTTTGTGGGTGGGGACCCTCAGGCTCCGATTTTGTGGTTGAGGCCTTTCAGAATCCGATTTGGTGGGCGGGGCCCCTCAGCGTCCGATTGGGTGAGCGGGGCCCCTCTGAGTTCGATTTTGTGAGCACGGCCCCTCAGGGTCCGATTTGGTGGGCTGGGCCCCTCAGGGTCCGATTTGGTGGGTGGGGCCCCTCATGGTTTGATTTGGTGGGCGGGGGCCACTCTGGGTCTGATTTGGTGAGCGGGGCCCCTCTGAGTTCGATTTTGTGAGCACGGCCCCTCAGGGTCCGATTTGGTGGGCTGTGCCCCTCAGGGTCCGATTTGGTGGGTGGGGCCCCTCATGGTTTGATTTGGTGAGCGGGGCCCCTCAGCGTCCGATTTGGTGAGCGGGGCCCCTCTGAGTTCGATTTTGTGAGCACGGCCCCTCAGGGTCCGATTTGGTGGGCTGTGCCCCTCAGGGTCCGATTTGGTGGGCGGGGCCCCTCATGGTTTGATTTGGTGGGTGGGGGCCACTCTGGGTCTGATTTGGTGAGCGGGGCCCCTCAGGGTCCGATTTTGTGGTTGGGGTCCCTCAGGGTCTGATTTTGTGGGTCGGGACCCTCAGGGTCCGATTTTGTGTCCGGGGCCCCTCAGGGTCCGATTTTGTTGTTGGGGCCCCCTCAGAATCCGATTTGGTGGGCGGGGCCCCTCAGGGTCCGATTTGGTGAGTGGAGTCCCTCAGAGTTCGATTTGGTGAGCGGGGCCTCTCAGGGTCCAATTTGGTGGGTGGAGCCCCTCAGGGTCCGATTTGGTGGACGGGGCCCCTCAGGGTCCGATTTTGTGGGTGGGGGCCCTCAGGGTCCGATTTTGTGGCTGGGGCTTCTCATGGTCCGATTTTGTGGCCGGGACCCCTCAGGGTCTGATTTTGTGGCAGGGTCTACTCAGGGTCCGATTTTGAGGGCGGGGCCCCTTAGGGTCCTATTTTGTGGTTGGGGCCCTCAGGGTCCGATTTTGTGGGTGGGGCCCCTCAGAGTCCGATTTGGTTGGCAGGGATCCTCAGGGTTCGATTTGGTGGGCGGGGCCTCTAAGGGTCCGATTTTGAGGGCGGGGCCCCTCAGGGTCCGATTTGGTGGGCAGGGCCCCTCTGGGTTCGATTTTGTGGCCGGGGTCTCTCAGGGTCCGATTTTGTGGCCGGGGCCCCTTAGGGTCCGATTTTGTGGGTGGGGCCCCTCAGAATCCGATTTGGTTGGCGGGGCCCCTCAGGGTCCGATTTGGTGGGCGTGGCCTCTCAGGGTCCGATTTTGAGGGCGGGGCCCCTCAGGGTACGATTTTGTGTGCGGGGCCCCTCAGGGTACGATTTTGTGTGCGGGGCCCCTCAGGGTCCGATTTTGTGGGTGGGGCCCCTCTGGGTTCGATTTTGTGGCCGGGGTCTCTCAGGGTCCGATTTTGTGGCCGGGGCCCCTCAGGGTCCGATTTTGTGGTTGGGGCTCCTCAGGGTCCGGTTTTGTGGTTGGGGCCCCTCAGGGTCCGATTTTGTGGCCGGCGCCCCTCAGCGTCCGATTTCGTGACTGGGGCCCCTCAGTGTCCGGTTTTGTGGCCGGGGCCCCTCAGGGTCTGATTTTGTGGTTGAGGCCCCTCAGGGTCCGATTTTGTGGCCAGCGCCCCTCAGGGTCCGATTTTGTGGCTGGGGCCCCTCAGGGTCCGATTTTGTGGCCGGGGCCTCTCAGGGTCCGATTATGTGGCCAGGGCCCCTCAGCGTCTGATTTTGTGAGTGGAGCCCCTCAGGGTCCGATTTTGTGGCCGGGGCCCCTCAGGGTCTAATTTTGTGGCCGGGGCCCCTCAGGGTCTGATTTTGTGGCTGGGGCCCCTTAGGGCCTGATTTTGTGGGCGGAGCCCCTCTGGGTCCAATTTGGTGGGTGTGACCACTCTGGGTCCGTTTTGGTGGGTGGGACCACTCTGGGTCCAATTTGGTGGGCGGGGCCACTCGGGGGCTGATTTGGTGGGCGGGGCCCCTCAGGGTCCGATTTGGTGGGCGGGGCCCCTTAGGGTCCGATTTGGTGGGTGGGGCTCCTCAGGGTCCGATTTTGTGGCCGAGGCCCCTCAGGGTTCGATTTTGTGGCCGGGGCCCCTCGGTCTGATTTTGTGGTCGGATCCCCTCAGGGTCCGATTTTGTGGGTGGGGCCCCTCAGGGTCCAATTTTGTGGGTGGGGCCCCTCAGGGTCCAATTTTGTGAGTGGAGCCCCTCAGGGTTCGATTTTGTGGCCGTGGCCCCTCGGTCTGATTTTGTGGCCGGATCCCCTCAGGGTCCGATTTTGTGGGTGGGGGCCCTCAGGATCCAATTTGGTGGGTGGGGCTCCTAAGGGTCTGATTTTGTGAGTGGAGCCCCTCAGGGTTCGATTTTGTGGTCGGGGCCCCTCAGGGTCCGATTTGGTGGCCGGGGCCACTCAGGGTCCGATTTTGTGGGTGGGGCCCCTCAGGGTCCGATTTGGTGGGCGGGGACACTCTGGGTCCAATTAGGTGGGGGGCCTCTCAGGGTCCAATTTTGTGGGCGGGGCCCCTCAGGGTCCGATTTGGTGGGCGGGGCCCCTTAGGGTCCAATTTGGTGGGTGGGGCTCCTCAGGGTCCAAATTTGTGGTTGGGGCCCCTTAGGGTCCGATTTGGTGGGTGGGGCTCCTCAGGGTCCGATTTTGTGGCCGAGGCCCCTCAGGGTTCGATTTTGTGGCCGGGGCCCCTCGGTCTGATTTTGTGGTCGGATCCCCTCAGGGTCCGATTTTGTGGGTGGGGCCCCTCAGGGTCCAATTTTGTGGGTGGGGTCCCTCAGGGTCCAATTTTGTGAGTGGAGCCCCTCAGGGTTCGATTTTGTGGCCGTGGCCCCTCGGTCTGATTTTGTGGCCGGATCCCCTCAGGGTCCGATTTTGTGGGTGGGGGCCCTCAGGATCCAATTTGGTGGGTGGGGCTCCTAAGGGTCTGATTTTGTGGCCCGGGGCTCCTCAGGGTCCAATTTTGTGGTCGGGGCCCCTCAGGGTCCGATTTGGTGGCCGGGGCCACTCAGGGTCCGATTTTGTGGGTGGGGCCCCTCAGGGTCCGATTTGGTGGGCGGGGACACTCTGGGTCCAATTAGGTGGGGGGCCCCTCAGGGTCCGATTTTGTGGGCGGGGCCCCTCAGGGTCCGATTTTGTGGGCGGGGCCCCTCAGGGTCCAATTTGGTGGGTGGGGCTCCTCAGGGTCCGAATTTGTGGTTGGGGCCCCTCAGGGTCTGATTTTGTGGGTGGGGCCCCTCAAGGTCTGATTTTGTGTCCGGGACCCCTCGGGGTTCGATTTTGTGGTTGGGGCCCTTCAGAATCTGATTTGGTGGGCGGGGTCCCTCAGGGTCCGATTTGGTCGGCGGGGCCACTCAGAATCTGATTTGGTGGGCGGGGCTCCTCAGGGTCCGATTTGGTGAGCGTGGCCTCTCAGAGTTCAATTTGGTGAGCGGGGCCCCTCGGTCTGATTTGGTGAGCAGTGCCCCTCAGGGTCCGATATGGTGGGTGGGGCCCCTCAGGGTCCGATTTGCTGGACGGGGGCCATTCTGGGTCTGATTTGGTGGGCGGGGCTCCTCAGGGTCCGATTTGGTGGGTGGGGCCCTTCAGTGTCTGATTTTGTGGCCGGGGCCCCTCAGGGAATGATTTTGTTGCCGGGCCCCTCTTTGTCCGATTTTGAAGGTGGGGCCCCTCAGGGTCCGAGTTGGTGAGCGGGGCCCCTCAGGGTCCGATTTGGTGAGCGGGGCCCCTCAGGGTCCAATTTGGTGAGCGGGGCCATTCTGGGTCTGATTTGGTGGGCGGGGCCCCTAAGGGTCCGATTTTGTGGGTGGGACCCCTCAGGGTCCAATTTGGTGGGCGGGGCCCCTCAGGGTCCAATTTGGTGGGCGGGGCCTCTCAGAGTCCGATTTGGTGGGTGGGGCCCCTCGGTCCGATTTTGTGGCCGGGGCCCCTCAGGGTCCGATTTTGTGGGTGGGGGCCCTCAGGATCCGATTTGGTGGGTGGGGCCCCTAAGGGTCCGATTTTGTGGCCGGGGCTACTCAGAGTCCAATTTTGTGGTCGGGGCCCCTCAGGGTTCGATTTGGTGGCCGTGGCCACTCAGGATCCGATTTTGTGGGTGGGGCCCCCTGGGTCTGATTTGGTGGGATGGGCCACTCTGGGTCCAATTAGGTGGGGGGGCCATCAGGGACCGATTTGGTGGGCGGGGCCCCTTAGGGTCCAATTTGGTGGGTGGGGCTCCTCAGGGTCCGAATTTGTGGTTGGGGCCCCTCAGGGTCTGATTTTGTGGGTGGGGCCCGTCATGTTCTGATTTTGTGTCCGGGACCCCTCTGGGTCCGATTTTGTGTTTGGGGCCCTTCAGAATCCTATTTGGTGGGCGGGGTCCCTCAGGGTCCGATTTTGTGGGCGGGGTCCCTCAGGGTCCGATTTGGTGGGCAGGGCCACTCAGGGTCCGATTTGGTGAGTGGGGCCTCTCAGAGTTCAATTTGGTGAGCGGGGCCCCTCAGGGTCCGATCTGGTGAGCGGTGCCCCTCAGGGTCCGATTTGGTGGGTGGGGCCCCTCAGGGTCCGATTTGCTGGGCGGGGGCCATTCTGGGTCTGATTTTGTGGGTGGGGTCCCTCAGGGTCCGATTTTGTGGGTGGGGTAACTCAGGGTCTGATTTTGTGGCCGGGGCCCCTCAGGGAACGATTTTGTGGCCGGGGCCCCTCTTGGTCCGATTTTGTGGGTGGGGCCCCTCAAGGTCCGATTTTGTGGGTGGGGCCCCTCAGGGTCTGAGATGGTGGGCTGGGCCACTCTGGGTTCGATTTTGTGGGTGGGGCCCCTCAGGGTCCGATTTTGTGGTTGGGGCCGCTCAGGGTCCGATTCGGTGGGCGGGGGCGCACTTTGGCGCACATTCTCTCTCAGGGGCATGCGTCATGTGATCAAGCTAGATTTGCATTTGTGCTGTGGGTTTCGCTTTAAGTGTTGATATTATGTGGCAGAAGCTCTGTCCTGGGGGCGTCATGTGACGTTCGTAGGCGTTGGCATAGTAATTGGGTGTGCCTGCGCATATCAATGAGCTTAACTGCCATTTCAATCGCCTCAGGGCACGTTTTAAGTTTCCCATTCAAATGCATTGAGACAATGCATTCCAATGACGGGAAAAAAATTTCAATCGCAAATTGCGCAAAAACTACAAATCAGATCAACACGAAAAATACTTAGCACACCTCTCATGGACGCTGGCTTTGAAACGACACCTCAACGGTGTCTGTGCGTGTAGCGGTTGGGGCCGCATTAATTGCGGAAATCAACTGAATAATAAGAATGTTAGCAGCGTTTGGATTACAACATTAATACTAGATGTGTATTTCCTGAAGGAAGTACAGATAGTGGTTTGAAATGGTGCCCGGGCTACCCCTTTAAGATAGACTTGCCTGCTGCCCCTGCAAGACTTTCAACTCAGGATCCGTTTTAACTGTGGGTGCCTCTCAGGGGCCACTTTGGCCTCAGGGTCCGATTTTGTGGGTGGGGCCCCTCAGGGCTCAATTTTGTGGGTGGGGCCCCTCAGGGTCCGATTTTGTGGCCAGGGCCCCTCAGGGTCCGATCTTGTGGTCGGAACCCCTCAGGGTCCAATTTGGTGAGCGGGGACCCTCAGGGTTCGATTTGGTGGGCGGGGCCTCTCAGGGTCCGATTTGGTGGGCGGGCCCCCTCAGGGTCCGATTTGGTGGGCAGGGCCCCTCAGGGTCCGATTTGCTTGGTGGGGCCCCTCAGGGTCCGATTTGGTGGGCGGGGCCCCTCAGGGTCCGATTTGGTGGGCGGGGCCCCTCAGGGTCCTATTTGGGGGGCAGGGCCCGTCAGGGTCCGATTTGGTGGGCGGGACCCCTCAGGGTCCGATTTGGTGGTTGGGGCCTTTCAGAATCTGATTTGGTGGGCGGGGCCACTCAGGGTCCGATTTGGTGAGCGGGGCCTCTCAGAGTTCAATTTGGTGAGCGGGGCCCCTCAGGGTCCGATCTGGTGAGCGGTGCCCCTCAGGGTTCGATTTGGTGGGTGGGGCCCCTCAGGGTCCGATTTGCTGGGCGGGGGCCATTCTGGGTCTGATTTGGTGGGCGGGGCCCCTCAGGGTCCGATTTTGTGGGTGGGGTCCCTCAGGGTCTGATTTTGTGGCCGGGGCCCCTCAGGGAACGATTTTGTGGCCGGGGCCCCTCTTGGTCCGATTTTGTGGGTGGGGCCCCTCAAGGTCCGATTTTGTGGGTGGGGCCCCTCAGGGTCTGAGATGGTGGGCTGGGCCACTCTGGGTTCGATTTTGTGGGTGGGGCCCCTCAGGGTCCGATTTTGTGGTTGGGGCCGCTCAGGGTCCGATTCGGTGGGCGGGGGCGCACTTTGGCGCACATTCTCTCTCAGGGGCATGCGTCATGTGATCAAGCTAGATTTGCATTTGTGCTGTGGGTTTCGCTTTAAGTGTTGATATTATGTGGCAGAAGCTCTGTCCTGGGGGCGTCATGTGACGTTCGTAGGCGTTGGCATAGTAATTGGGTGTGCCTGCGCATATCAATGAGCTTAACTGCCATTTCAATCGCCTCAGGGCACGTTTTAAGTTTCCCATTCAAATGCATTGAGACAATGCATTCCAATGACGGGAAAAAAAATTTTCAATCGCAAATTGCGCAAAAACTACAAATCCGATCAACACGAAAAATATTTAGCACACCTCTCATGGACGCTGGCTTTGAAACGACACCTCAACGGTGTCTGTGCGTGTAGCGGTTGGGGCCGCATTAATTGCGGAAATCAACTGAATAATAAGAATGCTAGCAGCGTTTGGATTACAACATTAATACTAGATGTGTATTTCCTGAAGGAAGTACAGATAGTGGTTTGAAATGGTGCCCGGGCTACCCCTTTAAGATAGACTTGCCTGCTGCCCCTGCAAGACTTTCAACTCAGGATCCGTTTTAACTGTGGGTGCCTCTCAGGGGCCACTTTGGCCTCAGGGTCCGATTTTGTGGGTGGGGCCCCTCAGGGCTCGATTTTGTGGGTGGGGCCCCTCAGGGTCCGATTTTGTGGCCAGGGCCCCTCAGGGTCCGATCTTGTGGTCGGAACCCATCAGGGTCCAATTTGGTGAGCGGGGACCCTCAGGGTTCGATTTGGTGGGCGGGGCCTCTCAGGGTCCGATTTGGTGGGCGGGCCCCCTCAGGGTCCGATTTGGTGGGCGGGGCCCCTCAGGGTCCGATTTGCTTGGTGGGGCCCCTCAGGGTCCGATTTGCTTGGTGGGGCCCCTCAGGGTCCTATTTGGGGGGCAGGGCCCGTCAGGGTCCGATTTGGTGGGCGGGACCCCTCAGGGTCCGATTTGGTGGTTGGGGCCTTTCAGAATCTGATTTGGTGGGCGGGGCCCCTCAGGGTCCGATTTGGTGGGCGTGGCCCCTCAGGGTCCAATTTGGTGAGCGGGGCCCCTCAGGGTCCGATTTGGTGAGCGGGGCCCCTCAGGGTCCGATTTGGTGAGCAGGGCCCCTCAGGGTCCGATTTGGTGGGCGGGATCTCTCAGAGTCCGATTTGGTGGGCGGGACCCCTCAGGGTCCGATTTGGTGGGCGTGGCCCCTCAGGGTCCGATTTGGTGAGCGGGGCCCCTCAGAGTTCAATTTCGTGAGCGGGGCCCCTCAGGGTCCGATTTGGTAAGCGGGGCCCCTCAGGGTCTGATTTGGTGGGCGGGGCCACTCTGGGTCCGATTTGGTGGGCGGGGCCCCTCACGGTCCGATTTGGTGAGCGTGGCCCCTCATGGTCCGATTTGGTGGATGGGGCCACTCTGGGTCTGATTTGGTGAGCGGGGTCATTCAGGGTCCGATTTGTTGGGCGGGGCCACTCTGGGTCCGATTTGGTGGGTGGGGCCACTCTGGGTCCGATTTGGTGGGTGGGACCACTCTGGGTCCCATTTGGAGGCCAGGGTGACTCAGCCTCCGATTTGTAGGCCAGGGTCGATCAGCCTCCTATTTGGAGGCAGGGGTGGCTCAGCCTCCGATTTGGAGCCTGGAGTCACTCAGCTTTCGATTTGTCGCGCCGGCCCTTTAAGAGCCAGTTTGGCTCACTGGGCTTCTAAATCCACTTTGGCGTACATTCTCTCTCAGGGACATGCGTCATGTGATGAAGCTAGATTTGCATTTGTGCTGTGGGTTTTGCTTTAAGGGCAGAAATTATCTGGCAGAAACTCTGTCCTCGGGGGGGGTCATGAGAAGTTCGAAGATGTTGGCATAGTAACTGGGTCTGCCTGCGCATATCAATGAGCTCAACTGCCATTTCAATCGCCTCAGGGCATGTTTTCCCTGTGGAAATATTTTCTCATTGAAATGCATTGAGGAAAATGTTTTTTCAAACGCAAATTGCGCAAAAACTACAAATCCGATTGACACGAAAAATACTTAGCACACCTCTCGTGGACGCTGGCTTCCAAAAAACACCTCAACGGAGTCTGTGCGTGTAGCGGTTCGGGCCACATTAATTGCGGAAAATCAACTGAATAATAATAATAATACTAGATGTGTATTTCCTGAAGGAAGTACAGATAGTGGTTTGAAATGGTGCCCGGGCTGCCCCTTTAAGAGAGACTTGCCTGCTGACTCTGCAAGACTTTCAACTCAGGATCCGTTTTAACTGTGAGTGCCTCTCAGGGGCCACTTTGGCCTTAGGGTCTGATTTGGTGGGTGGGGCCCCTCAGGATCCGATTCCTTGGCCTGGGCTCCTCAGGGCTTGAATTGTTAGCGGGGATCCCTCAGGCTCTGATTTTGTGGGTGGGGCCCCTCAGGGTCCGATTTTGTGGGTGGGGCCCCTTAGGGTCTGATTTGGTGGGTGGGGCCCCTCAGGATCCGATTCCATGGCCTGGGCTCCTCAGGGCTTGAATTGTTAGCGGGGATCCCTCAGGGTCCGATTTTGTGGGTGGGGCCCCTCAGGGTCCGATTTTGTGGGTGGGGCCCCTCAGGGTCCGATTTTGTGGGTGGGGCCCCTCAGGGTCTGATTTTGTGGCCGGATCCCCTCAGGGTCTGATTTTGTGGGTGGGGCCCCTCAGGGTCCGATTTTGTGGCAGGGGCCCGTCAGGGTCCGATTTTGTGGGTGGGGCCACTCTGGGTCCGATTTGGTGGGTGGAGCCACTCTGGGTCTGTTTTGTTGGGCGGGGCTACTCAGGGTCCGATTTAGTGGGCGGGGCCCCTCAGGGTCCGATTTTGTTGGGCCCCTCAGGGTCTGATTTTGTGGCAGGGGCCCCTCAGGGTCCGATTTTGTGGGTGGGGCCCCTTAGGGTCTGATTTGGTGGGCGGGACCACTCTGGGTCCGATTTGGTGGGCGGGACCACTCTGGGTCCAATTTGGTGGTCGGGACCTCTCAGGGTCCGATTTGGTGGGCGGGGCTACTCTGGGTCCGATTTGCTGGGCGGGGCCACACTGGGTCTGATTTGGTGAACGGAGCCCCTCTGGGTCCGATTTCTTGAGCGGGTCCATGCTGGGTCCGATTTGGAGGCCAGGGTCGATCAGCCTCCAATCTGGAGGCCGGGGTGGCTAAGCCTCCGATTTGGAGCCTGGGGTCACTCAGTTTTCGATTTGGCACGCTGGCCCTTTAAGAATCACTTTGGCGCGTCGGCCGTTTTAGAGACAGGGTGGCTCACTGGGCTTCTAAATCCACTTTGGCACACATTCTCTCTCAGGGGCATGCGTCATGTGATGAGGCTAGATTTGCATTTGTGCTGTGGGTTTCGCTTTAAGAGCTGATATTATGTGCGAAAAGCTCTGTCCTGGGGGCGTCATGTGACGTTCGTAGGCGTTGGCATAGTAACTGGGTGTGCCTGCGCATATCAATGAGCTTTACTGCCATTTGAATTGCCTCAGGGCACGTTTTAAGTTGCCAATTGAAAAGCATTGAGACACGCATTCCAATGACAGGGAAAAAAAATTTTCAAACGCAAACTGCGCAAAAATCCGATCGACACGAAAAATACTTAGCACACCTCTCGTGGATGCTGGCTTCGAAACAACACCTCAACGGAGTCTGTGCGTGTAGCAGTTCGGGCCGCATTAATTGCGGAAATCAACTGAATAAAAAGAAAAAGTTAGCAGCGTTCGGACTACAACATTAATACTAGATGTGTATTTCCTGAAGGAAGTACAGATAGTGGTTTGAAATGGTGCCCGGGCTGCCCCTTTAAGAGAGACTTGCCTGCTGCCCCTGCAAGACATTCAACTCAGGATCCGTTTTAACTGTGAGTGCCTCTCAGGGGCCACTTTGGCCTCAGGGTCTGATTTGGTGGGTGGGTCCCCTCAGGATCTGATTCCTTGGCCTGGGCTCCTCAGGGCTTGAATTGTTGGCGGGGATCCCTCAGGCTCCGAATTTGTGGGTGTGGCCCCTCAGGGTCCGATTTTGTGGGTTGGGGCCCCTCAGAGTCCGATTTTGTGAGTGGTGCCCCTCAGGGTTCGATTATGTGGCTGGGGCCCCTCAGGGTCTGATTTTGTGGCCGGATCCCCTCAGGGTCCGATTTTGTGAGTGGGGCCCCTCAGGGTTCGATTTTGTGGCTGGGGCCCCTCAGGGTCTGATTTTGTGGCCGGATCCCCTCAGGGTCCGATTTTGTGGGTGGGGCCCCTCAGGGTCCTATTTTGTGGATGGGGCCCCTCAGGGTCCGATTTTGTGGTTGGGGCTACTCTGGGTCCAATTTGGTGGGTGGGGCCACTCTGGGTCCGATTTGGTGGGCGGGGCTACTCAGGGTCCGATTTGGTGGGCGGGTCCCCTCAGGGTCCGATTTGGAGCCCGGGGTGGCTCAGCCTCCGATTTGGAGGTCGGGGTGGCTCAGCCTCCGATTTGGAGGTCGGGGTGGCTCAGCCTCCGATTTGGAGGTCGGGGTGGCTCAGCCTCCGATTTGGAGGTCGGGGTGGCTCAGCCTCCGATTTGGAGGTCGGGGTGGCTCAGCCTCCGATTTGGAGGCCGGGGTGGCTCAGCCTCCGATTTGGAGGCCTGGGTCGATCAGCCTCCGATTTGGAGGCCGGGGTGGCTCAGCCTCCGATTTGGAGGCCGGGGTGGCTCAGCCTCCGATTTGGAGGCCGGGGTGGCTCAGCCTCCGATTTGGAGGCCGGGGTGGCTCAGCCTCCGATTTGGAGGCCGGGGTGGCTCAGTCTCCGATTTGGTGTGTCGGCCCTTTAAGACTCATTTGGGTGCGCTGGCCCTTTAACAATCACTTTGGCGCGTTGGCCCTTTAAGAGCTAGTTTGGCTCACTGGGCTTCTTCTATATCAAATTTGGAGGACATTCTCTCTCAGGGGCATGTGTCATGTGATGAAGCTAGATTTGCATTTGTGCTGTGAGTTTCGCTTTAAGAGCTGATATTATGTGGCAGAGGCTCTGTGCTGGGGTTCAAGTGAAGTTCGTAGGCGTTGGCATAGTAACTGGGTGTGCCTGCGCATATCAATGAGCTCAACTGTCATTTCAATCGCCTCAGGGCACGTTTTGCCATTTCCTATTGAAAAGCATTGGAGACAGTGCATTCCAATGACGGGAAAAAAATTTTCAAACGCAAATTGCGCAAAAACTACAAATCCGATCGACACGAAAAATACTTAGCACACCTCTCGTGGACGCTGGCTTCGAAACGACACCTCAACAGAGTCTGTGCGTGTAGCGGTTCGGGCCGCATTAATTGCGGAAATCGACTTAATAATAATAATAATAAGAAGAAGAATAAGTTAGCAGCGTTCGGATTACAATATAGTGGTTTTTTCAAACCACTATAACTAGATGTGTATTTCCTGAAGGAAGTACAGATAGTGGTTTGAAATGGTGCCCGGGCTGCCCCTTTAAGAGTGACTTGCCTGCTGCCCCTGCAAGACTTTCAACTCAGGATCCGTTTTAACTGTATGTGCCTCTCAAGGGCCACTTTGGCCTCGGTCTGATTTGGTGGGTGGGGCACCTCAGGATCTGATTTGGTGGCCTAGGCTCCTCAGGGCTTGAATTGTTGGCCGGGATCCCTCAGGCTCCTATTTTGTGGGTGTGGCCCCCAGGGTCCGATTTTGTGGGTGTGGCCCCTCAGGGTCTGATTTTGTAGGTGTGGCCCCTCAGGGTCCGATTTTGTGAATGGGTCCCCTCAGGGTCCGATTTTGTGGCCGGGGCACCTCAGATTCTGATTTTGTGTCCGGATCCCCTCAGGGTCCGATTTTGTGGGTGGGGCCTCTAAGGGTCCGATTTTGTGGCCGGGGCCCCTCAGGGTCCAATTTTGTGGGTGGGGCCCTTCAGGGCCCGATTTTGTGGCCGGGGCTCCTCAGGGTCCGATTTTGTGGTTGGGGCCACTCAGATTCCTATTTTGTGGGTGGGGCCACTCAGGGTCTGATTTGGTGGGCGGGGCCCCTCAGGGTCCGATTTTGTGGGTGTGGCCCCTCTGGGTCCGATTTTGTGGGTGGGCCCCTCAGGGTCCGATTTTGTGAGTGGGCCCCTCAGGGTCCGATTTTGTGGCCGGGGCCCCTCAGGGTCTGATTTTGTGGCCGGATCCCCTCAGGGTCCGATTTTGTGGGTGGGGACCCTCAGGGCCCGATTTTGCGGCCGGGGCTCCTCAGGGTCCGATTATGTGGCCGGGGCCCCTCAGGACTGATTTTGTGGGTGGGGCCCCTTAGGGTCTGATTATGTGGGGGGAGCCCCTCTGGGTCCAATTTGGTGGGCGGGACCACTCTGGGTCCAGTTTGGTGGGCGGGCCCACTAGGGGGCCGATTTGTTGTGCAAGGCCACTCGGGGGCCAATTCGGTGGGCGTGGCTACTCGGGGTCGATTCGGTGGGCGGGGCCACTCGGGGGACGATTCGGTGGGCGGGGCCACTCGGGGGCCAATTTGGTGGGCGGGGCCACTCGGGGGCCAATTTGGTGGGCGGGTACATTCGGGCGCCGATTTGGTGGGCGGGGCCACTCGGGGGCCGATATCTTGAGTGAGGCGACGCTGGGTCCGATTTGGAGGCCAGGGTCGATCAGCCTCCAATTTGGAGGCCGGGGTGGCTATGCTCCGTTTTGGAGCCTGGGGTCACTCAGTTTTCGATTTGGCGCGCTGGCCCTTTAAAAATCACTTTGGCGTGTCGGCCGTTTTAGAGACATGGTGGCTCACTGGGCTTCTAAATCCACTTTGGCGCACATTCTCTCTCAGGGGCATGCTTCATGTGATGAGGCTAGATTTGCATTTGTGCTGTGGGTTTCGCTTTAAGAGCTGATATGTGCGAGAAGCTCTGTCCTGGGGGCGTCATGTGACGTCCGTAGGCGTTGGCATAGTAAATGGGTGTGCCTGCACCTATCAATGAGCTTTACTGCCATTTGAATTGCCTTAGGGCACGTTTTAAGTTGCCCATTGAAAAGCATTGAGACATGCATTCCAATGACAGGAAAAAAAATATTCAAACGCAAATTGCGCAAAAACTACAAATCCGATCGACACGAAAAATACTTAGCACACCTCTCGTGGATGCTGGCTTCGAAACAACACCTCAACGGAGTCTGTGCGTGTAGCGGTTCGGGCCGCATTAATTGCAAAAATCAACTGAATAAAAAGAAAAAGTTATCAGCGTTCGGATTACAACATGAATACTAGATGTGTATTTCCTGAAGGAAGTACAGATAGTGGTTTGAAATGGTGCCCGGGCTGCCCCTTTAAGAGAGACTTGCCTGCTGCCCCTGCAAGACTTTCAACTCAGGATCCGTTTTAACTGTGGGTGCCTCTCAGGGGCCACTTTGGCCTCAGGGTCCGATTTTGTGGTTGGGGCCCCTCAGGGTCTGATTTTGTGGGTGGGGCCCCTCAGGGTCCGATTTGGTGGGCGGGCCCCCTCAGGGTCCGATTTGGTGAGCGGGGCCCCTCAGAGTTCAATTTGGTGAGCAGGGCCCCTCAGGGTCCGATTTGGTGAGCGGGGCCCTTCAGGGTCCGATTTGGTTGGCGGGGCCCCTCAGGGTCCAATTTAGTGGGGGGGCCCCTCAGGGTTCAATTTGGTGGGCGGGGCCCCTCAGGGTCCAATTTGGTGGGCCGGGGCGCACTTTGGCGCACATTCTCTCTCAGGGGCATGCGTCATGTGATGAAGCTAGATTTGCATTTGTGCTGTGGGTTTCGCTTTAAGAGCTGATATTATGTGGCAGAAGCTCTGTCTGGGGGCGTCATGTGACGTTCGTAGGCATTGGCATAGTAACTGGGTGTGCCTGCGCATATCAATGAGCTTTACTGCCATTTCAATCGCCTCAGGGCACGTTTTAAGTTTCCCATTGAAAAGCATTGAGACAGTGCATTCCAATGACGGGAAAAAAACATTTTCAAATGCAAATTGCACAAAAACTACAAATCCGATCGACACGAAAAATACTTAGCACACCTCTCGTGGACGCTGGCTTCGAAATGACACCTCAACGGAGTCTGTGCGTTTAGCGGTTCGGGCCGCATTAATTGCGGAAATCAACTGAAAAATTTGTGATTGCCGCATTATAATTGTAATACTAGATGTGTATTTCCTGAAGGAAGTACAGATAGTGGTTTGAAATGGTGCCCGGGCTGCCCCTTTAAGAGAGACTTGCCTGCTGCCCCTGCAAGACTTTCAAGTCAGGATCCGTTTTAACTGTGGGTGCCTCTCAGGGGCCACTTTGGCCTGTCGGGCCCTTCAGGGTCTAATTTGGTGGGTGGGGACACTCTGGGTCTGATTTGGAGGGCGGGGCCACTCTGGGTCCGATTTGGAGGGCGGGGCCACTCTGGGTCCGATTTGGAGGCCAGGGTAGCTCAGCCTCTGATTTGGAGGCTGGGGTGGCTCAGCCTCCGATTTGGAGCCTGGGGTCACTCAGCTTTGTATTTTGCGCACCGGCCCTTTAAGACTCATTTTGGTGCGCCAGCCCTTTAAGAATCACTTAGGCGCGTCGGCCCTTTAAGAGCCAGTTTGGCGCACTGGGCTTCTAAATCCAATTTGGCGCACATTATCTTTCAGGGGCATGCGTCATGTGATGAAGCTAGATTTGCATTTTTGCTTTGGGTTTCGCTTTAAGAGCTGATATTATCTGGCAGAAACTGTGTCCTGCTGGGGTCATGTGAAGTTCGTAGGCATTGGCATAGTAACTGGGTGTGCCTGCGCATATCAATGAGCTTAACTGCCACCTCATGACTGCCCCATGTTTTCCCTATGGCAACATTTTTCCATTGAAATGCAATGAGACAGTGCATTCCAATGACAGGAAAATGTTTTTTCAAACGCAAATTGCGCAAAAACTACAAATCCGATTGACACGAAAAATACTTAGCACACCACTCATGGACGCTGGCTTCGAAACAACGCCTGATCGGAGTCTGTGCATGTAGCGGTTTAGGCCGCATTAATTGCGGAAATCAACTGAATAGTAATAATAATACTAGATGTGTATTTCCTGAAGGAAGTACAGATAGTGGTTTGAAATGGTGCCCGGGCTGCCCCTTTATGAGAGACTTGCCTGCTGCCCCTGCAAGATTTTCAACTCAGGATCCGATTTAACTGTGGGTGCCTCTCAGGGGTCACGTTGGCCTGTGGGGCCCCTTAGGGTCTGATTTGGTGGGTGGTGCCCCTCAGGATCCGATTTGATGACCTGGGCTCCTCGGGGCTTGAAATCGTGGACGGGATCCCTCAGGGTTAGATTTTGTGGCCGGGGCCTCTCGGTCCGATTTTGTGAGTGGGCCCCTCAGGGTTCGATTTTGTGGGTGGAGCCCCTATGGGTCCAATTTGGTGGGCGGGGCCCCTCAGGGTCCGCTTTTGTGGCCGGGGCCCCTCAGGGTTCGGTTTGGTGGGCAGGGCCCCTCAGAGTCCGATTTGGTGGGCGGGGCCCCTCAGGGTCCGATTGGCTGGGCGGGGCCTCTCTGGGTCCTATTTGGTGGGCGGGGCCACTCTGGGTCCGATTTGGTAGGCGGGGCCACTCTGGGTCCTATTTAGTGGGTGGGGCCCCTCAGAGTCTGATTTAGTGGGCGGGGCCCCTCAGAGTCCGATTTGGTGGGCGGGGCCCCTCAGGGTCCGATTTGGTGGGTGGGGTCACTGTGGTTCCGATTTAGTGGACGGGGCCACTGTGGGTCCGATTTGGTGGGCGGGGCCTCTCAGGGTCTGATTTGGTGGGCGGGGCCTCTCAGGGTCTGATTTGGTGGGCGGGGCCCCTCAGGGTCCGTTTTGGTGGGCGGGGCCCCTCAGGGTCCGTTTTGGTGGGCGGGGCCCCTCAGGGTCCGTTTTGGTGGGCAGGGCCACTCTTGGTCCGATTTGGAGACCGGGGTCAATCAGCCTCCGTTTTGGAGCCTCGGGTCACCCATCTTTCGATTTGGCGTGCCGGCCCTTAAAGACTCATTTTGGTGCACCGGCCTTTAAGAATCACTTTGGCGCATCAGCCCTTTAAGAGACAGTTTGGCGCACTTGGCTTCTAAATCCACTTTGGCGAACATTCTCTCTCAGGGGCATGCGTCATGTGATGAAGCTCGATTTGCATTTGTGCTTTGGGTTTCGCTTTAAGAGCTGATATTATCTGGCAGAAACTAAGTCCTGGTGGGGTCACGTAAAGTTTGTAGGCGTTGGCATAGTAACTGGGTCTGCCTGCGCATATCAATGAGCTTAACTGCCGCAACTGGTCCTCAAATTTAAATTGCCTCACGACTGCCCAATGTATTCCTATGGCAATGCATTGAGACAATGCATTCCAATGATGAGAAAAAAAAATTCAAAGGCAAATTGCGCAAAAGCTACAAATCCGATCGACACGAAAAATACTTAGCACACCACTCGTGGACGCTGGTTTCAAAACGACGCCTCAACGGAGTCTGTGTGTGTAGCGGTTTGGGCCGCATTAATTGCGGAAATCAACTGAATAAAGATAACAAAATTAACACTAGATGTGTATTTCCTGAAGGAAGTACAGATAGTGGTTTGAAATGGTGCCCGGGCTGCCCCTTTAAGAGAGACTTGCCTGCTGCCCCTGCAAGACTTTCAACTCAGGATACGATTTAACTGTGGGTGCCTCTCAGGGGCCACTTTGGCCTCATGGTCTGATTTTGTGGGTGGGGCCCCTCAGGGCCTGATTTTGTGGGTGGTGCCCCTCAGGGTCCGATTTTTTTGGGTGGGGCCTCTCAGGGTCCGATTTTGTGGCCGGGGCCACTCAGGGTCCGATTTGGTGGCCGGGGCCCCTCAGGGTCCGATTTTGTGGTTGGGTCCCCTCAGGGTCCGATTTTGTGGTTGGGTCCCCTCAGGGTCCGATTTTGTGGTTGGGGCCCCTCAGGGTCCGATTTTGTGGCCGCTGCCCCTCAGGGTCTGATTTTGTGGCAGGGGCCCCTCAGGGTCCGATTTTGTGGGTGGGGCCCCTCTGGGTCCAATTTGGTGGGCGGGACCACTCTGGGTCCAATTTGGTGGGCGGGGCCTCTCAGGGTCCGATTTTGTGGTTGGGTCCCCTCAGGGTCCGATTTTGTGGTTGGGTCCCCTCAGGGTCCGATTTTGTGGTTGGGGCCCCTCAGGGTCCGATTTTGTGGCCGGGGCCTATCAGGGTCCAATTTTGTGACTGGGGCCCATCAGGGTCCGATTTTGTGGCCGCGGCCCCTCAGGGTTTGATTTTGTGGCAGGGGCCCCTCTGGGTCTGATTTTGTGGGCGGAGCCTTTCTGAGTCCGATTTGGTGGGCGGGGCCTCTCAGGGTCCGATTTGGTGGGTGGGGCCCCTCAGGGTCTGATTTGGTGGGCGGGGCAACTCTGGGTAAGATTTGGAGGCTGGGGTCGCTCAGCCTCCAATTTGGAGGCCGGGGTCGTTGAGCTTCCGATTTGGAGGCCGAGGTCAAAAAGCCTCTGATTTGGAGGCCGGGGTCGATGAGACTCCGATTTGGAGGCCGGGGTGGCTCAGCCTCCGATTTGGAGGCCGGGGTGGCTCAGCCTCCGATTTGGAGGCCGGGGTGGCTCAGCCTCCGATTTGGAGGCCGGGGTGGCTCAGCCTCCGATTTGGAGGCCGGGGTGGCTCAGCCTCCGATTTGGAGGCCGGGGTGGCTCAGCCTCCGATTTGGAGGCCGGGGTGGCTCAGCCTCCGATTTGGAGGCCGGGGTGGCTCAGCCTCCGATTTGGAGGCCGGGGTGGCTCAGCCTCCGATTTGGAGGCCGGGGTGGCTCAGCCTTCTATTTGGAGGTCGGGGTGGCTCAGCCTCCTATTTGGAGGTCGGGGTGGCTCAGCCTCCTATTTGGAGGCCGGGGTGGCTCAGCCTCCTATTTGGAGGCCGGGGTGGCTCAGCCTCCGATTTGGAGGCCGGGGTGGCTCAGCCTCCGATTTGGAGGCCGGGGTGGCTCAGCCTCCGATTTGGAGGCCGGGGTGGCTCAGCCTCCGATTTGGAGGCCGGGGTGGCTCAGCCTCCGATTTGGAGGCCGGGGTGGCTCAGCCTCCGATTTGGAGGCCGGGGTGGCTCAGCCTCCGATTTGGAGGCCGGGGTGGCTCAGCTTCCGATTTGGAGGCCGGGGTCGATCAGCCTCCGATTTGGAGGCCGGGGTCGATCAGCCTCCGATTTGGAGGCCGGGGTCGATCAGCCTCCGATTTGGAGGCCGGGGTCGATCAGCCTCCGATTTGGAGGCCGGGGTGGATCAGCCTCCGATTTGGAGGCCGGGGTGGATCAGCCTCCGATTTGGAGGCCGGGGTCGATCAGCCTCCGATTTGGAGGCCGGGGTGGATCAGCCTCCGATTTGGAGGTCGGGGTCGGTCAGCCTCCGATTTGGAGGTCGGGGTCGGTCAGCCTCCGATTTGGAGGCCGGGGTCGGTCAGCCTCCGATTTGGAGGCCGGGGTCGGTCAGCCTCCGATTTGGAGGCCGGGGTCGGTCAGCCTCCGATTTGGAGGCCGGGGTCGGTCAGCCTCCGATTTGGAGGCCGGGGTCGGTCAGCCTCCGATTTGGAGGCCGGGGTCGGTCAGCCTCCGATTTGGAGGCCGGGGTCGGTCAGCCTCCGATTTGGAGGCCGGGGTCGGTCAGCCTCCGATTTGGAGGCCGGGGTCGATCAGCCTCCGATTTGGAGGCCGGGGTCGATCAGCCTCCGATTTGGAGGCCGGGGTGGCTCAGTCTCCGATTTGGTGTGTCGGCCCTTTAAGACTCATTTGGGTGCGCTGGCCCTTTAACAATCACTTTGGCGCGTTGGCCTTTTAAGAGCTAGTTTGGCTCACTGGGCTTCTTCTAAATCAAATTTGGCGGACATTCTCTCTCAGGGGCATGTGTCGTGATGAAGCTAGATTTGCATTTGTGCTGTGAGTTTCGCTTTAAGAGCTGATATTATGTGGCAGAGGCTCTGTGCTGGGGTTCAAGTGAAGTTCGTAGGCGTTGGCATAGTAACTGGGTCTGCCTGCGCATATCAATGAGCTCAACTGTCATTTCAATCGCCTCAGGGCACGTTTTGCCATTTCCTATTGAAAAGCATTGGAGACAGTGCATTCCAATGACGGGAAAAAAAATTTTCAAACGCAAATTGCGCAAAAACTACAAATCCGATCGACACGAAAAATACTTAGCACACCTCTCATGGACGCTGGCTTCGAAACGACACCTCAACGGAGTCTGTGCGTGTAGCGGTTCGGGCCGCATTAATTGCGGAAATCAACTTAATAATAATAATAAGAAGAAGAAGAATAAGTTAGCAGCGTTCGGATTACAATATAGTGGTTTTGTCAAACCACTATAACTAGATGTGTATTTCCTGAAGGAAGTACAGATAGTGGTTTGAAATGGTGCCCGGGCTGAACCTTTAAGAGAGACTTGCCTGCTGCCCCTGCAAGACTTTCAAGTCAGGATCCGTTTTAACTGTGGGTGCCTCTCAGGGGCCACTTTGGCCTCAGGGTCTGATTTGGTGGGTGGGGCCCCTCAGGATCCGATTCGGTGGCCTGGGCTCCTCAGGGCTTGAATTGGTGGCCGGGATCCCTCAGGGTCTGATTTTGTGGGTGTGGCCCCTCAGGGTCTGATTTTGTGGGTGTGGCCCCTCAGGGTCCGATTTTGTGGGTGGGGCCCCTCAGGGACCGATTTTGCGGGTGGGGCCCCTCAGGGTCTGATTTTGTGCCCCGAGCCCCTCAAGGTCCGATTTTGTGACCGGGGCCCCTCAGGGTCCGATTTTGTGACCGGGGCCCCTCAGGGTCCGATTTTGTGGCCTGGACCCCTCAGGGTCCGATTTTGTGGTTGGGGCCCCTCAGGGTCCGATTTGGTGGGCGGGGCCCCTAAGGGTCCGATTTGGTGGGCGTGGCCCCTCAGGGTCCGATTTGGTGGACGGGGCCCCTCTGGGTCTGAATTGGTGGGCAGGGCCCCTCTGGGTCTGAATTGGTGGGCAGGGCCCCTCTGGGTCTGAATTGGTGGGCGGGGCCACTCTGGGTCTGATTTGGTGGGCGGGACCGCTCTGAGTCCGATTTTGAGGGCGGAGCCTCTCAGGGTCCGATTTAGTGGGCGGGGCCACTCTGGGTCTGACTTGGTGGGTGGGGCCCCTCAGGATTTGATTTGGTTAAGCTCATTGAATCGCCTCACGACTGCCCCATGTTTTCCCTATGGCAAAATATCCCAATTGAAATGCATTGAGACAGTGCATTCCAATGACAGGAAAATGTTTTTTCAAACTCAAATTGCGCAAAAACTATAAATCTGATCGACATGAAAAATACTTAGCACACCTCTCGTGAACGCTGGCTTCGAAACAAAACCTCAATGGAGTCTGTGCGTGTAGCGGTTCAGGCCACATTAATTACGGAAATCAACTGAATAGTAATAATAATACTAGATGTGTATTTCCTGAAGGAAGTACAGATAGTGGTTTGAAATGGTGCCCGGGCTGCCCCTTTAAGAGAGACTTGCCTGCTGCCCCTGCTAGACTTTCAACTCAGGATCCGTTTTAACTGTGAGTGCATCTCAGGCGCCACTTTGGCCTCAGGGTCCGATTTTGTGGGTGGGGCCCCTCAGGGTCCGATTTAGTGGCCAGGGCCCCTCAGGGTCCGAATTGGTGGGTGGGGCCCCTCAGGGTCCGATTTAGTGGCCGGGGCCCCTCAGGGTCTGATTTGGTGGGTGGGGACCCTCAAGGTCCGATTTTGTTGCCGGGACCCCTCAGGGTCCGATTTGGTGGTTGGAGCCCCTCAGGGTCTGACTTTGTGACCAGGGCCCCTAAGGATCCGATTTTGTGATTGGGGACCCTCATGGTCCGATTTTGTGGCCGGGGCCCCTCAGGGTCCAATTTGGTAGGTAGGGCCCCTCAGGGTTCGATTTTGTGGGTGGGGCCCCTCAGGGTCCGATGTGGTGGATGGGGCCCCTCTGGGTCCGATTTTGTGGCCGGGGCCCCACAGGGTCCGATTTTGTGGGTTTAGCCCCTCAGGGTCCGATTTGGTGGCTGGGGCCCCTCAGGGTCCGATTTGGTGGGGGGCGACACTCAGGGTCCGATTTGGTGGGCGGGGCCCCTAACGGTCTGATTTGGTGGGCTGGGCCCCTCAGGGTCCGATTTGGTGAGCGAGGGCCCTCAGAGTTCAATTTGGTGAGCGGGGCCCCTCGGGGTCCGATTTGGTCAGCATCGCCCCATAGGATCAGATTTTGTGGGTGGGGCCCCCCAGGGTCTGATTTTGTGGTTGGGGCCCCTCAGGGTCCGATTTTGTGGGTGGAGCCCCTAAGGGTCCGATTTTGTGTCCGGGGTCCCTCAGGGTCCGATTTTGTGTCCGGGGCCCCTCAGGGTCCGATTTTGTGGTTGAGGCCTTTCAGAATCCGATTTGGTGGGCGGGGCCCCTCAGGGTCCGATTTGGTGAGCGGGGCCCCTCAGAGTTCAATTTGGTGAGCAGGACCCCTCAGGGTCCGATTTGGTGGGCGGGGCCCATCAGGGTCCGATTTGGTTTGTGGGGACCCTCAGGGTCCGATTTGGTGGGCGGGGTCCCTCAGGGTCCTATTTGGTGGGCGTGGCCCCTTAGGGTCCGATTTGGTGGGCGGGGCCACTCAGGGTCCGATTTGGTGGGCGGGGCCCCCAGGGTCCGATTTGGTGGGCGGGGCCCATCAAAGTCAGATTTGGTGGGCGGGGACCCTCAGGGTCCGATTTGCTGGGCGGGGTCCCTCAGGGTCCTATTTGGTGGGTGGGGCCCCTCAGGGTCCGATTTGGTGGGCGGGGACCCTAAGGGTCCGATTTGCTGGGCGGGGTCCCTCAGGGTCCGATTTGCTGGGCGGGGTCCCTCAGGGTCCGATTTGGTGGGTGGGGCCCCTCAGGGTCCTATTTGGTCGTTGGGGCCTTTCAGAATCCGATTTGGTGAGTGGGGCCCCTCAGGGTCCGATTTGGTGAGCGGGGCCCTTTAGGGTCCGATTTGGTGAGCGGGGACCCTCAGGGTCTGATTTGGTGGGCGGGGCTACTCAGGGTCCGATTTGGTGGGCGGGATCTCTGAGTCCGATTTGGTGGGCGGGGCCCCTCAGGGTCCGATTTGGTGGGCGGGGCCCTCTGTGTCCGATTTGGTGGGCGGGGCCCCTCAGGGTCTGATTTGGTGGGTGGGGCCCCTCAGGGTCCGATTTGGTGGGCGGGGGCACACTTTGGCGCACATTCTCTCTCAAGGGCATGCGTCATGTGATGAAGCTAGATATGCATTTGTGCTGTGGGTTTCGCTTTAAGAGCTGATATTACGTGGCAGAAGCTCTGTCCTGGGGGCGTCATGTGACGTTCGTAGGCGTTGGCATAGTAACTGGGTGTTCCTGCGCATATCAATGAGCTTAACTGCCATTTCAATCGCCTCAGGGCACGTTTTGCCATTTCCCATTCAAATGCATTGAGACAGTGCATTCCAATGACGGGAAAAAAAAATTTCAAACGCAAATTGCGCAAAAACTACAAATCCGATCGACACGAAAAATACTTAGCACACCACTCGTGGACGCTGGCTTCAATACAACACCTCAACAGAGTCTGTGCGTGTAGTGGTTCGGGCCGCATTAATTGCGGAAATCAACTGAATAGTAATAATAATACTAGATGTGTATTTCCTGAAGGAAGTACAGATAGTGGTTTGAAATGGTGCCCGGGCTGCCCCTTTAAGAGAGACTTGCCTGCTGCCCCTGCAAGACTTTCAACTCAGGATACGATTTAACTGTGGGTGCCTCTCAGGGGCCACTTTGGCTTCAGGGTCTGATTTTGTGGGTGGGGCCCCTCAGGGCCTGATTTTGTGGGTGGGGCCCCTCAGGGTCCGATTTTGTGGCCGGGGCCACTCAGGGTCCGATTTGGTGGCCGGGGCCCCTCAGGGTCCGATTTGGTGGCCGGGGCCCCTCAGGGTCTGATTTGGTGGGTGGGGCCCCTCAGGGTCCGATTTTGTGGCTGGGGCCCCTCAGGGTCTGATTTTGTGGCCGGGCCACTCAGGATCCGATTTTTGTGGCCGGAACCCCTCAGGGTCCAATTTTGTGGGTGGGGCCCCTCAGGGTCCGATTTTGTGGCCGGGGCCCGTCAGGGTCCGATTTTGTGGGTGGGGCCTCTCAGGGTCCGATTTTGTGGCCAGGGCCCCTCAGGGTCTGATTTTGTGGCCGGATCCCCTCAGGGTCCGATTTTCTGGCCGTGGCCCCTCAGGGTCCGATTATGTGGCTTGGGCCCCTCAGGGTCCGATTTTGTGGCCGGGGCCCCTCAGGGTCCAATTTTGTGGCCGGGGCCCCTCAGGGTCCGATTTTGTGGCCGGGGCCCCTCAGGGTCCGATTTTGTGGCCGGGGCCCCTCAGGGTCTGATTTTGTGATTGGGACCAATCAGGGTCCGATTTTGTGGTTGGGGCCCCTCAGGGTCAGATTTGGTGGGTTGGGCCCCTTAGGGTCTGATTTTGTGGGCGGAGACCCTCTGGGTCCGATTTGGTCGGCGGGGCCACTCTGGGTCCGATTTGGTTGGCGGGACCACTCTGGGTCCGATTTAGTGGGCGGGGCCCCACAGGGTCCGATTTGGTGGGCGGGGCCCCTCAGGGTCCGGTTTGGTGGGCAGGGCCTCTCTGGGTCCGATTTGGTGGGCGGGGCCACTCGGTAAGATTTGGTGGGCGGGGCCACTCTGGGTAAGATTTGGAGGCCGGGGTCGATGAGCTTCCGATTTGGAGGCCGAGGTCAAAGAGCCTCCGATTTGGAGGCCGGGGTGGCTCAGCCTCCGATTTGGAGGCCGGGGTGGCTCAGCCTCCGATTTGGAGGCCGGGGTGGCTCAGCCTCCGATTTGGAGGCCGGGGTGGCTCAGCCTCCGATTTGGAGGCCGGGGTGGCTCAGCCTCCGATTTGGAGGCCGGGGTCGATCAGCCTCCGATTTGGAGGCCGGGGTCGATCAGCCTCCGATTTGGAGGCCGGGGTCGATCAGCCTCCGATTTGGAGGCCGGGGTGGCTCAGCCTCCGATTTGGAGGCCGGGGTCGCTCAGCATCCGATTTGAAGGCCGGGGTGGCTCAGCCTCCGATTTGGAGGCCGGGGTGGCTCAGCCTCCGATTTGGAGGCCGGGGTGGCTCAGCCTCCGATTTGGAGGCCGGGGTGGCTCAGCCTCCGATTTGGAGGCCGGGGTGGCTCAGCCTCCGATTTGGAGGCCGGGGTGGCTCAGCCTCCGATTTGAAGGCCGGGGTCAATCACCCTCCGATTTGGAGGCCGGGGTGGCTCAGCCTCCAATTTGGAGGCCGGGGTGGCTCAGCCTTCGATCTGGAGGCCGGGGTGGCTCAGCCTCCGATTTGGAGGCCGGGGGGTCGATCAGCCTCCCATTTGGAGCCTGTGGTCACTCAGCTTTCGATTTGGCGTGTTGTCCCTTTAAGACTCATTTCGGTGCGCCGGCCCTTTAACAGTCACTTTTGCACTTCGGCCCTTTAAGAGCCAGTTTGGCTCACTGGGCTTCTAAATACACTTTGGCGCACATTCTCTCTCAGGGGCATGTGTCATGTGATGAAGCTAGATTTGCATTTGTGCTGTGGGTTTCGCTTTAAGAGTTGATATTATGTGGCAGAAGCCCTGTTCTGGAGATGTCATGTGACGTTCGTAGGCGTTGGCATAGTAACTGGTTCTGCCTGCGCATATCAATGAGCTCAACTGCCATTTCAATCGCCTCAGGGCACGTTTTGCCATTTCCCATTCAAATGCATTGGAGACAGTGCATTCCAATGACGGGAAAAAAAATTTCCGAACGCAAATTGCGCAAAAACTACAAATCTGATCGACACGAAAAATACTTAGCACACCTCTCATGGGCGCTGGCTTCGAAACGACACCTCAACGGAGTCTGTGCGTGTAGCGGTTCGGGCCGTATTAATTGCGGAAATCAACTTAATAATAATAAGAAGAAGAATAAGTTAGCAGCGTTCGGATTACAATATAGTGGTTTTTTCAAACCACTATAACTAGATGTGTATTTCCTGAAGGAAGTACAGATAGTGGTTTGAAATGGTACCCGGCTGCCCCTTTAAGAGAGACTTGCCTGCTGCCCCTGCAAGACTTTCACCTCAGGATCCGTTTTAACTGTGGGGGCCACTCGGGGGCCGATTTGGTGGGCGGGGCCAGAGAAAAAAAGAAAGAAAGAAAGAAAGAGAACAGAGAGAGAGAAACAGAGAAAGAAAAATTCTATAAAGATACTATAGCAGCCCAGCTCCCATTGTAGTGCCTACCTGAGCCTCCTGGTGCAGGACATATCATGATCCGCTCACATGGCCGACATCCCCGATTCCAAGGCGATCCACTGTCCGCGCTATCAGAGGAGGACACGGTAATGGATCTGAAGCATTCCCTGAAGTGCCTCCATGGTTCCGTCACAATCTCCTCCCGAAATTACCTCATTTCTGGTCAGCTTCCAGCACGTCACTTCCGGTAGAAAGTTACGTGCAAGTTTTAAATTGCTCCTTGGGGCTCCGCTGTGTACTCCTGTGTCTCGCGGGGAAAGTATGCTCCCGGCTGGGGCAGTCTCTCTCTCAAAATCGGGACTGTCTCGCTGGATCCGGGACAGTTGGGACACGGGAGGTATAAATGCTCCCCACCATACACCTCGTACACCCCCGGCTCTGCTCCGCTCCATAAACACACGGCTCTGCTTCATAAACACTCAGCTCCCCTCCCTACCCCTCGTACACACACGGCTCTGCTCCGTACACCTCGTACACACACGGCTCTGCTCCGTACACCTCGTACACACACGGCTCTGCTCCGTACACCTCGTAGACACACGGCTCTGCTCCATACACCTTGTAAAACCCCTCCTGACCCCACACAAGTACACACACGGCTCTACTACATCCACCTTGTAAACCCCTCCTGACCCCACACAAGTACACACACGGCTCTGCTACATCCACCTTGTAAACCCCTCCTGACCCACACAAGTACACAAACGGCTCTGCTACATCCACCTTGTAAAACCCCTCCTGACCCACACAAGTACTCACACGGCTCTGCTACATCCACCTTGTAAAATCCCTCCTGACCCCACACAAGTACACACACGGCTCTGCTACATCCACCTTGTAAAACACCTCCTGACCCACACAAGTACACACACAGCTCTGCTACATCCACCTTGTAAAACACCTCCTGACCCACACAAGTACACACACAGCTCTGCTACATCCACCTTGTAAAACACCTCCTGACCCACACAAGTACACACATGGCTCTGCTACATCCACCATGTAAAACCCCTCCAGACCCCACACAAGTACACACACGGCTCTGCTACATCCACCTTGAAAAACCCCTCCTGACCCCACACAAGTACACACACGGCTCTGCTACATCCACCTTGTAAAACACCTCCTGACCCCACACAAGTACACACACAGCTCTGATACATCCACCTTGTAAAACCCCTCCTGACCCCACACAAGTACACACACGGCTCTGCTACATCCACCTTGTAAACCCCTCCTAACCCCACACAAAGTACACACACGGCTCTGCTACATCCACCTTGTAAACCCCTCCTCCTGACCCCACACAAGTACACACATGGCTCTGCTACATTCACCTTGTAAACCCCTCCTGACCCCACACAAGAACACACACGACCCTGCTGCATCCACCTTGAAAAACCCCTCCCGGACCCCACACAAGTACACACACGGCTCTGCTACATCCACATTGTAAAACCCCTCCCTGACCCCACACAAGTACACACACGGCTTTGCTACATTCACCTTGTAAACCCCTTCTGACCCCACACAAGTACGCACACGGCACTGCTACATCCACCATGTAAAACCCCACCTGACCCCACACAAGTACACACATGGCTCTGCTACATCCACCTTGAAAAACCTCTCCTGACCCCACACAAGAACACACACGGCCCTGCTACATCCACCTTGTAACACCCCTCCCTGACCCCACACAAGTACACACACGGCTCTGCTACATCCACAATGTAAAACCCCTCCCTGACCCCACACAAGTACACACACGGCCCTGCTACATCCACCTTGTAAAACCCCTCCCTGACCCCACACAAGTACACACACGGCACTGCTACATCCACCTTGTAAAACCCCTCCCTAACCCCACACAAGTACACACACGGCTCTGCTACATCCACCTTGTAAACCCCTCCTGACCCCACACAAGTACACACATGGCCCTGCTACATCCACCATGTAAAACCCCTCCTGACCCCACACAAGTACACACGCGGCTCTGCTACATCCACCTTGTAAAACCCCTCCTGACCCCGAACAAGTACACGCACGGCTCTGCTACATCCACCTTGTAAACCCCTCCTAACCCCACATAAAGTACACACACGGCTCTGCTACATCCACCTTGTAAAACCCCTCCTGACTCCACACAAGTACACACATGGCTCTGCTACATCCACCTTGTAAAACCCCTCCTGACCCCACACAAGTACACACACGGCTCTGCTACATCCACCTTGTAAAACCCCTCCTGACCCCACACAAGTACACACACGGCCCTGCTACATCCACCATGTAAAACCCCTCCTGACCCCACACAAGTACATACACGGCTCTGCTACATCCACCTTGTAAACCCCTCCTAACCCCACACAAGTACACACATGGCTCTGCTACATCCACCATGTAAAACCCCTCCCTGACCCCACACAAGTACACACAAGGCTCTGCTACATCCACCTTGTAAACCCCTCCTGACCCCACACAAGTACACACACGGCTCTGCTTCATCCACCTTGTAAACCCCTCCTGACCCCACACAATTACACACACGGCTCTGCTACATCCACCTTGTAAACCCCTCCTGACCCCACACAAGTACACACGCGGCTCTGCTACATCCACCTTGTAAAACCCCTCCTGACCCCACACAAGTACACACGCGGCCCTGCTACATCCACCTTGTAAAACCCCTCCTGACCCCACACAAGTACACACGCGGCCCTGCTACATCCACCTTGTAAAACCCTCCTGACCCCACACAAGTACACACACGGCTCTACTACATCCACCTTGTAAAACACCTCCCTGACCCCACACAAGTACACACATGGCTCTGCTACATCCACCTTGTAAACCCCTCTTGACCCCACACAAGTACACACACGGCTCTGCTTCATCCACCTTGTAAACCCCTCCTGACCCCACACAAGTACACACACGGCTCTGCTATATCCACCTTGTAAACCCCTCCTGACCCCACACAAGTACACACGCGGCTCTGCTACATCCACCTTGTAAAACCCCTCCTGACCCCACACAAGTACACACACGGCACTGCTACATCCACCTTGTAAAACCCCTCCTGACCCCACACAAGTACACACGCGGCTCTGCTACATCCACCTTGTAAAACCCCTCCTGACCCCACACAAGTACACACGCGGCCCTGCTACATCCACCTTGTAAAACCCCTCCTGACCCCACACAAGTACACACGCGGCTCTGCTACATCCACCTTGTAAAACCCCTCCTGACCCCACACAAGTACACACATGGCACTGCTACATCCACCTTGTAAAACCCCTCCTGACCCCACACAAGTACACACACGGCTCTGCTACATCCACCTTGTAAAACCCCTCCTGACCCCACACAAGTACACACACGGCTCTGCTACATCCACCTTGTAAAACCCCTCCTGACCCCACACAAGTACACACGCGGCTCTGCTACATCCACCTTGTAAAACCCCTCCTGACCCCACACAAGTACACACGCGGCCCTGCTACATCCACCTTGTAAAACCCTCCTGACCCCACACAAGTACACACACGGCTCTGCTACATCCACCTTGTAAACCCCTCCTGACCCCACACAAGTACACACACGGCTCTGCTATATCCACCTTGTAAACCCCTCCTGACCCCACACAAGTACACACACGGCACTGCTACATCCACCTTGTAAAACCCCTCCTGACCCCACACAAGTACACACACGGCTCTGCTACATCCACCTTGTAAAACCCCTCCTGATCCCACACAAGTACACACGCGGCTCTGCTACATCTACCTTGTAAAACCCCTCCTGACCCCACACAAGTACACACGCGGCTCTGCTACATCCACCTTGTAAAACCCCTCCTGACCCCACACAAGTACACACACAGCTCTGCTACATCCACCTTGTAAAACCCCCCCTGACCCCACACAAGTACACACGCGGCTCTGCTACATCCACCTTGTAAAACCCCTCCTGACCCCACACAAGTACACACGCGGCTCTGCTACATCCACCTTGTAAAACCCCCCCTGACCCCACACAAGTACATACACGGCTCTGCTACATCCACCTTGTAAAACCCCTCCTGACCCCACACAAGTACACACACGGCTCTGCTACATCCACCTTGTAAAACCCCTCCTGACCCCACACAAGTACACACGCGGCTCTGCTACATCCACCTTGTAAAACCCCCCCTGACCCCACACAAGTACACACACGGCTCTGCTACATCCACCTTGTAAAACCCCTCCTGACCCCACACAAGTACACACGCGGCTCTGCTACATCCACCTTGTAAAACCCCTCCTGACCCCACACAAGTACACACACGGCACTGCTACATCCACCTTGTAAAACCCCCCCTGACCCCACACAAGTACACACACGGCACTGCTACATCCACCTTGTAAAACCCCTCCTGACCCCACACAAGTACACACACGGCTCTGCTACATCCACCTTGTAAAACACCTCCCTGACCCCACACAAGTACACACACGGCTCTGCTGCATCCACCTTGTAAAACCCCTCCCTGACCCCACTGTCCCACACATAAATGTTACCTCATCCATCCAGACCAGCACCGTAATGACAAGCGACCAGCACAGCAGAGTCCTGCAGCCGCCCTGATCATGAGACCCCTGACTCCTCCCCTCCTGTGACCTCATCACAGGTCCTGTGACAACACCGCACACAAGATTACAGCCGAAGGAAGCGATGATCATTGCTGGCAGTAAGGCTGTGTGCACACGATGCGGATATCCAGTGGATCCGCAGCGGATTTTACCGCGCAGAAACATTGCATATCCGCATTGTGATGTACAGTAGCCTTAACATCAATGAAAAAAAAAATGTACAGCAGACGCTGCGGATTTTTCTGCGCAGTTTTCCTGCGGTACAAAATCCGCAGCATGTTACTTCTTTTGTGCGGTTTTCCATCTCCCCTGTCACCAAATCCGCAGGAGGAAAACCACAGAAAACCGCAGGAAAAATGGAAGAAATCCGCAGGAAAAATGCAGGTCATTTAACCTGCGGATTTCTTCCATTCTGAGTGGAAAAATCCGCAGGGCTAAAAAGTCGTGTGCACTCAGCCTAAGGGGCTGCGTCACTGCGTGGGTCCCTCGTGGAGGGCGCAGGATGGGGTCAGTACATGGGGGGTGTGGCGGCGGCCGACGGGTATCCCAGACAGCGTGAGTGGGTCCTCCCATCTCGCCAGGGCCCCGGCACTTGCCCGGGTGCTGACGCCGGCCCTGGCCTACGCATATCAATGAGCATAACCGTCACCTCACGACTGCCCCATGTTTTCCCTATGGCAACATTTTCCCATTAAAATGCAATGAGACAATGCATTCCAATGACAAGAAAATGTTTTTTCAAACGCAAATTGCGCAAAAACTACAAATCCGATCGACACGAAAAATACTTAGCACACCTCTCGTGGACGCTGGCTTCGAAACGACACCTCAACGGAGTCTGTGCGTGTAGCGGATCGGGCCGCATTAATTGCGGAAATCAACTGAATAGTAATAATAATACTAGATGTGTATTTCCCGAAGGAAGTACAGATAGTGGTTTGAAATGGTGCCCGGGCTGCCCCTTTAAGAGAGACTTGCCTGCTGCCCCTGCAAGACTTTCAACTCAGGATACGATTTAACTGTGGGTGCCTCTCAGGGGCCACTTTGGCATCAGGGTGTGATTTTGTGGGTGGGGCCCCTCAGGGCCTGATTTTGTAGGTGGGGCCCCTCAGGGTCTGATTTTGTGGGTGGGGCCCCTCAGGGTCCGATTTTGTGGCCGGGGCCACTCAGGGTCCGATTTGGTGGCCGGGGCCCCTCAGGGTCCGATTTGGTGGCCGGGGCCCCTCAGGGTTTGATTTGGTGGGTGGGGCCCCTCAAGGTCCGATTTTGTGGCTGGGGCCCCTCAGGGTCCGATTTTGTGGCCGGGGCCACTCAGGATCCGATTTTTGTGGCCAGAACCCCTCAGGGTCCAATTTTATGGGTGGGGCCCCTCAGAGTCCGATTTTGTGGCTGGGGCCCGTCAGGGTCCGATTTTGTGGGTGGGGCCTCTCAGGGTCCGATTTGGTGGGCGGGACCACTCTGCGTCCAATTTGGTGGGCAGGGCCCCCCAGGGTCCGATTTTGTGGTTGGGTCCCCACAGGGTCCGATTTTGTGTCAGGGGCCTATCAGGGTCCAATTTTGTGACTGGGGCCCATCAGGGTCCGATTTTGTGGCCGCGGCCCCTCAGGGTCTGATTTTGTGGCAGGGGCCCCTCTGGGTCTGATTTTGTGGGCGGAGCCCCACTGGGTCGAATTTGGTGGGCGGGACCACTCTGGGTCCAATTTGGTGGGCAGGACCACTCTGGGTCCAATTTGGTGGGCGGGGCCTCTCAGGGTCCGATTTGGTGGGCGGGGCCCCACAGGGTCCGATTTGGTGGGCGGGGCCCCACAGGGTCCGATTTGGTGGGCAGGGCCTCTCTGGGTCTGATTTGGTGGGTGGGGCCACTCTGGATAAGATTTGAAGGCTGGGGTCGCTCAGCCTCCAATTTGGAGGCCGGGGTCGTTGAGCTTCCGATTTGTAGGCCGCGGTCAAAGAGCCTCCGATTTGGAGGCAGGGGTCGATGAGCTTCCGATTTGGAGGCCGGGGTGGCTCAGCCTCCGATTTGGAGGCCGGGGTGGCTCAGCCTCCGATTTGGAGGCCGGGGTGGCTCAGCCTCCGATTTGGAGGCCGGGGTGGCTCAGCCTCCGATTTGGAGGCCGGGGTGGCTCAGCCTCCGATTTGGAGGCCGGGGTGGCTCAGCCTCCGATTTGGAGGCCGGGGTGGCTCAGCCTCCGATTTGGAGGCCGGGGTGGCTCAGCCTCTGATTTGGAGGCCGGGGTGGCTCAGCCTCCGATTTGGAGGCCTGGGTGGCTCAGCCTCCGATTTGGAGGCCGGTGTCGATCAGCCTCCGATTTGGAGGCCGGGGTGGCTCAGCCTCCATTTGGAGGCCGGGGTCGATCAGCCTCCGATTTGGAGGCCGGGGTGGCTCAGCCTCCGAATTGGAGGTCGGGGTGACTCAGCCTCCGATTTGGACGCCGGGGTGGCTCAGCCTCCGATTTGGAGGCCGGGGTGGCTCAGTCTCCGATTTGGTGTGTCGGCCCTTTAAGACTCATTTGGGTGCGCTGGCCCTTTAACAGTCACTTTGGCGCGTTGGCCCTTTAAGAGCTAGTTTGGCTCACTGGGCTTCTTATAAATCCACTTTGGCGCACACATTCTCTCTCAGGGGCATGCGTCATGTGATGAAGCTAGATTTGCATTTGTGCTGTGAGTTTCGCTTTAAGAGCTGATATTATGTGGCAGAGGCTCTGTGCTGGGGTTCAAGTGAAGTTCGTAGGTGTTGGCATAGTAACTGGGTCTGCCTGCGCATATCAATGAGCTCAACTGTCATTTCAATCGCCTCAGGGCACGTTTTGCCATTTCCTATTGAAAAGCATTGGAGAGGGTCTGATTTTGTTGGTGTGGCCTCTCAGGGTCCGATTTTGTGGGTGTGGCCCCTCAGGGTCTGATTTTATGGACGGGGCCCCTCAAGGTCTGATTTTGTGGCTGGGGCCCCTTAGGGCCCGATTTTGTGGCTGGGGCCCCTCAGGGTCCGATTTTGTGGGTGGGTCCCCTCAGGATCCGATTTTATGGGTGGGGCCCCTCAGGGTCCGATTTTGTGGGTGGGGCCCCTCATGGTCTGATTTTGAGGGTGGAGCCCCTCAGGGTACGATTTTGTGGCCGGGGCCTTTCAGGGTCCTATTTTATGGCCGGGGCCCCTCAGGGTCTGATTTTATGGACGGGGCCCCTCAGGGCCCGATTTTGTGGCTGGGGCCCCTTAGGGCCCAATTTTGTGGCTGGGGCCCCTCAGGGTCCGATTTGGTTGGCGGGGCCCCTCAGGGTCCGATTTGGTGGGAGGGGCCCCTCAGGGTCCGATTTTGAGGGCGGGGCCCCTCAGGGTCCGATTTGGTGGGTGGGGCCCCTCAGGGTCTGATTTGTTGGGTGGGGCCCCTCAGGGTCCTATTTGGTGGGCGGGGCCCCTCAGGGTCAGATTTGGTGGGCACGGCCCCTCAGGATCCGATTTGGTGGTTGGGGCCTTTCAGAATCCTATTTGGTGGCCGGGGCCCCTCAAGGTCCGATTTGGTGGCCGGGGCCCCTCAGGGTCCGATTTTGTGGGTGGGGTCCCTCGGGTCCGATTTTGTGGGTGGGGCCCCTCAGGGTCTGATTTTGTGGCCGGGGCCCCTCAGGGTCCGATTTTGTGTTTGGGGCACCTCAGGGTCCGATTTGGTGGGTGGGGCCTCTCAGGGTCCGATTTGGTGGCCGTGGCCCCTCAGGGTCCGATTTGGTGGCCATGGCCCCTCAGGGTCCAATTTTGTGGTCGGGGCCCCTCAGGGTCCGATTTTGTGGCCGGGGCCCCTCAGGGTCCAATTTTGTGTTTGGGGCACCTCAGGGTTTGATTTGGTGGCCGGGGCCCCTCAGGGTCTGATATGGAGGGCGGGGCCCCACAGGGTCTGATTTGGTGGGGCCCCTCAGGGTCCGATTTGGTGGGCGGGGCCCCTCAGGGTTGGATTTGGTGGGTGGGGCCCCTCAGGGTTGGATTTGGTGGGCAGGGCCCGTCAGGGTCCGATTTGGTGGTTGGGGCCTTTCAGAATCCGATTTGGTGGGCGGGGCCCATTAGGGTCCGATTTGGTGAGCGGGGCCCCTTAGGGACGATTTGGTGGGCGGGATCTCTCAGTGTCCGATTTAGTGGGCGGAATCTCTCATTGTCCGATTTGGTGGGCGGGATCTCTCAGAGTCCGATTTGGTGGGCGGGGCCCCTCAGGGTCCGATTTGGTGGGAGGGGCCCCTCAGGGTCCGATTTTGAGGGCGGGGCCCCTCAGGGTCCGATTTGGTGGGTGGGGCCCCTCAGGGTCTGATTTGTTGGGTGGGGCCCCTCAGGGTCCTATTTGGTGGGCGGGGCCCCTCAGGGTCAGATTTGGTGGGCACGGCCCCTCAGGATCCGATTTGGTGGTTGGGGCCTTTCAGAATCCTATTTGGTGGCCGGGGCCCCTCAAGGTCCGATTTGGTGGCCGGGGCCCCTCAGGGTCCGATTTTGTGGGTGGGGTCCCTCGGGTCCGATTTTGTGGGTGGGGCCCCTCAGGGTCTGATTTTGTGGCCGGGGCCCCTCAGGGTCCGATTTTGTGTTTGGGGCACCTCAGGGTCCGATTTGGTGGGTGGGGCCTCTCAGGGTCCGATTTGGTGGCCGTGGCCCCTCAGGGTCCGATTTGGTGGCCATGGCCCCTCAGGGTCCAATTTTGTGGTCGGGGCCCCTCAGGGTCCGATTTTGTGGCCGGGGCCCCTCAGGGTCCAATTTTGTGTTTGGGGCACCTCAGGGTTTGATTTGGTGGCCGGGGCCCCTCAGGGTCTGATGTGGAGGGCGGGGCCCCACAGGGTCTGATTTGGTGGGGCCCCTCAGGGTCCGATTTGGTGGGCGGGGCCCCTCAGGGTTGGATTTGGTGGGTGGGGCCCCTCAGGGTTGGATTTGGTGGGCAGGGCCCGTCAGGGTCCGATTTGGTGGTTGGGGCCTTTCAGAATCCGATTTGGTGGGCGGGGCCCCTTAGGGTCCGATTTGGTGAGCGGGGCCCCTTAGGGACGATTTGGTGGGCGGGATCTCTCAGTGTCCGATTTAGTGGGCGGAATCTCTCATTGTCCGATTTGGTGGGCGGGATCTCTCAGAGTCCGATTTGGTGGGCGGGGCCCCTCAGGGTCCGATTTGGTGGGCGGGGCCTCTCAGGGTCCGATTTGGTGAGCAGGGCCCCTCAGGGTCCGATTTGGTGAGCGGGGCCCCTCAGGGTCCGATTTGGTGGGCAGGGCCCCTCAGGGTCCGATTTGGTGGGCGGGGCCCCTCAGGGTCCGATTAGGTGGGCGGGGCCCCTCAGGGTACGATTTGGTGGGCGGGGCCCCTCAGGGTCCGATTTGGTGGGCGGGGGCGCAATTTGGCGCACATTCTCTCTCAGGGGCATGCGTCGTGATGAAGCTAGATTTGCATTTGTGCTGTGGGTTTCGCTTTAAGAGTTGATATTATGTGGCAGAATCTGTGTCCTGGGGGCATCATGTGATGTTCGTAGGCGTTGGCATAGTAACTGGGTTTGCCTGCGCATATCAATGAGCTTTACTGCCATTTCAATCGCCTCAGGGCACGTTTTAAGTTTCCCATTGAAAAGCATTGAGACAGTGCATTCCAATGACGGGAAAAAATATTTTTCAAATGCAAATTGCACAAAAACTACAAATCCGATCGACACGAAAAATACTTAGCACACCTCTCGTGGACGCTGGCTTTGAAACGACACCTCAACGGAGTCTATGCGTATAGCGGTTTGGGCCGCATTAATTGCGGAAATCAACTGAATAACGTGATTGGCGCATTATAATTGTAATACTAGATGTGTATTTCCTGAAGGAAGTACAGATAGTGGTTTGAAATGGTGCCCGGGCTGCCCCTTTAAGAGAGATTTGCCTGCTGCCCCTGCAAGACTTTCAACTCAGGATCCGTTTTAACTGTGAGTGCCTCTCAGGGGCCACTTTGGCCTCAGGGTCTGATTTGGTGGGTGGGGCCCCTCAGGATCTGATTCCTTGGCCTGGGCTCCTCAGGGCTTGAATTGTTGGCCGGGATCCCTCAGGCTCCGATTTTGTGGGTGTGGCCCCTCAGGGTCCGATTTTGTGGATGTGGCCCCTCAGGGTCCGATTTTGTGGATGTGGCCCCTCAGGGTCCGATTTTGTGAGTGGGGCCCCTCAGGGTCCGATTTTGTGGCCGGGGCCCCTCAGGGTCTGATTTTGTGGCCAGATCCCCTCAGGGTCCGATTTTGTGGGTGGGGCCCCTCAGGGTCCGATTTTCTAGCCGGGGCGGGTGGCTCAGCCTCCGATTTGGAGGCCGGGGTGGCTCAGCCTCCGATTTGGAGGCCGGGGTGGCTCAGCCTCCGATTTGGAGGCCGGGGTCGATAAGGCTCCGATATGGAGGCCGGGGTCGATCAGGCTCCGATATGGAGGCCGGGGTCGCTCAGCCTCTGATTTGGAGGCCGGGGTCGATCAGCCTCCGATTTGGAGGCCGGGGTGGATCAGCCTCCGATTTGGAGGCAGGGGTCGATCAGCCTCCGAATTGGAGGCCGGGGTGGCTCAACCTCCGATTTGGAGGCCATGGTGGCTCAGCCTCCGATTTGGAGGCCAGGGTGGCTCAGCCTCCGATTTTGATGCCGGGTTCAATCAGCCTCAGATTTGGA